>NC_134853.1:1385000-1715833 GCF_049852395.1 Peromyscus maniculatus bairdii
CAATTAGTAGCTCTGGATTTCTTGCACGCGCGGGGGCGGGGGGGGGGAGGCTAAGATTAAAATTCCTTGTTTTATATCGAGTTTTGGGTTACTGATTGTGTAATGTAATTGTTCATGTTTCCCACACCTAATTTCTAGGTTAAACAAAAGTTTGCTATTACTTTATGATTATCCCTTTCTTCCTACTGAGGCAGGAGAGGAGAAGGATGTATTTGAATTTGACCTTTCAGTTTTTAATATCTCATCTTAAACAGTCTCTCTTTTTAAATATAGAATTCCAGCAGCTATAGTCTCAAAATAAAAAGGGAAAAATTCTTCCCTTCAGAGGAATACTTTTCCCATAATACCCCATGCCCTACTTATAATGTTTGAATTATATATAAATATGGTTTTTAGTAATTTTAAATTGCTAAAATTTTACCTATTGAAGTCTAATGTAGCCTGGAACATAATTTTATACAGTGTTAATTTTTATCTCTAGATATCTTAAATAATTCTTAAAATATCACAATCAAGTTATTATTTGTAGAAACAGTAAACAAAATGAGTTTTACAAAACACTATTTTCTAAATGCATTAGTGAATAATTTTCCTAAATCTGCTAATTCTTTATTTTACCCTATTAATAATTGTATTTGTTAATGTTTAAGTCCTCACAGCCTAATCCATGTTCAATTGAGGCTAACTGAACAGTGAATAACTTACAATCTGGCACTCAGGTGTGTGTTTCTCTAACATCGCATATGAAACCAAGAAAGAGGTTGAATTTTCACTATTATAATGCTAGAAGCTAGTTAGAAATATTCCATCAAGCTAGAGAGAAGTTTGATGGGGAAAGTGTTGGAGCAATAAGGTGGTGTCACATAATTCAAAACATTTTATTTAGTTCAGTTCAACACGTGTTCAGTACTTCTTATTTGAAGGACCCACAACTGTAGGCCTCAGATGATGCTCAGAAATTCATAAGAGTCTTGGGAAATTAGCTGGTCCACTTGGTTTCAAGCAGTATTCTAAGGCAGTGTCTGAGGAGCTGAGAAATACATCAGGGAAGCTTCACCATTGAGGAGTTGGGCATGTGCCCTCCCACTGTGTCAGTTTCACATGCTAGGTATCAAATGAGATCTTGATTCTAAACTGAGTACATCAACAAAAAGTGTTTGGAAATCCCAAGCTGAGTTCATTCTCCAAACTTGGCAGGTGAGGGAGTTATGACAGACAAGTTTCGTCACGGTGTAGGTTCTCTTAAGTACTAGTGATGATATCATATTGGTGCCATTTAAGATTATTGAGAAGCTATCTCTGGAAGCAAATTTGCTACTCACCACATCATTTCCAATGCAAATATGTTTGTCTCTAGGTGTACCCTAAGACTCTGTATTCAGTGATAGGCTGCCTCCAACCACAGCTGAGTGGCAGGGAAGGAAAGGAACAGCAAAACAGCTTGAGAAGAAAATGTTGTGTCCTTGACAACTGGAATCTCAACCATTTCCAACCAGGTTACTCATATCGTGATATAAAAATACCTACAATGGGAATGGGAAGCTGAAAGTTCACTGGTGAGAAGCTCACCATGGAGAGAAAGTTCAGTGAAAACTCCATCTAATGCCCTCAAATTTCCCATTTGATTTCTTCTGGATGTTTGGAAGCCCTAATTCGATGGTATTGCTTTTGTTTGTTCACTCGATCAGGCTAATCTAGTTCATTCTGCTGGGTCTTGTAAATCCCAATTTGGAGATGTTTGCTATGTATCTGGCCCTGTTTCTACTCATCTGCTACTTGTTATTTATCCTTTTACTTTTGTTTGCTATGTACTTGAGAAACTCATTCAAAACTTAAATATGGCAATCATAGATCATCCTCTAGACAGTACACAATAGTATTTTGTATCAAAATTAGAAGTTCCTTTTCAGTACACCTTTTTCGGTACCAAAGTAGACTGAGTCATGAAGTCAAGACCAATACCTTGTAAATATTATGAGGTTTAAAAAGTTTGTCATGATGACAAGGAATTCACTCCTTCTTCCCTCCCTACTTAGAGCATCTTCACTGTCTCCTTCCTTCCTTCTGCTATCAGGTGTCACTTTGTAACCCAGAGTAAACTTTATTATGAGATCCTGCTGCCTCAGTATCTTGAATGTTGTGATTTCAAACCTGTAATGACTTCCATGCTTTGTAAGATATTTTTCTCTGTCACTAGAACTTCTATAGTGTGTTTCAGTGATGCAGTCTTCTGCTTCTACATGGCACATTCTGGATCCTTTACAGAAAATGCTGAATAGAAACTTAACATATGAATTCATATATTTATTCCTAGTCTCATTTTAAGACATAGAAAAAGAAATAAAATAAGCATAAACTATATAAATATAAACTATGACATCCAAAGTTTTATTTTATTGGAAGAGCAATGACTCTGCTTCCAAAAGAGAATGACAGTGTGAATATTGGGTGAATTGCAATGGAATGAGAAACAAGGAAATGAAGGATGGAGGCCAAGCTAAGGGTGAAGAATGCGGCTACTATGAGGGGGAAAAAAAAAACAATAACATTTAAAGAAAAGTGGTATTAAGAGCTACACTAATGGGCAAATGTTACTTGATATTAGATAAGTACATATCAACATACAATGAATAAGCAAGTACTTGGAGTGCACATAATCAACACATTATCTAGAAACTTTAAGTCAGATAGTTGACTCAATTCAACAAATACTTAGTGTCCTTTCACTGTGGTTATGATGATAGAATAATAAATAAGATGAATAGGAAATCCAAATCCCAAAAAATTTGTCTCTATACATCCTCATACATTCTGGGCATTTTGTATATTGAACCTCTTTAGTGGTCCACTATCAGCAAAAACATGCATGCCTTGTTGTGTTTTTGCAGTAGAAATGGACCTGCCCAGTGTCCTTTACATAACAACACTCACTTTATGTTGTAATGTGCTTCCATAGTGTGTGGCTATGTATAAGATATACTTGGTTCTACAGAGTAAATCAATGCTGACTCAGGTGGAGATACTGAGGCAAGGACTTCAATCTCATCAGCCTGAGCTAATTAATTTCAATATCCCAAGTCAGCAAATCCAGCAGTGACATTCAAAATTTAACATATACATCTTAAATGCTTCAAAAAAGAGAAAAATCCAACCAAAGAAAATTTAATATACTATTCATAGGTAACAAACCTCAAGTTTTAAAATATCAGGAAGCAACAAATCAGAAGATAAAGCAAAGCAGTTTATTATCTACCTCTACTCATCTACCCACTCTGCTATTAGCCCTACCTTCCATCTCTAAGGTAGGTGCTTCTATGGCTACAATTTAAATGATTATTTTTATTTCTTCTGGCTGCCTGCTTTTCCCCTTTACCTCTCAGCTAGAAGAGGTCTTTCTTAGAAATATCCAGGAGACAAATAAGATAGGAACATATCATCAAGTGCATGAGAAGTTGTACCAGAACTACACTGTGAAATACAAGAGTTTTTTACAGAGAAAAATAAATGATCATTCTAATTCTAGATTTATATGAACCAAAACTGTAGAAGAACATTAAGATGAAATGTTACACCTAATGAGCATTAGGCAGCAGAGGGAATTCAAACACACACTGCAATATATTAGTTTACACCACAGGGAAAGAAACAGAAGGAACATTACAAGCATCTCACAGGAGCAGAGCTCACTTTAAGTAACTGAAAACAATTGGCAAAGTTATTCATAATTATTGTAACTCTATTTCTCACTTGGTGAGCGTGCCTTGGTGGCCTGTTATGTTTAATGTCAGGTTGATATTTAATATTGCTGTAGTGACATATCTTGTTAAGATGGAATATAATGGGTTTATCTAAAATTCTTTCTTCAAGTTATATTCTTTGATTTTTTTAAAATCCAAGACATTTCCTTAAGCTATACTTTCTCCATAGAGAAGCACCATTAAGTATGTACTGTTAGGTCATCTCAACATGATTTTCTCTGTGTAAGATTGAAATAATAGCATTTGTTACTAAGAATGAATATAATACTCGTTCAGTTTGAGGGATGGAGAGACAAAACTGCCAGAGGTAGATGGATGCTACATCTCCTCTGTGTTCTCTCAATATGATTCATCCTTATTTTGGACCCCTTATTGGAATGGATGTTTCCAGTTTACAACAGTGAATTCGTTAACTTTCTGTCATTGTGACGAAATACCAGACATCCAACTTGAAAAGAGTAAAGGTCTATTTTGACACATGGTTTTGGAGAATTCTATGGTCAGCTGGCTTGCTTGTTTTGGGCTTGTGTCAAGGCAGTAAGTACACTTTATCAAGCAGTGTGAGGTAGAGCAAAGCTACAGACTTCATTGGGTCAGGAAGGAGACAGAGAAGAATGTAGTCTGATTTCAACATGTCTATGTTACCTAAAGTCCTTCCATTAGGCCCGACCCTTAAAAGTTTTGTCCCCTCTTACAGAACCATAGTCTGAGGATGGAGTGTGCTTCACATCTGGGATTTTACATTAGTATCCTACACTCTAATGACACCTGTGTGTCTTTTCATATTCGCAAGTCTGTTTTAACGTCTCCTGCTAACAATTGACCAACACATAAAGTTTCATATCTGTGCAAGTTTTACATTGCATGTCTTTCCCTACTTATCACAGAAATAACAATCCAGATATCTGAAGGATGGTTCAGCAGTTAAAGACAGTTGCCACCAAGTCTAATGATGGTGGCCCAAACTCCAAGTACCAGATGCTGGGAAGAGAAAACAGATTGCCACAAGTTGTCCTGTGACTGCCACATGAACACCCATATGCCCATACACAGAAACACAAAACAAACAAACAAAAAACAAATTAAAAAAACAGTATCCAATATGGTATCATTATTGCTAAAGTCATTTTAGGAATGAATTTAGTCATTACATCAACTATAAAACTTCACTCTTGCTGGGTGGTGGTGGCACATACTTTAATCCCAGCACTTGGGAAGCAGAGACAGGTGGATCTCTGTGAGTTCAAGACCAGCCTGGTTTACAGAGTGAGTTCCAGGACAGGCTCCAAAGCTACAGAGAAACCATGTCTCAAAAAACCAAAAGGGGGGGGGGAAGCTAATCATAAAAAAAAAAAAAAAACAATTTCACTTTAAGATCCACTGAAATGTCCACCAACTGGGAATGTACTTCATATATAAGTTCAGGAAGAATGGAGCCAGTGAAAAAAGATGGTGTGTTCTGTGAACAAATGAACATGTGCATTTCTCCCCACCACCAACTCATTTTCTGTGTCATAAACTTGTGGGTGGTAGCATATATTTGCTAACAACACTGTTGGCAAGACTGCAGGTATAGTCCAGTGGTAGGCTGTTAGCTTGGCATGGACAAGGCTCTGGGATCCACCAGCAATGGCAGAGGGATAAGTAAATGAAGATGGAGGTATTAGAGTCAATGTTCATTCTCCACACTCTCGCCTGTCAATCACCTTGCTGTACTGCACCATCAAACATTTGCATGGTTTGTCCCTTTGTGTTTCACCTGTTATTGTTGATGCTTTTGTAGTTTAATATCCAATATCCCAAGACATCATTTGCCCTTGTCTCCTACCCAATTTTACAGTTTAGATCCCCCTTTGTGTGTGTGTGTGTGTGTGTGTGTGTGTGTGTGTGTGTGTGGTACATACACATAAGTGTGTGGATGCTTGCACTTGCTTGTGTGATTATCCATACCTGTGCACTCATATATGCAGAGCTCTAAGAAGGACGTGGGATGTCACGAGCGCTCCTCTATCACTCTGTTCCTTATTGTCTTGAGACAACGTTTCTCACTGAATCCAAAGCTCTCCATTTTGGCTAGGCTGACTTACCAGCAACCTTGTGGGATCTACATATCTCTGCCCTTGCCTGTGATGCTGGGGTTACATGCACAGGAAACCCTTCCAGGCTTACTCCATAGACACCCTCTGGACATACAGGGATTCAAACTCAAATCTTTGTGCTTGCAGAATAAACGTTCTTACCCACTGAGACTTTTCCTCAGCACCAAGATTACATTTCTTAAAGCATTACTTTGTTGTATGTTGTAAGAAGAAACTGCCAAGAATCTACAGTGGATACTTTTTGCACTTAGAATCAATTCCATGAGTCTTGGCCTCACATGGAGGAACCCTTAATCTGCCCAACACTTGTACTTTGGCTACCTATCATACCCTTGCATATTATCGTAGTTTTGCTCCAACTTTGCCCCTCCACAGCATATTTTGTATTTATTCCTGGTCTCAGTGTCTTTGTGCTATGTGAAGAGCTTGCTTTGCCTCTTTGTTTTTGTTTTGCAAAATTTGTTTAAGTCAGGTAAATGTTTCTTTTCTTACGCGGTACTCCTTGCTTCAGAATTTTCCTCCCTCCTGCTTTCTCAAAATCCTTCACTATTCAAATGTGGTCTTTGATCTAACAGGTCAGCATTTCTCTGCCCTGAGTAGAGCTTCAACAGTTCAGGCCTTGCTCCAGCCTTACTGAATCAGACTCTGCAGTTACAAAGACAAATCTTAAGCCATTTTATATGCACACTAGTTTGAGAGGAACTATTATAATATAGCACCTATGTGGCAGATATTAAAATGATGCTTTGCATTACTCTACATATAATTTAGCAAAGAAAATAGTGCTTTAGACGATAAAAACAAATTTCTAGCACTAGTCCTGACTCCATTTCTGTTTCATATTTGTGAAGCCACTTAATTTCTCTGAATTCCAGCTTCTTCTACTATAAAAATTGAGAAAATAATCCATAATGGGATATTTGAGAACTAAATGGCACTACTTCTCTACAAGCGTGCTGCATTCTAGCTGGCACATAACTTAATAGACATTGACCTCATGTTCTCTATCCCTTCTTGCTACACTGAAATTAGTTAGAGAGGAGAAATTACTATTTATGGACGTTTTATGTTACTTAGTGACTTAAGAAGGTGTAAGTGATAGCTAAAATCCAAAAGGCAGAGGTTTGTGGTTGGTGTGCCACCTCCTCCTAATCGAAAAGTGCCAATACGTATATGATGGTGAGAGAGGGTTGTCTTATAATGAATGACTGGTTAAGATTAGAAAGCTCTAAGAGGATTGGAAAGAGCTTGGTGTGGTGTGCACGCCTGTTATCTTGAAACTCGAAAGACTCTGCCTCATAAAATAAATGAATAAAAGTTTAAAAATCATAGCTTACTTAGCCTAAAGAAATGTGGGGTGACAATAATACAGTTTTGTCTATGTCTATGAAACAGAGAAAGTAATATGTACATTTTTCTATTGTTGTAAGTTCTTGGGATATAGATAAAAAGCAAACTGCAAACAAGTTTTGGATTACTCCATATATTACATGGCTATCAGTGATGCTGCACACAAGGATATGATCACACCAAGCTGCAAGTATGACCTAGTGTTTCTATGCCATTTCCAATGCTCAGTCTTAACAGCAGGAGATGGAGCTCAGGTAAACTTGCCTTTATGTCAAGAGAGTTGAAGAAACTGTCCCTTTGTGAGATCAGTTTCCCAATGGGAAAATAAAACAATTCTCCACATATGAAGGGTTCTCATCTTAGTTCAATGGTGGTAAAGAATTACAAATATAAAATGAGTCATAATTTCTGCCAAATTGAACAATGAAAAACCCATGTTACACATGAAAGAACTTATTTTCTAGTAAGTCATTGTTGAAAATTCTTGGTTACACAAACAAACAAACGAAGAATAAACCATAAACCGACTGGTTACTATGAAGAGTTGTAACCACCTCCCCCCCTACTCCATTTAAGATCTTGCTAATGGGACTGAGTGATGGATCCATATTTGCAGATAATAATTCAGTTACTCTGAATTTCAATCTTAGAAACTTGTGGTTGTGTGCCTCAGCAAGACTGATTATCTCAAAGCACACAAATCAATAATTGGTCCCCTTTACTTTCTGCAGCTCTTCATCTGACACTGGTTACTAACTACCTTCCTATTCCTGAAAGTTGCAGGACTCCAGATCTGTGACAGTTAGTATCACACCCCTTGTCCTAACTACATTTATAGCTCAAATCAGAGTGTTTCTTCTTGACTAGTGAAGACTCAGTATCCTATTTCACACAATGCAATTTCCCATAAACCATAAATGACCTTTAATGCTTCAATGGCTGTATCAAATATTATGCTAAGTTTTTAAATGACTGAATAATTTGTGGATAACTGTAAGAACATAAAATACCAAAAGACAGATAAGGAAAAAAAACAAGGCTTTTTGTTATTTATTTATTTATTTATTTATTTATTTATTTATTTATTTATTTACTTATTTACTTACTTAACTTTATTTTACTTACTTATTTTATTGTCAATAGGGTTAAAAGGACTTTTCTAGTTTATCAGGACTATCTCCCCTGGCCCTCCACAAGAAAAGGAGCATCTTTAGCATCCTTTTATTCACTTTCCCTTATTCCTTGCTTTCTTCCTTCCTTTTCTGAGGCAGGGCTTCATATATCCCAGGTAGACCCCAAACTTTATAGACAGTAAGAATAACCTTGCAATTATGGTCCTCCTGCATTCACCTCCTAAGTGTTAAGGTTACAGGTGTGTTACACCATATTGTTCATGCAGTACTAAGGTTGAACTCATGGCTTCCTCCATGCTACGCAAGCATTCAACCAAGTATGCTATATCCACAGCCAATTTTTAGAATTTAACATTATATAATCTACAAGAATCAAAAATGTTTTGAAATATATACCTGTTCATTAATCAACCATACTCCAAACTTCAAAAGTTTATGCCAGGCATGAAGAATATTGTAGATCCTGACTGCATATTTTCTTGGAATATAAAGCAAGGTTTACACAAAGAATTGAGCTACATTGAGCAAAATAGACTAAGGGTTTTACCAGTTCAAACTCCAGAATTCCAGCAGAGAAAGCTCAGCAATTACTCTCACAAGTACAGCCTCTGCATACAGCCTCCATCTGCCACACCTCTCCTATTCCACCAAGTGTCCTATGCAATGTCTCTTTGCCAACAGTTCCCTCTGCAAGAGCCCAACTCCAGATTCTGGCTCTTTTCCAGAAAGCTCTAGCCTTACAAAGATCTGGGAAATAAGCTTTTAGCTATGATTCAATTAATTAAAAAGTAAATACAGTTGTAGAGTATATATGATCTCAGTTCACAGTTCCTGGATAAGTACTTGAATCGTCAGATTTGGAACCTATGGTATTTATATAACTCTGTTGCTTCCAGTACATGCAAAATGGTAAATTCAAAAGGAAGGGGTCTGAAATACAATTCAGTGGTGGATCATGTGTCTATAAAATGCAAGACCTTTGCGGGGGGAGGGGGGAGAAGCTAGATATAGAAACACTAATAGAGAAACAAGTACATTTCAGTGAATATATTAGAAAAAAACACCTAATTTTGGTGGAGAAATGAGATGATAGACTGTCAGAGAACAAAAAATTGAAGTTATGAATATAATTTCAATAAGTATGAAATGCTTTCATAGTGAAGAAAGATGACAAATATAGTCAGGTAAATGTAAAAGCACATTATGTATTTGGTGAACACCATACTGAAACAATTAGAAAATAATAAGCATGGGGAAATGCGAAGTGAAATTAGAGAGTGACCTTAAATCCACGGAGTCATTCAACAAACCATATTTATGTGTTCACCATATGCCAAGGACGTCCCATTAGGTGATGAGTTTAAATGGAGAACAAAGGTTCATGTGAGGTCTTGTTCCCCTCTAATTACATCATAATGCTGCCACAAATAAACAAAAATGGTGAAGTCTACAAGCGAATGAAGGAAAAGCCCTCATCATGAAGGCCTATTACAAAAGACCTGTGTGGAGGCCTGGCCTACTTTGGTGGGTTCAACTATATGAGGCTTAAAATCTGTAGGATTGTGTGTTTTTAGACAAATGGGAGAAAAAAAAACTTAGAGAAGGCTTTTCTAGCACACAGTCATGGGGGGCCTGAACCAAGAAAGTTTATGGCTACGTTATATTTGAATGTGTTTGTGAATTATTTTATAAGAATATTTAGATGAAAACAACATATTTTGGGTCTTCTAACAAATTAAAACATTATATTGAGTTTATGGATTTTTGCACATACTGTTGGAAGTAATAAAATCTTCTTTTTTTATCCTCGGCAATATTATTGTGTGATGTACCAATTGACTTAGAGTATTTAGAAGAATGTGGTTTTGTGCATAAAATATATGAAGGCAATAGTAAAGTAAGCCAGAAAAGGAGCATCTGTAGCCTTATAATCACAAAATACATGCCAAGTTGAGAAAAGATGTCCACTAATAGGAAGTGCCACACATCACTTCTATTATGAGGTCTGCATTTCAAACCAATAAGATTTTAATGAGTAAGTATATATGCAAATGAAGTAGCTAAGAAACAGGGCAAGATTAACATCTTGTGTTATTTTGTGTCTTGTGAAATTTACAAGGGGAGGAGAATAGAGCAATATAAGGGCTCTGAATAGAAAGACAAAAGTGAGCTTACAAACCCAGTGCTGACTTGAGTGTGAAGTAAGGAAGAATCTACAGAGCCTAGGATCCTGAAGTCTCTGCTTTGCTGTGTATGCATATTCAGAGCATGAAATTGTTGATTTGGACCTGAAGGAGAAATTCTAAATAGGCAGATAATGGGATTCATTCACTTGACTATTGTTAACTGACCTGGACTGCAGCAACTGTAGCCCTTTTCTCCCTTGAATACTCCTCCTACCCTTTGATACCTCCTAAGAAGTCCCAGCCAAGCCAAGAAACTTGGAATAAGAAAGAGTCAAGGGAAAAGTACTAAGAGTATGTGTCTTCAAAAACAATCCAAATTCAGGACCACGTGGATGGCTCCATAGGTAAAGGCACTTGCTGCCAAGCCTTCATGACTTGAGTTTGATCCTCAGAACCCATGTGGTACAGGGAGAGAGCAACTGACCAGTTGCTGCACCACACATATGAAAAAAATAAGTAAATATAACTTTTAAAAACCCAGATTCATTGTGGAGAAGGGATCGACAGGAGCAAGAACAGATGGATAGGACAGGATCTCTTCACATTACCATAAATAATTCTGTCCTGATTCTGTGTCCCTGGTCTGCTGAAGTGAAGTTCCACTCCACAACAGAATGTGGGTTGTCTCTTCTTGATGCACCATAAGCAAAAGAAACAATTCTGCTGCTTTTTCCCTACTCCACACTACTCAAATCTGTTACCCTCAACATGCTAATGTTTTATAGAGTCACATCATCTGAAATTGGAGATGAACTTTCAGGAATGCTCAGCATCTTTTTAGTTCCTCTGTCAGACCTCAGGATATTGAACATCTGATGTCAGGCAGCACTCAAGTGTGAGGATGTCTCTGTGTGACACTATACAATGTTGTTTTGCAGAGTGTGTCACAATAGCGCTCCAGGGTGGGCAGAGGAAGCAACTGTCCCCTCTTTCTGAAACACACACACACACGCACATGCACACGCACACGCACACGCACACACTCGCCCGCGAGGAAGATGGAAGTGGGGCTTAGAAAAATCGTACAAAGGTAGTCAATGATCAGTTTGGTTTGCACCCTTATTTGACCTCCAAGTCCTGAGCCTTTTGGACCCCGTGGTGCTGCCCCCTAGTGGACCACCTCTCTTTGCCTTGGTATGCCTAAAGCAATTGCTGTAATTTTTGAAACACTGTTAAATTAAGAAGAAAATAGTGTCCTGAATAGAGAATACTGTGGAAACTGAAAGGAAGATTTATTCTTTTTAAAGATTTTAATCTCTGTTTATTATTGCTCAGAGAGAGTTGATCAATATACTCACTGGGTCATTTCTTACAGTTTGTTTTTGTGGCACCAAGAATTTAAGGTTTTTACAGTTCAAAAGGATTCTCTACCACTACTGGTGACAGACAATGAAAGGAAATACAAGATGTCATGTGTAGATGACAAGAAATGACTTAGTAAAATGATCCCGGATGACAGACACCCATTGAAAACAAGAGGGAGAAGGAGCAAGTGTCCCAATTGGCAACATCAGTAAAAGAATAAACTGGCTACACCACCACAGCATTTATGAGGCTCTTTAGATACCTAATCCTCTAGTCTCTTGGGATGCACATATTTCTGTTTGTTTTCCTTGGAAGAAAGCTCAGACCTAGAGAAGTCAGGGAACCTGCCCAAGGATGCACAGCTCATAAGTGAAAAGTCAAGATTATAGCCCAAGTTTGCATGGTGGAAATGTCTTTGCTTTTCACCTAAGCAATCCTATCCCTCTCTAAAAAAATCTCTATGCAAAAAGAGTTAGGGGAATTTTAAAGTTATTTATGTAAGACATTACAGGAAATGCAGAGGAAAACAAAGTTGAACAGAAGAGAAATAAATCATGGTGGCTCCTTTTATAAGTTAATTGTCAAAAAATTCTCTAAAATATTAAGTATCTGTGATACTCTTATGGTCTAGCCAGACCTTTAAAATCTATTTCCCTTATACTGATGAATGGTGCTTTCCCTGTGCATAGTTCCATTTTAACTTCAAGAGCTTATATTTCAAAATAAAGACATCAATGTTTTTAGATTTCATATGGAGCATTTGTGTAATATATATACACGTGTGTGTGTGTGTGTGTGTGTGTGTGTGTGTGTGTGTGTGTGTACTTCTCCGAATTAATCCCTAGGTCATGCATTTCCCTTAGTCTGCCATTTCCACATTAGTTAACTCCATAACACAATAACAAATTGTCATTGGGCTACTTGAGATGCAATATTAAGAGGGCTTGTTATTACTTTGGTCTTCCTTTGGCTTTCAAGTTTACAATACTTTTTATTTTCTTTTAATTTTCAGTATTCTATTTAGATGCCTCTGAGCTGGATTTTTGCAGAACCTCAAATGTATTTCAAATGGAAGAGAAATGAGTCATTGCCCGTAAGACTTAGAGAAGAAGGGGATCCCCAGAGATTTGGGACAGAGAGATGCTCAGTGAACTAACTGCCCCCAACTGCAGGGATGGCCTGCCTCCTGTCCAAAGTAAAGCCCTCTGAAAGCTCAAAATAAAGAGAGCATAGAACAGGAGTAGAAGCTGTTCACCATTTGGGACTTCAGTGTGCAAGGCAAGCTTTTCCTCGAGGGACCACTCCACTCTGGGGTTAGTTTCTCTGTGTCCTACATCATTACCTCCTTGCAGACACCTGAACAGTTCATGTCCTCTTAACTGGAGCTGTGTTGTTAAGAGTAACCTCAAAAATCCTTCATTGCAAAGCAGGTCATTATCCAGTGGATAGAAACCTTAAGACAAAAAATCCTATATCAACTGGTGGTATAATCCCCAAGGGGAAACAGACTTTAGTTGAACAATCAGAAACCTGCCTTGCTTTATGGTGTTTACACTGCTGCTTGCTAATGGATCACCATAAAGGAAGCAAAAGAGCTCTTACACCATTGAGTAGGCTATCATGGGAGTCTTCTGAGTGTGCCTTTTTTATTTGCTGCAGTCAGGTTAATGAGCTCACCAGCCCACTTGATGTTGAGGACTTTGTAACAAAGCAATCTCTCATTAAATGCTGCCTGGCACCACTCTCTTGAAGCAAAGGGACATTCAGATTATTGAATGCCTTTGTACTCCTCATTCCTACCAGGCTATGGAGTCCAGCAGTGGCATCAGTCCCACACACTTCCTGGCAGGCATCCAGTCATCCGCCTGCCCTCTTCAAACTGCATGGGCATTTGCCAATCTAAGCAGCACTGGTAGGCAAACAAGCATGGCACACGACTCTCCTGGCTGAGAGCCAAATGTGCAGCTGAACAATCTAATTTGTTTCTACTGTAGAGGAAAACATTCTTCCCTATTCTTCCCTATTTGGTTGAATTTACATGTAAAAGTTTTGTTATGGTACAAAGGAATGTGCACTTATCTACAATTCCTTTCTGCTTTTACACCTCTTTCATCTCAACAGTACAGGTCATGATTTTGTCTGTGGCTTTTTTTTTTAGTACCTCCTGGCTGACAGTTTCTTCAATGAAATGACCCCAGAGTGTTATCAGCTAGCTAGCAGGTGTGTCTCTATTCAGAATCTTGCAGACAGAAGTGCATCTTGGGTAAAGAGCAATCTATGCACAATCCAGTTTTTTCCCCAACATTACTCATGAGATTTAATGGTTTGTTGTCCTAAAAAAAAAATCTAAACAAAATATTCTTCCAAGTTTGATGGCTTTACCTCAAGACATGCTGACCTAAGTTAAGATAAAAAAAATCACATAATTATTTTTAAATGCATTTAATTTTATTTTTATACAAATTATGCCTGATTATTAATTTCTTTTTCCAAACCATTAAATACTTAGTTTAAAATAAAACATGAGAGTAAATAAAATAATGCTCAAAATTACATGTATTTTTAACCCTGGGCCCAGATGAACAAGAAGGGATATTCTGAGATCAATTAAGTAAAGTTGTAACCACAGTCATACAAATTTTATTCTGTTCAGTTTTTCAAATGGAACCTGTACAATGTTTCTGTGACTATTTTAGAATGGTTCTTTCATCTATTCTTTAGAATCGATGAAAATAAATTATCATCTCCTTAAAAAGCAGGAATATGTTGCAGATTTTCACATACTCAGAAAGAACCATGACTATCAAAGCAGTAAAAAGAGTCTACTCCTGTTCTTAAATTTCTTAATGGGATATGGAATGCAAATTCAAAATTACTCTATAGAAAAGTTTCAAATGTAAAACCGAACAGACAAAAATTAGATATAACTGTTCAGTTAACTATACTGTAAATAGCTATAAGAAAGAAAACAATCACAAAACTAGTGTACATTTTTCAGATGCATTTTAAATACTAAAATGAAAATAATGACTAATACTGGCTGCATTCATTTAAGCTGCCATGCTCTATCATATTTCCATTTGTCTCAAAGATATGCACTTTATGAAATAATAGCTTTGTGGAATATAAACTTAAAGCTTCCCTCTGTAGATGGTTCATACTGCTTATTGCATTGTTTACAAGTACATGTTTACACTTTGTTTAATTAATGTCAATTCAAATGCTTCTAAAATTTTGGCATCAAATCTAATTGTTATTTAACTTTTATATATTTAACATCTATGTATCTTCTTTAAAAATAGTTTAATTTCCATTCATTCTACTATATATTAATGCCTAATTCTAGATGGCATGTATTTAAGTTGTAGAAGAAATTATTATTTTAAAAAACAGTTTATTATTTGCTATAGCCTTTTTTTTAAAGAAAGTGCATTCATACTTTTAATCTACTTTATTCATCATTTTCAGAAACAATTAGATTTGGATATAGTTTGTATTGCCAACCTTACTCTTTACTAACTAAGAGGATACAAGTATTTAAAAACACAAACTGCAAGAAGAAAAAGAGATAGTTAGAAATTAGCAGAATGTAGAATGAGCTTTTCTACTAGATGGGTGCTCTTTGTTGTTCTTAAGGATGCTTCAAACTGATGAAGCTTCACTCTACATCCCAGGTTTACACACATTCACATCTTAGTTGAGCTTGTACAGTTAAAGTCTTGGGAGCAAAGCAATCATTTGCTCATCCAACTTGATTGAGCTATTTTAGCTATTTTTGTAAATTTTTAGAGAGCCTCTTTTAATAGGTTTCAAGGAAGTCTGTTTTGGCTATTTGAAGTAGTAATATTCTCTATTCTTATAACTCAATGTAACTTCCTATCAGCTTTACTGATACAAAATTTATAGGAAATTTAGAAATACCCCAAACACAAAGGATTGTAATATTATTCAGTATAATATGAATAGCTTGAAATTTCAGAGTACTTGTAAAGAAATTGATTCATTCCAAAATACAGGCATGAAGCTCTCAGAGAAAATTGCATAGAAGAATATTACAATATGGCTGATTACATGTGAAATATGATTAAAGAAAATGTACATGTATCCTATCTTCTTGTCTTTTTCAAGTACTAATTTCTTTGTTACCATTTTAGTTCACTTTTTAAACCTTATTATTATTTGATTATTTATCTTACATTATACATTATTATTTGCCAATTTGTTTTCTAAAATAATAATTTAGATGACATCAGGAAATCTATATTATATGGACATGCATGATTACATGTGAGGGCATAGCCTGCTCCATTGGATGCTAGCCAATATTCATTTTTTACACTATCTTTTTAAAGAGTGAAGCTGTCATAACATTATTTATAATAAGCATATTGCATATATATTAGAATATATCTCTCCTTTTAAGATAATAGTTTATGTTGAGAATCATGGATAACTAAATATTTCAAAAACCAGAATCCTAGCCTATCTTGAATGATTTGGATAAGCAAATTGGTTGGCTAAATTCTCTGCAATAGTCTTCAATTTTTTATCTCACTATTTATAGAAAGCTGCAGAAACAGCTGAGCTGACTGAAGTGATGTCACATTTGCTGATTGAATGGTTTACTCCAGAGCACGCTCAGAGGCTGCATGAGTCTACTTAAGGTTTGGTACGCAACCCTAAGCAGTGAGAAGGTGTAAACATGGGCATTTTTCAGCCCAGCCAATCAATATTGCATTGATGACTTTTTACTGACCTTTAACCTCATGAAGAATTCCAATAGCACCATACTGAATCTTCCCGTCTTCAAGGGCTGCCTAGCATAAGCTACCAATTTTACAATCGATCAAAAGTCATCTCTGTGAATAAAGCTTGAGATTTCAAGCAACAGCAAGCAATTTTTAAAAGGTCAGGGCTAGGTTTTTATTTGCTTGACCTGTGCTTGCAACTTGTATCATAGTTCTTTATAACCACTAAAAGTAGTAAGAAATTTTCAGATTTTTCTCCATGTATTTTTAGTAAGCCTTTGGGCATTTTCACTGTCCCTAAAAGAATATGGTTGCATGGCAACCTTCGCAGTTGCTATGGAGACTCCATGTGTAAGCAGCTGCTGCAATCAGCATTAACTCCAGGCTTGCAGGTTTGTCATTCCAATACATAGGGAGGGGGAAACAAATAGGACAGCACACTGCCGTAAAGGGGAAGTCACCTAGATAATGTCACTCACAAACATATGTTCCACAATTATTCTTTCCACTGTTTTATTGCTGCAATTATAGCTAAGCTAAGATTACAAAATTATATGGTTTTAATTTGCCTCTATTGACTATGTTTCACTTCCATTAAAATTAAGTCTGAACTCGTTTATGTAGAGAACTGTAGGCTTTCAAAAATATTTTTTGCTTTCTTATTTAATGTCAACAAGGAAAAGTAAATCAATGTCCAGAGAAATCTTTGTATGAAACAAGCAACTCAGCCAAAATATAAATTAACCTATCTTGCCAAGCACATCCCTATCTCAAAGTTAGATCTGTACAGTTCTAATATTTTCAGTTGTGTCAGGATAGACCTCAAAGATTCCTCAAATGACACTGATCCAAGTCTTTCAAATGTAAGCAGAAATGCTGGTTAAGCCATCTTAAGCCCCTAGCCTTAACTCATCGCATCAAGCTTAAATATTGCAGCATGTGATCTCAATAGCAAAGTCCTTAAACAAGAAAGCCCAGGGACAGAGGTTGTACGAAACTAGGAGTGACACTTCTTTCAGACTAATTTTTTAACTAATCCTGATAAGCCTGGATAGTGTGGGAATCCTTAATATTATCAGATAAATTTATTCCATAAAAGCTGCAATCTCATAATGCATCAGCACAATGTTATTAACGTAGGAATCATTTGTGAAATAAGGTAAATTCATCACATTTTTGCAGATATGAGGTTAACATCACAAAAATAAAGAAAAATTGCTAACTTTAGTCTAATACTTCAACTTCTTATTTATAAAATCCTAGGGATTCCACTAAAAAATTATCATGCTACACAAAGCAATGACAGTATATGCTTTGTAATTTTTATGACACACTAGCAAACAAGCAAGAAGGCAGTGTTCAATATGTTGCGTCATGTTCTAGAGATACTGCGTACTTTTATTCTGTGATACAGAATGGTTACTTTTTATTATACCTTTGAAGCTTGAAAATAATCTGCAAAAAATATTGATCAAAGGAAATTTGAATATACATAAATAACTGAACAGAGCTATTTTAAGACAGAGTGAGCATTGTAAAACTGTGGGAAGTTTTAATATTTATGTAACAATAATCAATGATGTTTATAATATGAATCACCTAGAAGGTCACATGAATACATGCCTGAGAAGATATTTCTTGAATGGAATAGTAATGTATGAAGCCCATGCTAGTGTGTATATACACATGTATATCTGATATCAGTGGTGTTATCTTTATATTGTAAAATAGCACATGATAATAATGCATAATTGCTCATTCTAAAAAGTCTCCCTTATATACACTTTAAAAGGTGAAATTTAACAATAGCTAAGAGGCATCACATTATCATGTTCATAATTAAAGTATAGCAGAATCCAGAAACTTGTAATTACCATTTTAATAGATCTTTAAGTAGATATCTAATTGCACAATTCATAGATTTTTTTTTGAAAAAAAGTCCTGAATTTTGCATTATTGAATATTAGGATGATTGTGTTAATCTCATGTTTTCATTTTTCACCTCACATCATGTATTGCAGCAAACATTCATTTTTTTAAATTGAATACGATACAAGAAACAGACATCCCCTCATGGACCTTCCTTACTCTCATTTGGATGCAAGTTCATTTAGGCTTAGAGAATCAAGATCTAGGTTGGGAGCCCTTAAAATGAAAACATCAATAGATCCCAAAGCACAATAGCATTAGCAGGTGCCGCTGTAATACACAGATCCAGGTAACATTAAGTGACCCATTTTTAAAGCCTGTCTGAAAAAAAAGTGACATCAAAGAATTGAATTTTCTGTCCTTAATAGTTCCTTGTCATGCAGTCTTTACGTCAGAAAGTGTGATCACTGAAGAATGACCCAACCTTATACACATAACAGGGGCATCTTGTGCAGTCCTGCAAAGCAGATCTTATGGCTCATTCATTGCAGTTCATGGCTCAGTACAATACAGGGCAGAGCATGCATGTGAGTCAGTGCAAACATGCTGACCGGCATTTAAAGCCAAACACTTTGGATAACAACAACAAAAGTATAAAGCTGTATTGAGTGGTTGTTTTAAGGAATGATCATTTTTCAACACATTTTTATATTAATCTAATATGTGCTATATCTTGATTTACATAATAAATATATTTTAATAAAAAAATTGCAATTTGTACAATTTTAAAGCAATGTTATGACCCCAATTTGTCATTGCTACACTAATCAAGGCACTGTAGTCTTGAGTTTCATAATCTAGGAACCTACCCCAGTTAAAGCAGGAAAATGTATTCCTATAGTCATAGACTCAAAATATACTTCAGAGTGTGTCTCTGAGGAATGAGATATAAGTGCTACTTGCACTAAAAGTGACATGAATCTATAAGGCAATTATTTGGATGATTTTGAGTACTAGACTCTGTAACTACAAGTGAGGAGGGTATATTTAGTTTGAATAGTAGGAATTAACTGTATATACACAAGTATAATAAACAAGTTTCAACTGAATTGTTTTTACAGTTCACTAAAATAAGAAACAAACATAATATTTCTACATTTTACTTACAAACTTCATGTTATAGAAAAATCTGAAATAAAATAGCAAGCACTCATATATTTTTCTCTGACTTCAACAATTGTAAGTATTTTGGTATATCTGTTCTCTTCCTTAGCTGAATTTTGTGATGTAATGTGTCAACCAAAATCAGATTTTTTTCATTGAAACTTTCAAATTTAAGTGATAAAAGCAACATGACATTTTACCTCTAAGCACTTCGAAATATGCTTACAAAATGCAAGGGCAGTGTACGCAGTGAATCACAGTGTTGTTTTCTACTCAGTAGATTCTCCATTGTTACAATAATGCTTTCCCTTATAAGGTTCATAGACATGATTCCTCCAGTTCTCCTGGCTTCAGCTGAATATTTGTATGAAGGTGTTTAATACAGTCCAATAGTGTGGGCTATGCATCACATCTATCTATGTGTGCCTCTAGTTGTGTTGACCCTGGAGCAGGCCTTCAGCATGTACTGTCTATGCAATGAACTTGTTGGAAGAATCCATGTCACTTTCTTAAAGGTTTTAAGTTTTAATTTCTTCTGTTGCTTTCTGATGATTAGATTTATGTTGGACATTTTGTGAAATAGTACTGCAAAGGTCAAAGGTGATAACTGTCTGGCCATAGAAGATGACTGCTTCATATAAAAGCATAAGGACATACCTTCTTTCCCCCGATACGTTCATTTTTCTGATACTAATTTGAATGAATTGCAAGAAAAGCATAGCCATTTGCAACTGTCACTAACAATATGAACACTTACAATTCATTTACAATAATTTGACTTATTAGACTTTGAACTAGATTCTCTCTGTGTCTTGCGTTGAGTTATAATGAAATGTTGAAGTGTCTGAACACTTGGAATTGAATTCCCCTTCATCAATCCATCCAGTTCTAGAGAGCTGACATAATGGCCAGACTTTAAAATTAGGGTCGAGGCAACACTCTTGTTTCTAAAGATAACACAATGAACTCTTCTCCATCACTACTAAATTTCTGTTTATAATATTACATCTTTGGAATACCTAGGAAAGGAAGAAAAAATGAAAAGTATTTGAAAAAACAAAAAATTTCCTTCTTTATTTGAAGGTCAAGAGAACCAAAAATTTTTAACCAACAAATACAAATATGTTTCATTGTTTAGAAAATTTTGTGGAAAAGTATTTTATTAAAAAAGAATAAAGGAACTAGAAACAATGTAAAAAATCCAGTGCCAATCTACTTTAGTCCACCTGGTAATATATGAGTGCAAGTGGGCATTTATTATATTTTAAATATATTATAAAATCATACAATTCTTAATGCCTGCATTCTAACCCCATTCTGTACTGTGCTATCCTATGCTTGGTTCTGATTAGCCAATGAAGAATACATATGGAGCACTTGCATCCAATAGGCCACTTGTATTGGCTAAAGTATGCAGATCTTGCAGGCTGCACAAAGCCTTTCTACAAAATGTAAAATAATGCATATGTGTTCCATGCTAGGATATCAAATGTGAGGCTAACCCAAATGCCCTCGTGATTAGATTCTTTAGCATTTGTGAATTTTTGTTCAATTACATCTGAGCTTATAGGATCTTGCATATGGTGATGGTTTGTAAACTTCAGGTCTTCATACAACTGTGGGAACACAGCCTAAGTGGATGCAAAGGAAATGGTTGAAAACTCCAACTCTCACTTTTATTGATTGCACAGTTGTTGGCAAATTTGAACACTGATTGCCACAATAATAATAATAATAATAAATAATAATAATAAATAATAATAATAATAATACCATTTAATGATTAAGTATATAAAATGTCATGGCAGAGATTGGTGCTCAGAAAGCTGTGTTTGTAATCTCACAAAAACCATAGACATCATCTTTATTTCATATACTAAGCTACTCATAGCTCATAGTGAGACTCCTTTAGATGAGAGTGTAACACAGATCTGTTCTATATCTTCTTAGAAAAAATGTTACTTTGGAAATATATGTCTAACTTCGACACACAAATGCCTAACTAAGTACACAAACACAGCTACACATGTAAGTAAAAAAATTCAGTGTAACCAAAGTTTGGCAATAATATGATGTTAGTAATTGAAGTGGGACCACAGCTCAACAGCAACATTCTTGCACATACAAAGTCCTGGACCTACAGCCAGCACTAGAAATTGTATATTTGACCAGCAGGATGTCAACCATACATGCTGTTTTTGAGAATACAGACATACCTGCATTTAAACCTATAAACATACAAACTTATTTGAAAAAACAAACTTTCTGCTTATGTCCCTATGCCCAGGATTTTGTCCAAAAACCATGGTTGCATCCTTCTAGCATGTGTATTAAACCCCAAAAGGGAAATAATCTAGAAACCATCAAAATCTACCATTAATTTCACAAAAATAATGGAAAGCAGTGGGAAATGCTGACAAGGGGCTCATTGTTAAATATACTTGTTGTCATTCCATTGTACCTTCATTTTTACTTCAATGCATAACCTCACCCATGCCATTCAAAGCAGTCAGACAGTAGAATGTACTGGTTTCCACTTTCACTTACAAGTTCTATTTAATGGAAACCATAAGGATTTTAATTTCAACCAAGAAAGAAAAAATATTTTTGAGTGATTTATGGTCACAATAGAGATAGGTTTTAATGAATAAAGATAATAGCATTATATAAGTATATAATTCCAAAAAAGTACTACTTATTTAATAAAGATAATTTTGAAATTGAAAGTTGCAAGGAGGAAGAGGAAGAGGATGGGAAAAGGAAAAGATGGAAAAAGCACAGAAGTTTTTAGAGAAATAAGTTGAAACTCTTCATGTTAGCGCAGTTCTCACAATGACTGCACAGTTGGAAGATTCATAACAAACTACAAAGTAGCACTCCATAGAAAAGACTCAGCTTTCAAATAATTTCTGTTCATTACATGCTCACTCCTCCTATCAAGCTTCACTCTCTGGTTGTAGATAGAGGACTTTGCAATAGATTGTATTTGCTCTTTCATGATTTGCATTAGCTAAAGGTATGACTGGCTGAAACTTTATAAATTAAATAATAGTAGTGTGAATTCTAATAATGAAATATTGATCAACTAAAATAGTATAAAATTACTTAACACAATTTCTATATTTTATATCAAAACCGAGTGGTATGTATCACAATACTGTCACAATAAATATTCACTGATTCATTTATATTGAGGAAGGGGCGGGAACTTAAGAGCAACCAGTGTTATCATAAAATAAGTGTCCAAATTATGTATTGCCTATAATCAATCCTATTTGCTTGTCAGGTGTCAGTATAGATTCCAACCTACCATGATACTAATAGTAACTGACTCTGGAAATGATTTTCCAAAACAGCATTTGTTGTTTAAAACTTACTTGTGGCACTAAAATACAACAGTGATTAAAGTACACCACTCAAAGTCATCCTACTTGTTTTTCCTTGTGTTCAATTTAAAAATCTTAATCATCTTCTAGCTTTCCCTTAGTAAAACAAGAATGATTAGGTAAAAAAAAATGACTCAAGGTTTTTTGTTTGTTTTATGTTTTTAATGTAAACATCCTAAGTGGTGCTTGTGTTAAGTAATTTTATACTATTTTAGTTGATCTCTCTCTCTCTCTCGTTCTTTCACCCAATGCCTTTCTCTCAGCTTATTTTTAATCAAAAGAAAAAAGGAAATGTTTACATTAGCATCTACTATGCCCTTAAAATGTTGTGAACATGCAGCCTTTACTGATCGCAGTTTGCTATTACCGTCCTGTTGGTCTTTTCATGTTTTTCAGATGAAATCCTTTCTGGTTCCATGAGGTATAATGCCCACTCTCATTCATGAACCATTCTGTCATTATAGAGCCTCATGCCAATCAAATCAGCTGAGCAGAGGTATAATCTTGACCCAAACCCATCAGATTTTTCGTGGAAAAAGGATAATCAGATTCTAGGTTATTTTGCGGGCTTTTATGGGAAATTCCTTTTAACAAAAAGTGATAAAAATGATATTCACGCAGCAAGAGAAAGAACAGCAACTAAAGGTTTGAAAAGCCCACCAGGAGAGAAAATTCAACCCACTTATAATAAATCAACGGCTATATATTTTCCTATGTTTAGTAGCCCAAAAGAAGATGATATGAATCCATTTTATGTTCAGATTCTTTTAAATCTTACAGATGAAAACTGTCCTGCCGTTTGAAAGTGCTTTTGCATTCTAATATAAAAATAGCTACCATAGAGACAGGATTTCACTGCCCCACCCTTTCCAAATATACACTGTCACAAAATGTAAAACATACCCATGTAGGTTTTTAAAGTGACTACTTCCTAACTTGCTTCTTTTAGCCCGACATATTGTCAAGATAGTAGTGACATTAATGTTCCTGAATAGTAAAACGTCAAATAGTAAAATGGAACAAGAGAAGCCCATCATTAACTAGATTTTATGCACATAGTATTTCTGAAGCAGTACCATTCTCATAATAAATACCAGAAAACCAAATTTGTTTGGCAAGCTACTACCTGGTGGAACTTTAAATTCTCATGTCTTAGAAGCATGATATAGATTGTTCATAGTCTCGGGAAAATACAAGGAGACTTTTGACAGTCTAATCAAGATGGCTTGTACCACTCTAGCTATTCAGAAGATGAGAAATTATAATAAAAGAGCTTAAAACAATGTTCTGATATCAAACACTCTATTTGACATATATTAATTGTCCCAAATAGGAACTTTAAGAAGAATTAAATTGTGTCATTTATCCAAAATTCCACAACTGTCAAAGTATTACTCTACTTTGCAACTCACAATTCTTAAACTATACTTAATTTTTAAATATTTACATCAAAAGACCTTAACTAACAATTTATTCTCTTAATAAGTATGTTTTAGTTTTTATTCCAGAAAAGAATTATTCCTGCTGACACCCTAGAAAGATAATTATTTTGACAATTACAGTGTTCATATAAATTGCATCAAATATGCTCTCACTTGACATATTAAATGTAATGCACATAAGTTCTCTAGCATGTGAATTTCTCTCTGACCTAGATTCACACAGCCATTCTGCTTATGGTCATGTACACACTCATATTTGAAGAATCAAGCTATATATCTGCAGCTTTGCACAGTTGCAGTAAGAATAAAGAGCTATCAATGCAGAAGTGAAAAACTTATTTTATAATGTTTGATATTTACTTTTATTTGTGTGTATGTCTATTTGTGTGCTTATATTCACGTGTTTATGGAACTACCAGGAAAGACTAGAAGAATATACCAGATCCCCTAAAGCTGGAGTTGCAGGTAGCTTTAAGCCACTTGACTTTGGTGCTGGGAACAGAACTCAGCTCCTCGGAGCCACCTCTCTAGTCCACCTAAGATGTTTTACAGAGTTCACGATAACACAAGCTAACAGCTCCTATCTACCTGATAATGCTTAACTCAGTTAACTATGTAAAGATGAGAATTAACTTTTAAAAGTGAAATGATTATAGCACTAGTTGTGATTACTTAAAATTATAATTGTTAATATTTGGATCTCTCTAGAGATGGCTCAGTGTTTAAGAGCACTGGCTCCTCTTCCAGAGGACCCAAGGTCAATTCCTAGCACCCACATGGTGTCTCTCCAATTCCAGGGGATCCAACACCTTCACATAGACAAATGTGCACATAAAAATATAAATAAATAATAAATAAATAAATAAATAAATAAATAAATAAATAAAATATTTATTCTTATAATATATCTTATCTTGTAGCTCCAGCTGTTTTTCTAAATTGAAATAAAATACTGATTATTAATTACAGCACTGCATATCACTCAAATACCTGTTCCTATTAATCATTCTCCTGAGGTTAAAACAACTGGTTTTAATGGAAGTTTAAAGGTATGCTCCCCAAAGCAATGAACAAATAACACTACATAATTATTGTGGTTTAACAGATTTGGTTTCAAACCAAACCTTTTTTATAGTTGACCAACTTTATCACTTTCATTTCTTCTGATTGGCAGGAGGCAATCACACACTTAAAAATATGAGACAAAACTTAGTTAAGTCTTTTTTTTAAGTGTATATATTGGATTATGTTACTGATTGCCATGAGCATTAGGTATCTTTCTCTCTCAGTGTGCCAGCAAAGCCACACACATTCCGTCTTGCTACAAATCTGTAAATCTGGAAAGGAGAAAAGAACATGAATAGAAATTCTCTTTTTAGAATAAAAATGCCTGGGGTGTTTTTAAGGAGAACTATAAGCCCTATTCTATTCATAGTAATTACAGGATCAGATCAGGTTAATGTGGAGACCCAGGTCAATAAAGTACTGTGGGTTCCCAGCTTTAATCTCCTCCTTTTCTATAGTTTGTCATGTTCACACACTGCTGGACTCACCAGATCACTGTAGGTAACATGGATGTCATGAGTGTTTTCAGCATTGTGGAAATTCGTATGTCCAGCCAGTTACAACTTTCAGAAGACAAAGAAAAGAAAATTTCCCAGAACAATTTGACAAGTTTTTTATGTTTCAACTCAAATAATAAAGGTCAAATTTCATTTCTAGGTAATACATTTTCAGTGGTCTTTCACAATAAAATGTGTTTCCTTATTACATTTTTCATCTGCCCATCATTCACAGAAGATATTAGACATTCTTAATAAACATATAAGTGAAAACTAAAATAGATTAGAATCTAACCTTGTGTACCTTGAGATAATCTTTTCTCTTTCTTTTTTCCTACAATTTTCCTTAAAATTTCTAAGCAGGATGAAGAATGACAACTTTGAACCTTGTATCCTGTGCTGGAGAAGTCCAGTTGCAACTTGTTTCTCTTTGGTGTGTTTTCTGGAAAATACTTCTTCAGGCTCCATTTCTCCCCTGCCACTGTGAAATTGTCTTCTGATTATGGGTTGAATGTTCTTCTATACAATATAGTATCTAAAGCAGGGAGTTGTTGGAGTTACTATTAGTGATATTTTTATTTTAATTTTTAAATATGGAGGGAGGTTATCATCAAAAACATTTTATTCTTAAAAAAATTAAAGGGCTTTATAGGAAATAAAACACGCTTTAATAACTCATTTCACTACACAGACTGCTATGTGGTTTATGCTTAAGAATAGGATACAATTTCTAAAATACCACTACTCCTTTGGCTTAATGTGAGTAACTATGAATGACATCTTTACTCCAGGTCAGATTCCTACAACGATATTTCTTCTTTAGTCAGAATCTCGGTAAATGTTCTAACTCATGTTTCTTTTTAAAATTATCAGTCACTGTAAACCATCTGACACTCAACATTTCACATGCTAGTCCCAGGGAGTAACCTATAGGAAGAAAGCTCAAAAAACACATAAAGATCAAATTCCTTTGTGGCTGACTACTGAACCCCAGCTTTTATATCTCTCTTACTTCTCTCTTTCTTTTTACATAATGTAAATGGACAAAACAGAGAATTATAATGGCTAAAAAGTTGTCAAAATACCTCAAAGCTCTACACACTTTGTTATCATGTGATATCTGTTCTGAGCCCTGGTTATTTACGTTCCCACTACTTTAACCATTAGCTTTTATGGACACTTCTGGTTAAGTATGTGTATACACATTCTTATTGTACCAGCACTAAATAAGATAAGTGGCTTGTCTCCTTAGTGCCAAGGGAAGCACCTTAAAAGAAGGAACTCTGTCTTAACATGTTACATTAAAGTTATTGTACCCTTGTTCATTTGAATCATAGGTATCATAATATCAACAGGTAATTATTTTTATTAGCTTAAAATGTTAATCATCTACTATTTACCTTATAAACTGAAAAGAAAGTAAATTGGAAGTAAGTTCTCTTTTTCTACTAAAATTAAGGAAAGATTTCACCAACTGACCATTTGATATAAAAGAAGACATGTTAAAGCTGAGGTCATTCGAAGAAATTTTCTCAAAATGCATTCAATACATAAATAAGGTTACCAAATATGTTAGTACTTGAAAGACGTGAGCACTGGTGAACGCCAGCAAGCAATATGGCAAAAATGAATCTATCAGTTCGACTTAGTTCAGCCTCTGCAACTGGCCATCTGGTCCAAAATCAACCAAATGTATCCCTGCATATTCATCTTCATTTTCACAAATACTCAAGAGAATGCTGTTCTAGGGCAAAATAAAATTAAATCACCATAATTTTAAAGAATCTTTCCTTTCAGACCCTCTTGGGAATGTTGTGTTTATATGGAATAGTTATTGCAAGAATATTGTTGGATAATTCTTACTTAAACATAGTCTTTCTTCTCTAAAAGTTAGAAATAAAATATTTAATTTTTCAAAGAACGTCCTTTCAGATGAGGGCAACTTCCCTGCACAGGTCAGTGTGATTCTAGTGATGGCCATGGTAGATCAAGAGGCCTTAGCCAACTATCATGGAACTTTGTAGTTTTATAATTACCCCATCATGAAGTTTGCCTAACAATAATAATTAGTTATTGTTCAAGATGATCAAAGCAAACTACTTCATGTTTCAGTTCCTACTTACATGAAACCAGAAACTAAGATTTCATTTGATTGAATGAAAGTTTAACATAATAATCACACTGTTACAAAAAGTAAGCCAGCCAGAAAGGGATGAGGATGGAGGTTACAAGATAGTTTTTGAAATAAATTTGAAATTTAATTCAATGTTTATTTTTCAGGGAGATGCTAAAGAAGAACGTGTCCTTGGAATGTGTTCAATTAGAAGAGTAGCCCTATATCCTATTTAGAACCAACACTAAAATTTATTGGTAATTTTATTCATTTAATTATGTCCTTGAATTTTAAGTTATGATTTGACTCTTTAAAGATTTATTAAAACATGATAAAATAACATAATCATACAACACTTTATTTTCCCAATAATGTTTGTAGCAGACCTATTGCAAGGACTACCCTGGTAATCAGATTGATGAATACCCTAACTGTCATCATAGAGCCTTCATCTGATGGAAGCAGATGCAGAGATCCACAGCCAAGCACCTGGCCAGGCCCATCTTTGGGGAGTCCAGTTGAAGAGAGGGAAGAGGAATTATATGAGCAATGAGGGGATCAAGATCATGATGGGGAGATCTACAGAGACAACTGGACCAAGCTCATAGGAACTTACAAACTTTAGAACAACAGCTGTGGAACCTGCATGGGACCAGACTAGGCCCTCTGCATATGGGAGACAGTTATGTAGCTGGGTCTGTTTGAGGGGCCCCTGGCAATGTGATCAGGATTTATCCCTGTTGCATGAGCCAGCTTTCTGGATCCTATTGCCTATAGTTGGACACCTTATCTACCTTGAGGCAGTGCGGGGGAGTGGTTGGGTCCTACCTCAACTGAATGTACCAGGCTTTGCTGTTCCCCCATGGGAGAACTAACCCTTTTGGAACGGGGGGAGAGGGGTGAGTCGGGGGGTGGAGGTTAGGTAGGAGTAGGGGGAGTGGTTGATATGTAAAATGAATAAAAAATTTAATAAATAAAAAAAGAATATTCAATGTTCACTATGATTTTGCTTATTTAGAACATCTTTGCTGGAAGTTTTTAAGATGATGTGTGATCACAAAACTTAGATTTCTTGGCTAGAGAGGTGGCTAAGTGGTTGAGTGTGTACTGATTTGCAAAGGAACTGAGTTTGGTTCCTTTAACTACAGCCAGGAAATCTGACATTTTTCCCCAAACATACACAGAAGCCTTCACTAATGTGCACATCATACACACACACACACACACACACACACACACACACACACACATACACACACACACAGACACACAGACACACACACACAAAGTAAACACATCTAAAAAAGATTTTAAAACTATTATTTCTAATTTGTTGTTAATTTCTAATGTTGCTTTTCATGAAAAATGAAATTACAATCAATAATTAATTCCTATGTATTGTTACAAGATATTTTTGAGAATTATATATTGATCTACATCAACCAATTAATCAGTCAATCAACCATAATACAATATTTTCTCTTTCCCACAAGGCTATCTGCTGTTAAGGTTTATGGCACCTCTGCTAATGTTTTCCAAACTATTTCAGTGCAGATTCAGTTAATGGTTTAGGATCTCTCCTATAGAGCTCAATTTGCCTGTGTGTGTGTGTGTGTGTGTGTGTGTGTGTGTGTGTGTGTGTGTGTGTGTGTGTGTGTCCTTCGAGTGATGTTACTGTTTTCTCTTCTGTAAACTGACTCCAGTTTGAAAGTAATATTTTGCTCAGGCAGAGTGCATTATCAGGTTGAATGGACAAAAGCTAGGATGTGCTGTCAGCACAAAGAATCATGGTCTCATCATCCTGAATCTACTGCAGTGGAGAAAAAGCAGAGTCAGGGTTACTGTGGCTCAGCTCTTAGCTGCATCATCGATTTTGAAGTGTTGCTTGCCAAGAGCATGCAAACAAAATAAAAAAGAAGTTTGCTATAAAATATTTATTCATCTGTCATGCCTCTTTGCATCAAATCTTTCAAGGACTTGGAACTTTAGATTCTTAAAACTTATCTGTTTTAACTTCAGAAAACTAAGATTTTTATCATTGTGAAACTCAGTTGCTATAATAAAAAATGTATTCATTTAAGTAGTATATGCACACATTCTCTCATCTGGTCCATACAATAACCTGCAAAACAGTAAGTACTTTACCCCTTCACTTAAAAGGAAAGAGAAAAAGCCAGGATTGTTACACAGCTTGCTTGGAGTTACCATAGTCATTGAGAAGTTCAATTTACAAAAGATATATACAGACTTATGAAATTTCCATTGTTCTATGTCCTGACTGCTTTCACAAGGCCAGCATCAAGAAAACAGCTCATTATGTTTCAAAGTCCTTGACTATCTGATTCCTTCCTGTAAACTCTGAACTTGGTACAGGAGGACGAATCTGATATCAACCAAACTCTTTTTCACACTCAGATACTACCACAATTTCAATAATCCTTTTACAACTAAAATTTATAAGTTTTCTCCAATCATCACTCTCTAAACCAAGCTTCAGTCCATTGCAGTCTGCTAGAGCTCTCACTTTACAATCTCTGAACATCCTGACCTAACATTTTATGGTACGTGTATCCCTCATCAAACCAAGTACATCAAGAACAGAACCTCATTCTTTAAGATCTCTATGTACCTCCCCTGCACAATACTTAGCTCGTTATATATACCAATATATATTTGTTTAGTGAAGGAATAAGTAAGAATCACAGTGAGGTGGAAAAGGTTACTTTAAGACTGGAGCTGATTTTGACTGCTAATGTATTTCTCCTAAAGTGGAGTAACATGACACATGAAGTCATCAACAGACAGCAAGAGCCAGAGCAGCGAGGTCAAAGAAAAGCTAAACTATTTTTGTGAAAGACTAAGAGGAATTCAGCCTTCATGAGAGATCTAAGAGCAGACAAACAGAAAAAGACTACAACAGGAACTGAGACCAATCATTGTACTGGATCCCTTACAAATGGCTGAAGCAGATTCTGCTGGGAATAGGACACACAGTTAGTGCAGGATGGCCTTCTTATTGTACCAATTCCTCCTATCCTTTACTTCAAAAACTTCCCCACTCTGAACCTCTAATTTGCAATTTGATATAGCTTAAATATAGTGTGAATGTATACCCTAAGACTTCCTTTATTTAAATTGAATCTTCATTGGGCAGAGTCATGTTTGTAGGAAATATCCATTAGAGGATATGAGGATTAAAGTCATTGGCCCTCTTTTCCGTGATGGAATCTTAGTGGCTTACAGGAAGAAGACACATAAATACATGTTCCTTGTCTCACACAAAATGCTGCTCTGTATCACCTAATTTGACACCTATCTGACAGAGGAAGACCATCACAGGGTGGAGCACCTTAACTTTGGAGCACCTAAAACATAAACTAAAATAAACATTCTATTTATATAACTCATCCAGCCTGTGGTATTGTGCTATTGGCACAGAAAGTAAAATAGTTAATACAGGTTTTCTGAAAATTGTGGAAAGATTTGAGTTTTGTGTTTGGACTGGCTTAATGCAAAAATAAAAGAGAGAGAGGGAAGGAGGGAGGGAGGGAGAGAAGGAGATAGAAGGAAGGAGGGCCAGATAGAAAAATGAAAGAAAGGAGAAGAGAGAGAAAGACAGGGAGAGACAGAGAGAGTGAGAGAGAGACAGAGAGAGAGAGACAGAGAGAAAGAGAGAGAGAGAGAGAGAGAGAGAGAGAGAGAGAGAGAGAGAGAGAGAGAGAGAGAGAGAGAGAGGAGAACTAAGGATAAAATATTCATAGGCATAAAAGCCTATTAGTAGCTTTTCGAAATTTCCAGGTCAGATTTGAATGTCTAGCAACTCGGAGATGTGGCCCTAAGCCAAGCTTATATAGAGCTCAAGGAGATAAGAAATCCTTATGACATACAGATTTCACAACAAGTGAATGAACGAAGCCAAGCAATATAAATGGGAAAAGAAATCTACTTCATCATTCACATAATCATTCATTCAGGAAAGTGTTGAAGAATGTAAGATATGGAATCACAAAATATGACACACAGACATTGAGCAGACAACCAAAGCAAGAAATTCCTTGTGACTTTCCTTTTGCCCTTTTATCCTACCACAGCCATGACAGATTTCTATGACCTTTCTCTAGAGTAGATCACAAAGTCTTCATTCCAGAGGAACACACATTGTTCCAGGTAAAAGCAGTATCTGCTCTCTGAAGGTAGAGGGACGCAATCATCTGAACAACAAGCCCCCTCTAAATTCTCTTGTTTATGACCATCCTTTGTCTTCTAATCATCATTCTGATCACTTGGTATTGGACATCCTATGTAGGAGCTCATCCCTGGAGGAAGCTGGTTCTCCCTCTCTCAGAAGCTATTAATCACCTATCGTTTTTCATCTTAGGATGACACATTAGGAATATCAACTTACATTTACATTATATTATTTGTATTCAGGCCACCACACAGTTTAGATTTCATTGGTGTAGCTTCCCTGCATCTATGCATATTTTAAGGTCAGATGGCTGAGAAACAGTACGGCTACAGAGGAGAGCGAGGAGTAGAATAAAAGCAAGCAGAAGGTGAAGACGAGAGTGATGAGTGAAAGAAGGAAGAACCATATACAATGAGAGAATGTGAATGATTTGTATGATATTTAAGACAACATCCACAGCAGTTTGGTGATAAACTAGATATGGGTGCTATGCATTCATAACTGCTAGGTGTTGCATTAAAGAAATACAATGGGGGTATAATTTGTTCCTATTTGGGACACATGTTTGAAATTCTCTCTCTCTCTCTCTCTCTCTCTCTCTCTCTCTCTCTCTCTCTCTCTCTCACACACACACACACACACACACACACACACACACACACGGGGGGGGGAGGGGGAACCTCAAGGGAACCTCAAGTCAAAGTCTCCAGATCATGTAGAGTGAATGCCCTAATCCAATAGTCAACAATCTGAAATGTTCCAAAGTTCAAATCCTTCTGAACACTGTTAAAAAACAAGGGGAAAAAAACTCCTCCATAAAAATTTGTTTTTATATACAAAATATTTAAAATATTTTATAAAGCAATATTCAGACTTTATGGACATGGTACATATGAAACATAAGTGATGTGTGTTTAGACTTGCTCATATCTCCACATTTCATTATGTATGTGAAGTGCTGGTAATCCCAGAACTCAGGAAGTCCAAGTAAGGGGCCAACATTACAATTTTCATAGTCACATAAGCTACACAGTGAAATTCTGTTTTCAACAGCAAATATAACAGTGTTACACAACCTTTAAGAGAGAGTTAGCAACAATTAAGAAAGTATAAACTATATAGTTTATGAAGATTGAATAGGTGAATGATTTGGGCCTATTTATGTAATATCAAAGAGCCATTGTTTCAGAATGACGGAAGAGGGATTGTCAATAATATCCAAATCTTCTTTCTTAAGGAAGAAAATGAAAATAACTCAAGAACTGTCCTAAAAAATGGTTACAGAAGAGGGGGATAGGGAAATAGATATACAAAAGATAAGTGCTTAAATTTGTGTAGTATTAGGACTAATGCTTATACTACAAATGCAATCAAGGAACAATGAAAAGTCTGTGGTTTTGGCAAGGACACCTCGGGAGAAGCTGACATACACACACCTATTGCTCAGGATGCTGCAGGGTCAGCAGGTGTTGATGTCAAGAAGAGCCCTGAGGCCAACCGCTCTACTGATTCAGAGACAATTTAAAATGTGAATTGGCATATTTTAAAAAGAAAAACCCACAGAGTTTTCTTTTGGGACAAATGACCAAATAACTGATATCTCTTTTATAAAATGTAGGTCTATTTGTTTATGAAGTAGACAATAATGAAAAGAAGTTACGATTTTCCTATCAGTTGTGAAACCAGTTGACCAGATGTATTTCTATAGGCCTTTAAGAGTACCACTCACCTAGCACTGCTCACTGTGAAATAAAAAGCTTTGGTGCTATGATGGCAAATTTGCATTTTGTAACATTTCTATTAAATCTGTCATTACTGTCATTAGTAATTCCAGTTAAAACCTAAAGAATTGAGGATGACTATAATTACTGCATACCATCTTTCCAACTTATTTATTCATCCTTTGGACAAATACACTTGTTTCTGGAGGTAAAAAAAAATAAAAACCCAATCGCTATGATCCAGTTGCTCACAGATAATACGAGATCAAGAAATGTGATGAATGATATAAAAAAAGTATCACTTGACTGTGCCATATAAATAAGATCAAGAGGTTTTCATTGTGATACTAAATTCATCATATAGCTAAGCTTACTATTTGCAGTTATGCACATAGAGATGAATGCATTACAAGAATGATTTGAGATCATATCCTGAGATTCTTACAATAGTGAATTCAGACATATCTAGACCCATAACTCAAACATCACAACATCTATTTTTTATATGTAGGGCATCATAAATCAATCACCTGAGCTTAACCAGAAATAGGCTTTCAAAAGCTTAATATCATACTCAGAAATAAGGATTAATCTTTCTCTATTATATTGTTGTTTGATTACAGTCAGCCATCTGGTATTTTTGAATTATAGTCAATCATAACATTGGTAGAAGAGGCAGAGCTCATATAAACCTGGCCTTGCAGAACACTACATTCTAAGATTGCAAGGTACTGTACACAGGAACAATATAAATGGCAGGACTGAGAACAATTAAATGGAATTTTTCTTGTAAGCTTTATTTGAAAGCTAATGTTCCAAGGCTGTAGGTCAAGCAATGTACTAAATATACAATTCTCTATCCATTGTTATTCGGTGCTTTTAAGCTCATCTATAATCAGTTTATTAAAAAGTACAAGGGAGATATAAAATGAACTGGTAGAGCACATATTACATTGGAAGACATTTATTAATACAGAATGTTATCAAGATAGTCAAAAATATATTAACTCAGTCTCTCAAATGCTTAAACACCAGAAGAAAATGTGACTCTTTCTACTGCATTAACTCTTTCGTGATAACATTTAGTGAATTTCTCAGACCTCATGTATCAGTGACTACCCTTCACACATCTCATTTTATTCCCAATGACCTGAATCTTCTCACTCAATATTAGATGCTATTATTTTGACAATGGGTTGTGATTTCTAGAAAACAACTAACTTGTCAGAATGTCAGTCTTTGTTCCTGTAAAAGAACATCCAATTTTGATTTAAAACAAATTGTATAAACTTGTGCAAAAATATATTCATAACCACTAATATCAGATAGATTCTCAATTCTTCCTGTTGATGGTGACATCTATTTAATGAGATTTACAGAAACTTTCAGATAGTAACTATTTTCTATTAGATATAATGATATATAATAAACTAAAGCTAAATAGCTATGGCATATTGTAATATAATTTCAGAAATAAGAGTCTGAAACCATCAACCATAATCAAGTTAATAGCTGCTTGTGCCCAGCACCTTCGAAGATATCCCTGTCTCCCATGCTGTTTATCACTCTTATTGTCTCCATCTTCAGGCAAACACTGATCTCCTTATGATTCACATTTGCATATTTTAAAGAGAATAATTCATATAGTTAGAATTCAAAATTGTATGCTGGCTTTCTTTTATTTAACACAATTTTTATGATGCTCATTTATGCTGTTCTGTACATTAATAGTTCATTTCTTTTTATTGACGAGTAGCAATTCTTTTTATGAATTACCCATAATTTATTTCACTCTTAAACTGTTGATGGACTTTTAGATTTATTCAAGCTTTTTTTAACTATTGCAAACATAGCTGCTATGAATATTCATACAAAAGTCTTTGTATAGACATACACTTTCATTCTCTTGAATAAATACTCAGCCATGGGATTTCTGGATCATATGGTGGTGTACATTTAGCTTTTAAAAAAGAAACTACACAACTTTACCAAATGGGTTATATCATTTAAAATTCCCATCGACTTTCATTTGGTTAATGTTAGAACTGTATATCTCTGTTCCTCCTTTAATTTTTAGCCCATTTGTATACTTATCTAAACTGGGTTTCCTGTACGCAGCATATAGTTGAACTGTTTTATTTAATCTGAAGATATGTGGCTTTTAATTAGAATATTTACACAATTTACTTTTAATGTGACTACTAGTATGGTTGTATTTAAATCCCTCATTTTATTATTGGCTTTCTCTCTAGGTGATTTGTTTACCACTCTTTTTTATTCCACCTCTTGGGATCTATGAGGTACTTTTCTAATTATCCTTTTTTTTGTTAATTTTTACTAGCTGTTCACTGTTCTTTTGGGTTTGGGGGGTAGCTATATGTGTGTGTGTGTGTGTGTGTGTGTGTGTGTGTGTGTGTGTGTGTGTGTAAACACTATTATATACCTATAGTTTTATAAGGACTTTCACCTAATCTAGCTATGCAAATTAATATTATAAACCTTAACACATAATCTAAGAGCATATGACAATGTATTTGCAGTTTTTCTCTCATAACCATTGTGTTGTTATTTCATGAATTTTGCTTTTATAATCTTATACTATTATGCCATTATTTTTACTAAAATAAAAGCAAAAATCATTTGTGTTAACTCATATATTTAACATATCTGACATACTTCTTTCATTTTGGAAAACTGTTCTATAGGGTCTCATTTGCCTTCTAATGCTGAAGGGCTTTCATTGTTTTTGCACAAAAGTCCTCTGAATAACATATTTTACCTTTTGATTGTTAAGAAATTTTTCTCTCAGCTTTAGTTTAAAAGTTATTTCCAGCAACAGATTTTCTTTCTTTTGATATTTTCAAGACTTCCTCCACTGACTTTTCACTAGCATCGAGTCCAAGCACTCTGTTGTCATTCATACTTTAGCTCTTCTGACTTTAAGCTGACCTTAACCTTTGAGTTCCTATAAAGGGCTTTATGTTGTGCTTCAACTAAGATTTCTCCCTAAGTCTTATGCTTTCTCTCAAACATTCATTTTTTCCAGGTAGTATACATTCAAATATTTTTGATTCTTTAGCAATTAAAATTTTATGAGTTTGAGTTTATTCTTTCCATGTATCATTTTGAGTACTTTGCTTTTCTTTGTCTTCAAGTTCAACAGATGATTTCCTCTATAGTTTAGAATCCATTATTAACAGAATACAGTATGCTTCATATCTCTGAATATGCATCTTTATCATCTAAAAGTTTTGCAATAGTATTTTTATATCTTTCATATATTCAATTAATAACTTTAACCCATGAGTTCAATTAATAAATTATTACACATATAGAATAAAGCCTTAAAACTATCTGAATATCATCATCTAGAGAACTTACTGTTTATGCCATTTTGGGGTCTGCTTCTGCTATATTTTCCTTTCACTGCATGTCATATTTTTCTCTCTTTGCGTATGTGGTATTTCCTAATGGATATAAGACATTGTAAATTTTACTTTTTTGAGTATTAAATATGTAGCTATAGATAGATGACATAGATATAGATGATGTATAGATAATCTTGGGTGCTAGACCTCTTCAGATCCCTATATTCTTGAAGTTACTTATATGATACAATTAAAAGTTAGTTGAAATCCATGGTGGTTAGTGTTAACTTGACAGGATCTAGATCCAGCTGGGGATGAGCCTCTCCACACACCTGACATGGAAATTATCTTGGACCAACAATTATGCATGGAACCATTCTCTAACTGTGATCCTGGACTCTATAAAATAGAGGCAGGGAGAGCAAGCTGAGAATTTGGAAGTATGCATTTATCATACTCTGCTTCTTGACTGGGAATGCAATGTTATCAACTCCCCCAAGCTCCTGTGATTTCCCTACCAACATAGATAGGAACCTGGAACTGTGAGCTATATAAAGCCTTTCTCCCTTATGTTGATTTGGTCAGAGTATTTTAGCACAAAGACAGAAAAAGAAACTAAGTCAGAATCAATATCATTTTCACAGGGCTTGAGTTTATAGATGAGACTGAAGCAGTCTTAATATACTACAAATTTACATTTGCCTCTAACAATGTCTTTCTGATGACTTGACTTGAACCTCATTAGTCACAAGGTTTTCCATGATGGTGAGCAAGAAATTTACCTGGTCTTGGGTCGATTAAATATGAAAGTTTTGATTTTGTTATTTTGGTTTTTTTTCCCTTAATGTTTGATGTTTTTCCCTAAGCATGACTACTGTTTTGCTAGAGAACTGAAGAGGTTCAATAGACCTCTAAATTCTGCTCTAAATCTCTTACCATCTTACCTCTCTCTCTTCTCTCCATCTCTCTTTCCCCACATCCCCTCTGTGTGTGATTATACTCCTTTAAGCAGCTAGTTATTTCCAATGTCTGAAAATATTTCTTATATTTTCCAGGAATTGAATTGTTGATAGGAATAAGGTACATTTTAATTTTGCTTGCCCCATCTAAGCCAGAAGGAAATTCCTCAGATACTCTATTCATTCTTTAACATCTTCAAGTTTCCTGCCCTAACACCTTCTTTTCCTTGCCTCTCAAACAGCAACCCTGCTCAAAGCCATACATACAATTTGATAACTGAAGGTCTCTTTAAAATTCATGCAAACCCATAACTACTTTCTGGCCTCTCTCTCTTCCCCTAAATTAACTCCTCACCTCCTAACACATGCTGCCCTCTATGTGCAGCATCTCTGTTTTCCTGGAACTTGCCCCTCAGGTGCTTCTCCATAAGTCTGTTCCCTCTTCTATAAATGATTATATATTCAGAGCTTTGTATTTAGTTGTCTTTTCTCCTGTCCCTATAGACTCTTCCTCATTATACTATTTTGGGGCTTCCATAGCACGAATACTTTCTAGATTCAATGATATAGTCCACTTTCTCACAGCTTTAATGCCTGGAAGTCCAAGATGAAGGTGCAGACATGGTTGAATTCTTATAAGACCTTCGTTCCTGGCTAGTGACTGGCCACACATTCACTGTTCACAGATGTCTTTCCTGTAAGACCATTCATCACTGGTACTTCTCCCTTTTCTTGTAAGGACATGAGTCCTCCTGTCTTAGGATGCTACCCTTAATATCATTAGCTTTAATTGACCTTCTAAAGACTTGAGTCCCAAGTACATTGAGGTTATGGCTTTAACACACAGATTTCGCAGGAACACAATTCAGTCTATAACACCAATGTTCTTCACCCTTCCCATTTACTTTACTTGCTGACTACTATAAATGCAATTCCAACCCCCAACATATACAGCTTCTTTGGACCACAAACATATATGCCTAAGTCCTTGTAGCTCTTACATTTGGATATTATGCCTGTACTTTACATAATATATTTAAAATAAAATCTCATTATCTAGTCTTTTTGCATCAACTTTCCTGAAGCACTTTCTCCAGAAATGGCATTCTTTCTTTGAATCCATCTATTGGAGGAATGGAACCAATTAATCTCCTCAGCCTCTCACATACCTTCTGAACCCAACTGTCTAGCATGCTTTATCCATATCTTCTTTTGTATCCACTGACTTGGCCGTATTCTCCGATGTCGTTACTTTTGTTTGAGTTGAACTATGCCTTGCCCCAGCATCTCATTCTAATAATACTCAACTCCATTGTTAAGATAATGCTATTAAGGACAAAGTGAAAAATATTATTTGCATAGCACTACTTTTTAAATATTTTGAATTGTTTTGACTTCAGCATAAACCCAAAGTCCATAACAGAATGCACTTTTATGACTTCATGTCTGTATGACTATGTAAGCTTTCTATGTACTCCTGTCATTGATAACACTTCAATAATCATATCCTGTATTCTATATATTCTATATTAAAGGATTATGATTTTTCAAGAGCATATTATTTTAATGAATGTACTTCTTCTTGGCTATTTTCCCTGGAATGTTTTATGTGTGTGTGTAGATGTATGTGTGTTCATATGTATGCAGATACAGATTTGTGGGGTGTACATACATGTGTGTACTTGTGTAGGTGGAATCCAGAAGACAATCTCAAATGTCACTTCTCAGGTTTCATCCATGCTTCTGTGTGTATCTGTTCCTGTGCAGGAGTGTGGACACATGCATGGAAGTCACTGAATAATATATGGTGTCTGTCTTCACTTTCCACCTTGTTTGAGACAAGATCTCTCTATTGTTCACAATTGCATTCTCCAGGCTAACTACAATTTTTTTTTTGTTTTCCTACTTTCACTTTCTACCTCCCCATAGTAGTGCTGGGGTAACATGTGAATCACTGCGTCCATCTGTGTGTGGGTTCTGGGCCTCTGAACTCAGATCTTCATGCTCCTGCTGCAAAGCATTTTACCTATTGAGATAATGTCTTCAGCCAAACTGTTTTTGAGAGAAGGCCTCAAATAGCAGGCTAGGCTGGATAGTAAACCAGTTGTGGAGAACAGAACTCAATCTTTCATTCTTTCAAGACAAACACTGTACCAACTGGGCTGTCTTCTGGCTCTTGGAATGTTCTTCTCTAAATTACTTATTTTTTTGTCTCAAAATCCCAATAGGTATTTATTGAGCTAGCCATCCTCTGTTTTCCTTTACAAGTACCCTTCATGTTTCCTATCACTAATGATATTTATCATTAACTTGTCTAGACCTCCATTAGATATGATCTTCTGGAATATATATATACATATATATATATTTCTTGATAACTAAATCAATCACAGAAGCAATTAAAAATAAGATTTTGTTGAAAATACATCTTCTTATTATTTATTTTATATACCACATCTTCTTATTATTTATTTTAATATATATATTTCTTGATAACTAAATCAATCACAGAAGCAATTAAAAATAAGATTTTGTTGAAAATACATCTTCTTATTATTTATTTTATATACCACAAGTGTCTGCCTGCATGTATACAAGACTACCACATGTGTGCCTGGTGCCCAGGAATTTGGATTCTCTGAAACTTCAGTTACAGATGCTTGTGATCCACCATGTGGATACCAGAAACTAAACCCAGGTTCTCTGCAAAACAGCAATGTTCTTAACCATTGAGGCACTTCTCCAGTTCCAAAGATACATTTTAATAAATAGAAGTGTGTGCTTAAAGCCATTGATTCAGATGCATTTGTTGGACTATAAGAGCTCTAGAATTTATTTTATGTACTGCACCACAAATGTGTTCTATATTTCTATATTTGAAAAAAATGTTATAGTATACTATTGAGAAAATAATAAGTAAGTTTTAATCAGCCAAAAATAATGTACAACAACTTGACTTTATGCAGAGCATTGCTTTATCTTTGATCTCACCTTAGGAATCACAAAGTTATTCAAATGCAGGTAGTTATAAAGACATCCAAGTTGATGTGATTCAGTTTGTCACAGTAATCAAGCATTTACAAGGCTATTCATCCAGGTTTCATTTCCAAGTCAGCTGCCTCATTACATGTTGTCCAATCCTCAAGAAATATTATTCTTTGCAAGGCCACAAGCACTATTAGAATCTTAACTCCACATTAAGATTTCATTATTGTTTAACTCCAACTCAGTAAAACTTTCCCTAACACTTCTTTTTTCAACCAAGTAATTCCTTCTAACATAAAGTTCCAAGACCCCCCAGACTCAACAGTTTCTTACCTTATTCTGCACAGACTCCAAATTTTCACAGCCAGTGGACTATTCCTTTACCGATTTGTTCTTTCTTTGTCTTTAACCTCCTAGGAGCCACCCTAGAGTTTCACCATACCTGCCAACTCCAAGGGTAACACTGTTCCTTTATAGGTAAGATCATTACTGTCATACAGGCTGGCAGGCATGGGAATCCAGTATAGAAAAGAAAATTCACAGTCTGAAATCTAAACACGCATTAAGACCTCTGCCTAATGAAGCCCTCATCTACTATACAAGTTTGCAAGGGGCATTTTCAGGACATCTTGATTTAAATGTATGAATCATCATGAAAGTCTGTGCCAACAACAGTTATGGCCAGGTGCTTCCCCAGTCACAAGGCTATTGCCACTAGAATCTTCCTGGTACGTGAGGAAACCACTCGGACTCTTGAATGCACTATGGCATTTCAGACCTTAGAGCTCTTCTCTTACCCTAGCAACTGGGGTGTTCCACTTTTCAGGCTTCCCTACTGTCCAAGACAAAGCCACATCTTCAGAGTCAAAGGGACATTCTCTTTGTCACTTCTTTGACCTAGACCCTGAGTTTCACAACCGTCATTTGAGTTTCTAGTTTGATACATAGCTTCATCTCATTAAAACCTTGCTTTGACTGTTCATTTTATGAATATATTTGACAGGCTAATGGGATACTCAGATTTTTTTAAAGTATCATTCCTGGGTGTGTATGTGGGAGATATTTATAGTAGATGTGAAATTTGGAAACCCAAATGGGTCAAAAAACACAGAGGAAGCAAAAATCTCTGCCACCCTCTCCTACTCTCTGCATGAGCTGGCACACATATCTTCTGCTTTCCCATTGAAATTGTTCCTTGGGTCTCTTGGTTTCTTGTCTATGGGCTTGGGCTGAAATGCATACCATAAATTCTCCTGATTCTCAGATCTATGAACTCAGACTGGAAGTGTATACAAGTTCTCCTCAGTCCCCAGCTCGACGTGTAGGGGTTACAGAACTCAAACACCATAGTCAGGCAGGGTAATTCTATCCCCTTCTCTCTCCTTTCCTTTCTGTTCTCCACTATTCTCCCCTTACCCTCCCTCCCCATTTGCTTTATCTGTTCTCTCTCTCTCTCTCTCTCTCTCTCTCTCTATATATATATATATATATATATATATATATATATATATATATATATATATATATCTTTAGTCTATTCAACATCTGTTGTATTTCTGAACTTCTTAATGATTCTGGCAATTACAGATAGCTACTACTCCATGTTTAGGCCACATTATCCAATATACACTATAATGAGAGGACATTTTTATTATCTGGCAACTACTCCAAGGGAATATATAAATAAAATATCTTGTTTCCCAACAGCTTTTCATTAAAGAAGAACAAATAGAATAAGCAAAACCATGATGTCTGTGCACTGTTAGTACTAGCTATGATGCATATAGGCCACTATGAAGAAATCAATAGGTAATTTGAAGATGAGATCAAGACAAGAAGGGATAGAAAGCATTAAAAAAATTACATAGAGGTGATGTTTAGACTTAGATATACGTGTGTGTGTGTGTGTGTGTGTGTGTGTGTGTGTGTGTGTGTGTGTGTGTGTGTGGAGAGAGAGAGAGAGACAAATTGGAGGGCATTTGGGATAGGTACACATGTAACAAGACACCTTTCCACTTGCAGAACAGAGGCTGGCTTATATGACGGATGGTAGAGCACCAACTAAAGAAAGAATTTCCAGAAAGTCCTTGCTCTAGTAATTTGGGTGACTGGGTAGATGACAGTGCCTTAAATACATTATTACTTATATTGTTTTTTATTAATAAACCTAAACTCTTAATCTTGACAGATAGAAGTTCTGCCACTTGCCCAGCCTCCTCTGTCATGAGGTCTTGCCAAACAGTACATACCTTTTCTTCCCAGCTCAGGATCCTCACCTACCCTTCCTTTCCTAGACAAAATTCTCTCTACAATTTCATAGCTACCTTCACAGCCTAAATTTCTCTTGTGTAGGGGCCAGGGGCTTCTCTGACCTCCCAGAGGGGAATAAATTAGCCAATTGGATATTTTGATAATATCTTCAAATTTAGTTTCACAACTTCAGGGTATGTAGCTATGTAACCTTACCTCAACTGAAATTCTATAACCATTTTTCTAAATATATACTCTAACACATATCTCTCAAAGTTCTGTATTCTTTATTCACTGTCTGTAGGGCTTATCTCGGTATTAATTACTTAGAAGGGCTGTATACAAGGTAGAGAATGACAAATTGTGAAAGGAATACAAAGCCTTGGAAGGAGAATAAAAATTTAGAGATAAACATAAGATATTTGTAGACCATCTATGTAAAAATATTCAAAAAGCAACTGTTTTCTCTTTGGAATCTTGGGATTTTCGTTTCAGCATTCAGGTAGGACTTTAGGCAGAGTACAAATGTAAAACTCAAACTGATTTGATTATAACACATGGTATATGTGCATTTAATTATCACATTATGCCATATAAATATGTATAGCATATTAGTTAAAAAAATAAAATATCACCCCTCAGTATCAGAAAGAAAAAAAGGAAGGGCTGAGAAAATACAAATCCTGAGAGTTATGAGAGTTGATGAAGTAAAAGAGAGGGGAGGAAGGAAAGCAGAAGGAAAGAAAGAAAGAGAGAAATGGAGGGAGGAAGGAAGAAAGGAAAGAAAGGGGAAGGGAGCAAGGAAGGAAGGAAGGGGAAAAGGAAGGGAGGGAGGGAGGGAGGGAGGGAGGGAGGGAGGGAGGGAGGGAGGGAGGACAGAAAGAAGAAAGGAAGGGAGGAAGGAAGGAAAGAGGGATAGAGGGGATATTGAAGGGAAGGAAGAAGGGAAATGGGAGGAAAGGGGTTATCACTAGGAATAATAGAAGAGGCTTGTAGAAAAATGAGACCTGGCAGAAGTAGCCTAAGAGGTAGGAACAAATTTTCCAAAGAAGGGAAAGTAATAATGCAAAATATTAATAATATCAGTTAATAAAAATGATTTTTACACCTCAAAAGAAGTCAGATGAGGTTATAATATATAGAGTTAGATCTTGCAATTCCAAGAGTCACTGACAACCACAAAAGCAAACACTTTCAGGGAGCTGTAGGAGAAAAGTGCAGCATAGTAATTCATGGCCTCAACCATTTCTCTTACAGACTGTAAACATTGAGCCCTGCACATGTTAATGGAGATGCATCCAAAGGGAATAGGAATGTATCATATGTTTCTTCATGGAGTTCAATGCACTAAGACCAGGGCATAAATTAACTTTGCTACAAGATAAGCAGCTATGGCCTTACCTACTAATTCCAAGGAGGTATTTATTTCACCTGTCTGACTCCTCTAGGAATAAGTTATGAACTCCACAAAATAGTGTAAAAATGGTATAATAAGTTACAGCTGTCAATACAAGAGGGCTACTGCACTCTTAAATGACTAGTCCACTCTGTAAGATCATAGACATAATGAATTAGAAAAATTCAAGGTGATAGCAATAAAAATAAGGTATGTTTGCTATAATCAAAAAGTGAGGTTTTCAAAACTGGATAAGTTTTAAAAGAAGAATTTGTAAGTGGAAAACATCAAAGGAAATGTGAGTAAATACTAACCCCCACTTCCATCTCTGTGGCTTGAAGACAGGAGAGGGAGCATCCTCCACCCAGTATTGCAGCAATGTCTAACAGCAAAGCCTGTGAAAGGAGAGCTCTGTTTTCATAGCATTCCTTCTCTGACAAAATACCTGAGTTAAATCAATGCAACAGAGCCAAGATTTGTGTTTAAAGATGGTTTCAAGGTTTCAGGCAATGGTTCCCTTGTCCTCATCTCTGCAGGCCTCTCACAGGACAGAAAATCATGGTGGGTCAACGTTGCTCACATCATGAAAGCCAGCAAGTAGAGAGTGGGGAACTCAGAAACAAGAGATAATCCCCAAGAATGGGACTCAAGCACCTTCAACCAGGTACATCTCTTAAGGTCTCACTACTCCTAAACAGCCCATCAAGTGATCATCCATAATACTAATGACACCCAAGCCCTTATGACATAATCACTGACCCACATCCCTACTTCTACACACTGCTGCATTTGAACACATCCTTCAACACATGAGCCTTCATAGGACATTTCAGATCCAAACTATCTTCTCTTAACCCTACTAACTATCTGTCTCCTAGCTGCCAATCAACACTCAGACTTTGCCTGTTGCTCTGGTTACTCTATTATGAGATCATACAGAGCAATGAGCCCCCAAGCTGCCATCCAGATTCTTTTCTGCTTTTATCTAGTGTTCATAATTTTGATCCTAACCTATTAAGAAATGCTAATAACCAGGCATATTCTCGCACTAGTGTTCTCCTAAACTCCTTGAGACATCCCACCACCCTACATGGTAGCTTCTTGGGCCTTTCTTCCAAACTCATTTCTTAGTACATTTTTAAATAATTTTATGAAACAAAAAATATCTTTCTCCCTTATTTCTACATATTTCATTTTTTGGAATAACAGAAACTTTCTTTGGAGATGGCAAACCGCAATATTTATTTATGGAATTCCATCTGGTACCAAGCTACTTGCCAATAGAAAGGTGACAAACATAGTTATTTGCCAACTTTAATTCAATATATTCTTATGATGTCTTTAGTAGCCATTAGACAAAAAAGTTTTCCTTTACCTTATTGTGAAGTTTAAGCCTTCTAAAACAGAACTCTCAAGCTTTTATACACTTTATATTCTATAAGTATTTAGAGTTTAGTACAAAGTATAATATCCAAGAACAAAAAAGAAAATGCTATTAGATAAAACAATACCTGATGACACAGGTCCATAATCTCAGTTTCACAGGAGGTTGAGGCAGGAGGATCCCCAGTGAGAAGCTTCCCTGAGTTACAGGGTAAATTTAACACTAGCCTGAACCAAGCACCTTATTAAGACCCTACCTCAAAACAGAAAAGAAAATCAAGGCTAAGGCCTATTGGATGAAAACTGGCCTATTAAGCACAAGGCCTTAGGTATTTTATATTTAATATTCAGTACCACAAAAAAAGAAAATAATAAAAAGAAGTCAATGATCTGTTATCTATTTGTCAACTATCAGTACCCAGTGTGACAACGATAACTTTACTGGGTGTGGTGGCATGTGCCGGTAGTCTCAGTACTTAGAAGGCTGAAGAATGACTGCTGTAAATTCAATGCCACATTGTAAGCTGGAGGCCAGCCAAGACTGTGGAGAGCCTATCAAAGAAAAGAGAAAAGAAAGGAGGCTGTTTTAATGCACCTGCTCTCTAATGCATTTGTTCTGTCTTTATTATCTTTGTTCATTCCTCTGTGCTTATCTCTAAGACCTTGCCTCTGTGTTTCTCCTGATTTTCAAACTATGGTCAAATAATATGAAAGGAAACCAAAATTATAAAAATTACCTACCAATTTTATTATTATTTTACATATATTTTTACTCAGGGTGTCCCCATAGGTTATTTTCTCTTTTCTTTTGATGTTTGATGATAGAGATAAAATCCTCCATTCTTACAAAGGCCAATGATTGTGCAGGGCTCCACAGGATATTGAACACAGTCAACATCTGCTTTTCCTAAGGAAAGTCAGAATGACATGGGATAGTTTGTTTAGAGTGAAAGTGGGGAAACCAAAAGTTTAAATTGTTCTCAATAACTATCTCAGCAACAGCACCAAGACCATGGAAAAAGGTTTTATAAAAACCCACATGAGATTCTCTGCAAAGAATCCTTTCCAGAATAATTTACCAAAAATAAAGCTTGTCTAAATTTAAGAATTGGCTGCAAGAGAATAACTAGTAAAATCTCAGAAAGCTGTTCTGTAAGTTCTCCATTGCAACCCGACAGCCAAGGGCAAAATGCCATTGTAGTCTGTCATTGAGGTCCCCATCAATGGTGAATATGCTCTTTCTCCATGTGGAGCCAAGACAGTGCATGAAATGGAAACAATGGAATAAGCCAGAAATCACTCTCCCACATCTCCCTGGCCTGAGAAGGGCAGCAATCCTTAGTAAACAAGCAGACATCAGCAAAATTGATGGCAGCAATCACATGAGCAGAAGCAAGGGCAGCTGAAATCACATTCCCATGCACAGTGGATGCAAGCAAATAATAGTGATCTAAGGAACCAGTTCTCCAGAGCACAGGGGCTGCCTTTGAGTACTCCCAGGTAAGAAGAGTTGCTTCAACATGATGTTTTCAGAGTTGGGAGGTAGATCTAGAGGGACTACTTTCTCAAGGATCACAGCAGCCAATACACATTGAATACCAAAGTTGAATTACTTATATGTTCTGAAACATAACCACCCAGTATTAAGGCCTCACAATTGTACACACAGAATTCAATACCAAGTTCACATGCATTGACTTTTATGACAATTCTGTGAATCATTTTATATGTTGAAAATAAAATAAAATAAAAGTCTAAGGCTTATAGTGTTTAAGAAACTTGTTCAATTGCCGGGGCAGCACAGTAGAGCCAACTCGGTTAGCACAGGTGTGGCTTAGGCAGCCTCAAAATTGTGAGCATGGGAGAGATATCCCCATTTCTCATCTGTCTTGTGGCAGCATGGGTAGAGGAGAGTTGCCCTCCCCCCAACACACCCATCAATGCCTGGAGCTGGTGGGAGAGCTGGCCCTGTGGTCTTAAGAGTGGGAAAGATGATCATGTGGTCGATCTCAGTCCTCGGGGGTGGCCTTGATCTGGAGGTGGTGGGAATGGGAGGTTGGCTGGGGGGGGAGGGGAGGGGGCAGGAAGGGGGAGAACAAGGGAATCTGTGGCTGTTATGTAGAACTGAATAGTATTGTAAAATAAAAGAAAAAAAAAAGAATGGGAAAGACACGTCTGTTAGCACAGATGTGCCTAAGCCAGCCTCGAAGTTGTAAACATGGGAGAGATGTCCCCATTTCTCATCTGGCAGATCAACTATACAGCTACTCAGGCCCAAACCTAGGGTTATGACTTGACCCAACCCAACATCCACCCCATATGTCATCTGCTGGAGCACGTGAAGGAACCTTACCCAGAGACCCAAAGCTACAGGATCTCCACAACACAGAGCAACAACAGGATATCCAGAAAGAGTCCTAGTGAGGGCCCAGCATTCATAGTGTAGTAAAAACCAGAGGCCTCGAACCAGACCAATGACTCTACAATGAACATTTGCAAGTAAAGATAGATAAACAAAGGGATTTATAGTATGATTCTGTTTCACACTGCAGCTGCCGTGATGAGATTTTTATTTCTTTCCCATTTTTTTTCCTTTTTTCCTCTTGAATTTTATTTTATTGGCAGGGGTGGGTACAGGGTTGAAGGGCAGATTCAAAGAGATGGGGAAATAAATGGGATCAAGATACATGATGTAAAAACACATAAAATAAATAATAAAAATGAAACTTGTCCAAGTTTACAGAACGAGTACATGATAGAGTAAAAGTCAAATCTAATGACACTAACCACAAAGCTCTAATTCTCAGCCACTTTCTTGCCCCAGGTGGGTTTGAAAAGCTAAGTATATTTGTCATGGACTTGAAATAAATTACAAAATCAGAAGGAAGTCAAGATATAAAACAAGAAAACCAAGACATAAAAAGGAAGATAGTCACATTGAAGAGGAAAAGAAAGTGACATTACATCATGAAGTCCATGGCATGAAAAGTGGACCTAGTTCTAAAAATGGAGCATATGTAAGTCCCTGAAGTCAACAGCCTCCAAAAAGATGTCACTGGCTGATTTCTCAGGTATATGAAATAGGACTTGCAATAGCTATACTATGTTAATGTTTCTTGATCATGAAGTAGTCCCTAGGAGCATATACTAACCTCCCAGCACATCCTGACACATGTAGACATGCAAGTGAGTGACACAACTCTCCTAGGTTGGACACTCCTTGGAAGCAAAGGTAGACATACTGAACATGACAGGCATGGCTTCCACAAGCTGTTTGTGATCTCACTGTACATTTCCTGGTTTTGTCATTTGTCCCCTGTTCTGAAAATCATGTTGAGAGGTAGAGCCAAAAGGAACAGGAGTTCAAGGTCTCCCTTGGGTGCCTGGGGAATACATGGGATCCTATATCAAAACCAAAAGAAGAGTCTTTCATTAGGACTGACAAACATGGGGCCATATTTGCCCCAAAACTGTGAAGGCCTCTGGCATTGGTCATCATGAGGTACTATACACGCCTGGGTCAGAACTTCAATGTATGTTTATATGAGGAGAATGTGACTGTCGCCCAAAAGAAACTCTACAACAAGATATCAGGCAACATGGCACACCTGATTTATCAATCAGATTCAGAGAGCTCCTGTGAAAGGGGTCTCCATCAAGTTTCAGGAGTAGAGAAAAAGAGATCACTATGTTACTGTCATCTCCAACTTGAATCAGACCATTGATGAAAATCCTGACACAGAGGAAATCCTGAAGCTTCTGGACTTTGGCAGTATTTGCATCCTATGTGGCATTTATTCTATAGTTGAGATGAATTTCAAAGCACCACATGGAGCCATTTGAGTCTTTTCTGCTATTTTGTAATATTTTCAATAAACCTGTGGATAATAACAAACAAAGTGCAAACAAAAGACAGGTCCATTGCAACTCCCTTCTAACCTCAACCAACCTGGGAGCACCCTTGTCTTTTTGTAGAAATGCTGAAGTGATCATTGTTTCTAGGTGGCCTTATCCTCTGGCCTCTGGAATGATTGTACCTTCCTCTTGCTATTTCTATAGGCAATTAGGTAGGTCACAGTTATATCATTTATCATATTATGTTTTATTTTGGGGTTGTAATAAATTCTTGTTTTGTGTATATTTTGTCAACCCAAACAGATGCATGTGCACCATCTATACACAGGGGCCTGAAGAGGCCAAAGGAGGACGTTGGACTTCCTGGAACTATAGTTGCAGGTAGCTGTAAGCTGCCCAACATAGGTGCTAGAAAGTAAGCTTGGGTCCTCTGTAAAAAGAGCTAGTGTTCTTTGTTGTTGGTTTTGAGACAGGGTTTCTCTGTGTAGTTTTGGTGCTTGTCCTGAATCTCACTCTGCAGACCAGGCTGGCCTCGAACTCACAGAGATCCACCTGGCTCTGCCTCCCAAGTGCTGGGATTAAAGGTGTGAACCACCACTACCTGGCATCAGCCAGTATTCTAAACTACTGGTCATCTCTCCAGACCTCTTTATTTGGCTTTTGACAAGTTTTCTATCTGCTGAGGAAGAATTAGTAGCAGGATAGAACATAATCGTCACTCAATAGACTCTGATTAGATGACTAATTTTAAAACTTAGTGTCATATCTATAGCACTTAAACTGAACTTTGTACATACATTATCTTAGTTAGAGGTTTTTGTGCTATGGTAAAACATTATTACCAAAAGTAATGATGAGGAGGAAAGGGTTTATAAGCTTATAGCTTATAGTACACCATGAAGGGAAGTCAGGGCAGGAACTAAAGGCAGGAACATAGACAGAGGCAAGAACGGAAGTAGAGGCTGTGAAGAATTGCTGCTTACTGGTTTGTTCCCATGGCTTGCTCAGCCTGATTTTTATGCCATCCAGAACCACTTGTCTATGTGTGGCACCCCACACAATGGGATGGGTACTCCTTCATCAAGCATTAGTCAAGAAAATGCCTCATGGGTTTGTCTACTGACCACTTTTATGGACATATTCTCTCAATTGAGGTTCCCTCCTCTCAGATGACTCTAGCTTGTGTCAAATTGACAAAAAATAATAATAATAAAAAAACTGGCCAACACAACTGATTCCTTGTCACATTGATACAGGAGCACATCACTATTCCTTTCTCATTTGTCCCAAAGATGTCAGGTTAATATTAATATTACAATATAAAACGCCCCAACTTTTAAAAGTTCCAATCTTCAATAATTAAAACACTTTAAAAAATTCATCTCTTTAAAAGGTTAAAGCCTCTCTAAAATATCCAGTCTCTTAACTATGGACTCTTGTAAAATAAAAAATAAGTTATATGCTTTCTCTTTTTTTTCATTTTTTATTAAGAATTTTTTTTTTCATTTTACACACCAATCATAGATCCCCCTCTTCCCTCCTCCTGCCACTCCCAGCTTTTCCCCCAACCGGCCCCCCATTCCTCCCCCACAAGAAGGCAAGGCCTCTCAGGGGAGGCACATCCAGTATATACTTTCTTACTCCAAGACAGAAGGACCTCTGTATCTTGGACATACTTTCACTCTTCTGGCTCCAAAGGGCATTGGCGGTTCCATTTCTTCAGCTCTGTCATCCATATCACATAGTTTGTCTCCAATGCTCAGGACAGCTCTACTCCATTACCACTGTTGTCCTAGGTGGAGGATCCTGATACTGATATCTCCAAAATGCCAAGGTCTCCACTTCAACTAGATTGTACCTTCAACAGTAGCCTCTCCTGGGCTCATTTCAAGGAATTCTGCCACTGACACATGTCGCAAAGCCTCAACTTCTTTTTATAAACTCTTCAGTCTTGGGGCTTCTACAACTGAGGCTGTACCTTCATCATCTGATGCTGGCCTATCGAAGTGCTAAGCGTCAGCTGCTCTCCACAATCCCTCATGCCTTCAAAACCAGTACAACTTGGGTGACACCTGACCGCTTCTGCCAGCATGAGGTACAGCATTAGCCCCTCTGAACCACAGCAGACTGTTGTGACCTGTGGAAGCATTTCCCAGGAGATTTTTTTTGACCTCAGTAATACTGATCCTTTCTTAATCATCACTAATTTCTCAGCTCCAGCTAACCATCATTGATTGTCCTAGCAAAGCAAAGATTTCAATTTAGTGGTCCTGGTCTCGTTTTAAACAACACTGATTCTTCAGCTCCAGCTGACCAGAATCACAGTCTTAATTCAAAATACTGAATGATCCTAATAGATCCTAAACAGATTTTCAAAATTCTCTCTGAAACTTCACTAGCCGGACCTCCACCATCAACTTTACTCTGAGCATTTAGCCTTATTTTCCAAGCTTCCACAAAAAGGGCCCCATTATCTATAAGTACTCCGTAGCTTTTCCAGCCCAAAGTTCCAAATGCCTTCCACAATCCTCCCAAAAATATATGCTCAAGTCTGTCACAACTATAACTCCAAGACCTGGTGTCAATTTCCATATTAGTGAGGGTTTCCATTTCTGTAATAAAAATACCATGACCAAAGGCAACATTGGGAACAGTTTATTTCAGCTCATAGCTGTAGTCCATCATGAAGGAAAGTCAGGGCAGAAACCTGGAGGCAGGACCTGAATTAGAGGCCATGGAGAATGGCCGCTAACTGGACCATTCTCCATAGCTTGTTCAGTATAATTTTTTTATACTATCTAGGACCACCTGTCCATGGATGGCACTACCCACCGTGAGCTGGGTTCTTCCATATCAACTGTTAATCAAGAAAATCTCCCCCCCCACCCCAGGTTTGCTTATTGGCCAAATTTTCTCAATTGAGATTTCTTCCCCTCAGATGACTCCAGCGTGGGAAAAAAACAAGTCAGCACAATAACTATTTTGTTCAGTGCAGTGTACACAAGATATATCACCAAAGAAAGAGATAACCACCCTGATCCCATGGCTTGCTCCAAGCTTGCCTCTTGTGTGTTTAAGATATTTTCACTTACAAATCCCCAGTTTATCTGCTTTTGTCAAATGACAGATGTTCAATTAATTTTTCTTCATTTCTCCATTTTGCCCACAGCCAATTCATCATCAAATTCTGCCGATCTACTTGCAAGGTGTATCTCAAACCCACCCATTGTTTTCTATCATTGCTAACTCTATCCCAGGTTTTTCCACCATCATCCCCTTGTAATGGTCCTTCCTGTTTTCATTCTTGCCTTTATAGTCTAGTCTCTGCACAGCACCCAAGAGTGTCATTTTAGAAAGGCTCACAGGATTCTTCCCTTTTTCTTTCCATTGCCTTTAAAATCAAAGCTGACTTCATGATCTGACTTGTTCTATTTAAACCAGCCTGTACTTCCTGTATTTCTCACATTTTGCCTGGCCCCAGTCACATGACAATATGGCTGCTGCCAGGAAGGTCCAGCCTGCTCTAACTATTCAGTTTGCACTCACCCTCCCTTGGTATACAAGCACTCTTTATGAGCTTCTTTCTATCCTAGAGTCCTTCCTTGATCTTATTTCTGGATTATTCTCTAGGTAGCATAGACTGGAGAATACTTCCTTCTTATATCTTACTCATTATCACTTTGAAGCTTAAAATCTATAATGATATATTTTCATCCCCTTGGTACTATTTGCTTTTCCATCAGTCTTCCACAGACCCATATACAAGAAATGAGAGGACCTTGAGTGCTGATCTTTATATTTTGAAATATAATGGCCATCTCTCCAGGGTCCACAAAATATGGAGATACAAATTTGCAAGAGAATGGAATATTATATTTAATGTGTTTTGTACAGTTTCACATTTGCACAGAAAGATTTTTAAGGCAGAGCCCATGTTTTATTAAAGAAAATGTTATCAGGTACTGTGTGACTACAGAAAAAAAATAGTATTAAAGCTTTTGAAAAATCTAGCAGGAGCACATCTACTCTGATTATGATCTTGACTTTTGTGGAATAAAAATATGCCCAAAAAGCTACAATATACTCTTCTTACATATATATATATACATATACATATAATAGTAAAAGTGAGACTGGATGAATGAATGGCTCCACAGTTAAAAACAAATGCTGCTCTTGCAAAGAGCAGAGTTCAGGTCTCAGCACCCACTTCAGGCTCAGACTCACCTGTAACTGTAGCTCCAGGGAATCTAGCTCAATGGGATAATTCCACAGAGTCTATTTGATGGACAAAGGAATTTATTGGGTGGGGGTTAACTCACAATCCAGGGAACTCACAATACAGGAAATATGGATCCCAGAAAGGTGAGGTACGATCCAGCACTGTTCTCCAGAGAACTCTGCCCTGAACTGCACCAGCATCCAAGACCACAAGGAAGCGAAAAAGAGAGCACTTACGTGCATCCCAGGTCTTAAGGGGTCCCCGTCTGGGCCACGCCTCAGGGGGTAGGTACCTAGCAGTTATCTCCTGTCTCACTAGGGGTGGTGCTTCAGGGAAAGGCACAGACAGCCACCCCTACACTAGCTCCCTCTTCTTGCTGCCACGGGTACCTGCACACATATGCACATACCCCCACACAGATATGCATGCAAATAAAAATACAATAACTATTTTCCATTGAAAATAGATTCTTTTCTCATACAATATATCCTGATCATAGTTTCCCTCCCTCTGCTTCTCCCAGTCGCTCCCCACCTCTTCTGCCCTCCGGATCCACTCCCTTTCTGTCTCTCATTAGAAAAAAAAAATTCTAGGAGATAACAACCAAACAGGACAAAATAAAATATAATAAGATGAAGCAAAAAACTTTCATATTGAAGTTGGAGATGGCAACCCAACCACAGGAAAAAAGTCCCACAAGAAGCAGGAAATAGTCAGCAGTCCCATAAAAATACTGTTAGTAGCTACAATGTATAAGCAGAGGAGCTAGTGCAGACCCATTGTAGGTCCTGTGCTTGCTGCACCAGTCCCTGTGAGCTCATATACACCTTGCTTAGTTGATTCAGAGAGCCATGTTCCCCTAATGACCTCCATCCCTCCTGATTCTTACAGTCTTCCTGCTTCCTCTTCTGCAGGATTCCCTGAGCTCCAAGGGGAGGGATTTAATGGAGACCTTCAATTTAGACTCACATAATGTCTGGCTGTGGGTCTCTGCATCTGTTCCCATCTGCTGCCAGAGGAAGCCTCTCTGATAATGACTGGATAAGGAAATGATCTATGAGTATAGCAGTATATCATTAGTGATTATTTAATTGATTTTTCAGACCAGTCATCTTTGGTTTTAACCTAGGTCTCTGAATATCTAGACTCTGGTTCTTGGTTACCCAAGAAGGGTCTGGTATGCATTCCTTCTCATGTGGCCAAGTCAAATCAGACATTGGTTGGCTACTCCCACATGTCCTGTGCCACTGTTGCCCTAGAGTATGTTTCAGATAGAACAGATAATAGGTCAAAGGTTTTGTGGCTGGGTTGGTGCCCAGGTTTCTCTTCTGATAGACTGCAGAATAACTTCCCCCACCAGAAATCCACAACGATATCTCCACAATAGACTACTGGCAATGGTCGAGAGAAAGCCCGAGCTGACCTACTCTGGTGAAGGGATAGCCAAACACCCTAACTGTCATGATAGAACTCTCATCTAGTGCCTGATGGAAGTAGAGGCTGAGATGCACAGCCAAGCCCCAGGTGGAGCTCCAGGAGTCCAATCGGCAAGAGAGAGGAGGGATTGTATGAACAAGAATTGTTGAGACCATGATTGGTAAAAGCACAGGGACAAATAGCCAAACTAGTGGAAACACATGAACTGTGAACCAATAGCCAAGGAGCCCCCATGGAACTGGATCAGGCTCTCTGGATAAGTGAGACAGTTGATTAGCTTGAACTATTTAGGAGGCTCCCAGGCAGTAGGACTGGGACTTGTCCTTAGTGCATGAGGTGGCTTTTTGGAACCTAGGGCCTATGCTGAGACATTTTGCTCAGCCTTGGTGTAGGAAGGAAAGGACTAGACCTGCCTCAACTGAATCTACCAGGCTGAGCTGAATCCCCAAGGGAGACCTTGCCTTGGAGGAGGTGGGAATGGGGGGTGGATTGGGGGAGAAGGCTGGGGGGTGGGAGGAGGGAGGACCATGGCTGCTATGTAAAATTAAATTAATTATAAAATTTTAAAAAATTAAGAAGTAACTTCCCCCACCAAAGAAACTAGAATGTAGGGATGAAGATGGCATGTAGGCACCAGCTCAACTTCTCCATGTTCAATGAGTAGTGTGAATGTTTTCCTCTGCAATTTTGGACTTCTTGTCAGTTTATGGAGAGTAACCCTTTGTCTTAGGTTAAGCCTTGGTGACCTGTGTATTTCCATGGGATACCCTTGTCCAAGAACACTATTGAATGCAACACAGTCCCTCCACTAGGAGAAGTATTGCCTGGCCACAAGAAATGGACAACTGAAGCCGGGCAGTGGTGGTGCATGTCTTTAATCCCAGCACTCAGGAGGCAGAGGCAGGTGGATCTCTGTGAGTTCAAGGCCAGCCTGGGCTACAGAGTGAGTTCCAGGAAAGGTGCAAAGCTACACAGAGAAACCCTGTCTCAAAAAACCAAAAAAAAAAAGGGGGGCAATTGGGATTCTGTATCTCCCATCTCCCAATACTAGGAGTCTTCATTAGGATCACCTTCATAGATTCCAGGAAGGTTCCACTGCACTAGGTTTCCCTAGAACCCCAACTCCCCCCTCCCAGTTAAAGCCATCTCTCCCTCCATTCTATTCCCTCCCACCTGATTCCTTTCCCTCCCTTTCCAACCCATCCCCAATCCACCCATAAAATCCATTTTATTTCCATTTTCCAGGAGATCCATGTGTCCCTCCCTCCAGACCCTTCCTCTTTACCTAACCTCTCTTGGTCTACAGATTGTAGCTTGGTTATTATTTACTTAATGGCTAATATCCACAAATAAGTGAAGACATATCATATTTGTCTTTCTGGAACTGGGTTACCTCACTCAGAATGATTTTTTCTAGTTCCATCCATTTGCCTGAAAATTTTGTGATGTTGTTGTTTTTTTTTAACAGCTAAGTAATACTCTATTATGTAAATGTCACATATTTTGTTTATCCATTCTTCTGTTGAGGGACATTTAGATTACTTACAGATTCTGGCTATTATGAATAAAGCCACAATGAACATGGTTGGGCAAGTGTCCTTGTAGTAGGATGGAGCATCCTTTGGGTATATGCCCAATAGTGGTATAGCTGGATCTTGAGGTAGACCAATTCCCAATTTTCAGAGGAACTGCCATATTGATTTTCACAGTTTCTGTACAAGTTTGCATTCTTAAAAGGGGAATATACAATATGTACATTATATGACCTTACATAATGTAGTAACTTGTCTATATGAGAATTGTTGGACAAGTCTGAAAATTTTTCATTCTATCTTCAAAGAACAATCCTGTTTACCTTCATTGCTGGGAGTGCTTAAAGTAACTGTTGTTTCTAGGTCTTTAGGGAAGCTCAGATTATCTTGGGAGATCACAATATCAGGAGAAAGAAAGTCCAACTGAGGCAATATATCTGAATTCAGGGCCTGAATTAAAAGTTTGAGATTCAGTTTTCCCAGAAGTAATTTCTTCTCTCATCAGGGAACACATATGCTATAAATAAGATTATGTAGCTCAAAAGCTAATTGTTTGAGAACACCTAATTGAAAGTAATAGCTAATGAGAGAATCGCATTAGTGACTTAACGTTAGTGGTCACATTAAAGTCTCACATTTACATGAACCTGGTTTATTTCCTCTTTCCTAGTTGACATTAGAGGAGTAAATTATCCTGGAATAGCTGAAGAAGCTGATTGCAGGCTGGACCTGGATGAAAGGGCATTAATGAACATAATAAAGAATGTCTCACTCCTCATTCAGAGATTCTTAGAACTGAGGTGTGATTCTGCCTAAGCTACAACAAATAATGAGGCTGTGAGAGCATCTAATGAACATCAGGAGAAAATAGCAGAGTTCATTGTTCCAAACTTAATGTTTAAGGAAACGGGCCAAAAGTCAGCTAGAAAACACAATAATGTGTTATCTTCTCCCACAGTCCCTGCATTATACTAGCATCTTCCACATGGGGTGGGATTCAAGTTTAAAAATGAGAAAGTGTTTCCTTCCATCAATAAACCTGGCCTTGGAGAAAAGCACACAAAACAGATTCACACATCACTGTCTGACAAGATGCTCACTGATAATTTTAGCAACACTGAAAAACTTATTGATACACTTTTCTCTCTCAGAATATCTGAAACTCGTGGAAAAGAAGAGTACAGAGAGCAAACTGGAAACTTGAAACTTTCCAAGAAAGTGGGTGTCTGAAATAGGACATCTTTAAAAAGGTCAGGCCATATGGCATTGCTTATGAACAACTGCCTTTGTATCAGCAAATTTCTACTCAAATTTTTAAACATAAAAAATGCTCAACAAAACTGAAGCTGATGCGGCATGCTGAGAGCAGACTTACCCTCTCTAGCTTAAAAGTTATGGAAAAAACTGGCAAAGGCCACAGCTTTGGTTATGTACATCCAAAACAATCTCTCTCCACCAATAATTATTGGGCTGGGAATGTTACATCAGTTACAAAGAGGGGTTTTCATTGTTTGTTAATTTTTTTACTACTAAATATGCTAATAAAGGAACACATTTAAATGTTAAACTTATTGTAGGGCTTTGAGGTTTGACAACTTTTATTTCCATCTAAGTGCCAAATATGTCTTAATATGGTTCATTTCTTTACCAATCCACTGCCTTACTGAGCGAATATCTACACAGGACAGCTCTGTAGAGCAGCGAGTCAGGCACTTTGAAGGACTTGTCACTGCTTCAGGGATTAGATTCCAACTGTATTATGTTCTTTCTATTGACCTTACTAATTTTATTTTCTTTCCCCAAAAGTAGGTTATTATTTCATTATCGTTTTGGCATTTGGGAAAGCTAGACCAAATAACCTAAAAGGAAAGAAAACCTCGACAGAAGAACATTTGAATCAATTAAGAAAGTCAGTCTCAGGCCGAGATTGACAGGGACCTTTATTCTTTCATTTCCTAGCTCCAGCAGTTGCAGCTACAGTTTCAGCCAGAGCTTTATGCATTCTAGCCCTTCAGTGTGTTCTAACAAGCAAAACTCAGAAACACTATCTGGAGCAACAAAATTATTTGCAAATCCCACTTAGTTTAGGGAATGAGGCTTCTCATTTATCATCAGAGTTCTCCAGAGGTTTGGACATAAGTTTTCTCAATGGTGAGGCCTGATAAATGAAACAAAATGAATTAGAACCTTTGACAGGAGCTTCCTTTGGAACCTGCTATAGGTGACGTTGAAAGCTACCTCCATTCCAACATAAAAGTTCTTGGTGCTATCTATTATAACATTGGCAACACTCATGTAAGAGCCTGAAACTCATGCTGTTTAGAAAAGTTGAAGGCATAAAACCAACTCTTCCTGTTAGTACCTGAAATTTTTTAAATGAAGTATATACAAATAACTACATCTAACCATATTGGGACTTCATTTATAAATAGTCATGGAATATTTCTAGAACTTCTACATATTTCTGTTGTCTTTTAGGCAGGGAAGTTATTTTGAAACATATGTAAACTATATACCATTGATTTTCTTGGTTTTGTAAATTAAAGTGGTTTATAGTTTGATACTGGATTGTGGCAATATAACACAGGTAAATTTTATAATAATGTATTTGTAATATATAAATATGTTATATACAAATTATATGTTTATATAGATTTTATTATACTGCAGTGTGGTGATATTTTAATTGTGCTGAAATGTGATTTTATTTGTATGTTAATAAATAAAGTTTTCCTGGAGATCAGAGGTCAAATAGTGAGCCATAAGCAGAAGCCCAGCAGTGGTAGCCCACACCCTTAATCTGATCACATGGCAAGCAGAGTCTCTGTGTGGTCAAGGACACAGCCAAGTGTGGTGACATGAGCCTTTAATCCCAGGACCAACCATAGAAACCTGGAGGTCTGTATGGACAGACAGTGACGAGGAAGTCATGTGGCTGGGCTTAGAGCCAATGAAAAAGCAGAACAGAAAGGCAATAAAAAACACCGGTTACACACGAAGAAGCTCTCTCTGGGGAAGCAACAGTGGCAAGGTGGTAAGATAAGGTAGTCGTGGCTCTTTGCTAGTTCTTTGATCTCTTTGCATATTACCTCTGTATTTGGCTCCATGTTTCTTATTTAATAAGACTGTTTAGAAATTCATCTACACTGGAGTATAACTTTAACAATTAAAGATCTTAATCATTAATAATTCCAAATGACACAGTAAAAACAACCAATACTTAAAATATAAGTGAATAAGAAGAGTTAAAACATAATCCAGTAACAAAGCTCTGAGGATAAGCAAAACACAAATACATTGCTCTACAGATTCCTAGAGGGCTTTTATCACTAAGTATGAGCCCACAACTGCCACAGTGTCTTCTGTTTTCCCAAATACTAATCCCCAACTGGGGAAAGAATTAGAGCTTCATGATGTAGGCCAGTAATATTAACAGAACATCAAATCCCAAGATCTTGGGCAGAGATATTCTTTTTTGACAAAATAACAAGAAAATGGGGACCTACATTTTAGTTAAGTGGATGATTAATAAAAACTGTGCACCTAAGAGAATGTAAAACTAAGAACAGTGTGCCTATTTAGGTCAGCTATTTTTGATCTACTCCCAAATTAAACCAGTAATATGAATACAGTTAGTTCACATTGAAGCAGGCCAGGGTCTTCATTGTCAACCAAATGTAATAGTTGTACATAATGCTTACATATACCATAATATACAGTAGTAATTTCTCCATGTTACACAGATATTTCCTGAAAACAGACTAATGCTGAAAACATGAGTGAGTCTGTATCTAATGAGCCGCTACAGACAATGTAACACCACTCATAAGAGCATACTATGTTTAGACTACATGGGAAGTGGAAAGCAGGAGAGAACATGGTTAAGTATCTAGAATATAAAGTAAGTCACATATTCTTTTGTGAACATGATGTATTCATTTCTTTTTATTTGACATGAAGGAGAAGATTCCAGGGGAAAGAAGCACAGCCCACTGTAATGTGTAGGCCTTTGATATCATGTTGCTTAGCACTGCTTTACCTTCCACTTCAGAGCATATGGCTTGATGCTATCTTTATCCACTCAGGAACTACTTGCTGGCTTTCTGGTATAATCCAGGTACACTTCCAGACACGACAAAACATGGGAGTGCAGTCAGTGATTTCCTCTCCTTATGGAGCTTGCATGGCAAAGGCTTAGAAAATATGACACATGTGAAAACATGGTTGAAAATAACTATAAATGATGATAACCTCTACCGGAGGAAGAAGTCGTGCAGTCAGTAGTTGATGACTTTCGTATGATCAAGAAAGGCTACTATAGGAAGGTAAAGAGTGGGAGGGGGCAGCAGGGTGAGTTCCAGGAAGACTCTGGAAGGAAAAAGATCAGGTGTAACTTCCAACGTGAGTGAAAGAAAGAAAGAGAGGGAGGAAAGGGAGGGAGGGAGGGAGGGGGCAGAACAGGGCTCAAAAGCCTGAAGAAAGACTAATTTGTGATTCCAGCTAAGCTACCTTCCTCCCATGACAAGCAACTCAAGCCAGCACAGAATGTACCAAAGCACTTTCTCCGAAAGTGTCTGTGACTCCTGAAAGATAAAAAACACCACATGAGGTGACTCCTCTCATTGCCTCAGATTTCTGAGGAAGGTTTATAGACCATGTTCCTGTCAGGGGGTGGAATATCACATGCTCAGAGTAGGGAGGGAGACCCGGAAGCCTCGGCATAAAACAGTACCAGAGTGGAAGAAGTACTGCACAGAAGCAGCTCCAGAAATCCGAATGAGCCTCTGGAGCCCTTGTCCCAGCACAAGCTGCAAGCACAGGGATCTAGGACACTGGGGGCACAAGCAGTCCCCAAAGCAGACATATGTTCCTGCAAGCCAGGAATAACAGTTTTTAAGAACCTGGAACATTGCATGGACATTTTCTGTAAAAGGACATTTTCTAAAAAAAAAAAAAAAAAGGACTAAGGCTCAAGTACCCCCAGAGTAAAGGCTTCTTTGATTCCAAAACATAATTAAGCTGCCCTGTCAATAATTAAAATTCCTCTCAATAAAAGTGATAAGGGAAGCTAACAAAAATCAAAGACACTAAAGGTACAAAATACTGTCAAATGTAGCACACGCCCTCAATTAAAACCTGTTAATAGAAGCAAACTAAAAATAATAATAGACTTAAATCAAGAACTTTGGAATTGTTATTATCAATATGCTCAAGATCTTAAAGAAATAAGTGGGCATAATAAGGGGAGAATGAAATCTACTGGAGTGGGTGGGTAACTAGTGAGACTTCCAGAAGTGAAAAGCACAACACCTGAAGAAAGTTTTAGTAAGTTGGTGGATTAGATCCTGAAGAAAAAACATTGATCAGAGAATTTGAGAGAAAACATAAAAGTCTTTGCCAGTTTCTTCAGTTGGAGATTTAGCTCAGTGGGAAAGGGTTTGCCTTGTAAACAAAAAGGCCTGAGTTCTGGCCCTGGCACTAAAAGAATAATAAAGAAAGTAGTTACCGTTTTCCAATATCAAACAAGAAGCATTGCTACCAAGAAGCCAACAGCGTGGCATCATTAACACAATGAAAATGTTATGAAAAACAGAAACAGACATGGAAATGGAATAAAAATATGTTCAAACAGATAAAAGCTGAAACAATCTGAAATTAGCAGACCTGAAGCCTAAAAACTAATAAAGAAATTGCCTTAATAGGGTAAAAATCAGGCAATTCATGCAAGTAAAAATAAGTCAAGAAGGGTTAGAAGTAAGTACATAATAACTCAGATGCTCATAATTTTAAATTTTCTTTAAAGAGAGTTGACAAAAGCAAAAAGAAAATCATTGCTATAATTTTCAAGGGTGTAACATCTTTAAAGGCAAATACATTTTAAAAGCACAAGCAACTAGGTGTGGTGGCACATAACTTCAATCCCAGCACTCAAGAGGCAGAGACAGGTGGGTCCCAGAGATTGAGGCCAATGTGGTCTATACAGTGAGATTCAGGACAGTCAGGGATACAGAGGGAAATATTGTCTCAAAAAAAAAAAAAAAAGAAAAAGAAGAAATGAGTGGGCTGGAGAGATGGTTCAGTGGTTAAGAACACTGACTGTTCTTCCAAAGGACACAGGTTCAATTCCCAGTGCCCACATGGCAGTTCACAACTGTCTGTAATTCCAGTCCCAGGGTACCAAACAGCCATGGTAAAACACCAATGCACATAAAGTAAAAATAAATTAATTAAAAAGAAAGAACCATGCTTTCATTTTTTACAAAAAGCACATGAAGTTGGTATGGGAAAGTATATACAGTCATTAAATTCTCATGTTTATATTTCTATACAGAGTATTTTGCTGTTGATCATGATAAATTTAAAAATAAATTATGACCCACATAATACAAATGTAGCCAATAATAGTGGTAAAATCAAATACTAAAAGTTTCATCTAATTCAAAAACATCAAGGATGTAGTAAAAAAGACTAGATGAAACAGTGAAGACAAACATCGATACAAGAGACTTACACCTGATGTCAACTCTTACATTACTAATTAAACATCCAATTAAAATACAGAATTAGATAAGATAAAAATCAAGACGTAACATCCTAGGGAACCCACACATCAATCCTACCAGGGAAGCAGCAGGCTAACTTCACATCTTCACCTGCTCCTCCAAGTCCAGTCTCCTGTCTCATCCCCACCACTGCAGAATGCCTTCCTTTGCCTTCTGCAACATTCCACCCGACCATACACATCTTCCCCTCCAGCAAAGTATCTTGATACAAAATTAACTCACAAAAGTCAGTAGCCCTCCTACATACAAATGACAATCAGACTGAGAATGAAATCAGGGGAAAAACACCTTTCACAATAGCCTCAAATATTATAAAATATCTTGGGGTCACTCTATCCAAGTAAGTGAAATGAGCATGTAATTGAAAAAAAAAAAAAAAAACTTAGGACCTTGAAGAAAGAATTGAAGAAGATATCAGAAGATGGAAAGAACTCCCCTGCCTGTGGATTGATAGGATTAATATCATATTATAGTAAAAATGGTCATCTTACCAAAACCAATATACAGACTCAATGCAATCCCCCATCAAAATGACAACACAATTCTTCACAGATCTTAAAAGGACAATTCTGAACTTCATATGGAAACATTAAAAAAAAAAAAAACCTGAACAATAAAAGAACTGCAGGAGGTCTCACCATTCCTAATGTCACATTATACTACAAAGCTATGCTAATAAAATCAGCATGGTATTGTCATGAAAGCAAATACCTTGATCAATGGAATTGAATCAGAGACCCAGACATAAACCCACACACATATGGACACCTGATTTTTGATAAAGAAGCCAGAAAGATACAATGGGAAAAAAAGACTGCATCTTCAACAAATGGTGCTGTTCAAACTGGATGTCTGCATGTAGAAGAATGCCAATAGAACCATACCTATCACCCTGCACAAAATTCAACTATAAATGGATCAAAGGCCTCAACAATAAACCAGATACTCCTATCCTTTTAGAAGACAGAGTAGGGAATAGCCTTGAATGCACTGGCACAGGAAACAACTCTCCGAACAGAACACTGACAGTCTAGGCACTAAGACAATAAATGAGACTTCATGAAACTGAAAGATTTTGTAAGGCAAAGGACACTGCCAATAGGACAAAATGGCAGCCTACAGAATAGAAAAAGATTTTTACCAACTCAATATCCAATATAGAGATGTCTAATATCCAAAAGATTACAAAAAATTGATATCAGAAACCAAATAACCCAATTAAAAATTGGGGTACAAATCCAAACAGAGAATTCTAAATAGAGGAAATTCATATGACTGAGGAACATTCAAAGAAATGTTCAATATCCTTAGCCATCAGGAGAAAAACAAATCAAAACTACTTTGAGATTACACCTTAACACCTTTCAGAATGACTAAGATCAATAATATAAAATAATACAAGCGACAGCTCATGCTGGAGAGGCTATGGAGCAAGGGGAACACTCCTATATTTCTGGTGGAAGTGCAAACTTTTACAGCCACTGTGAAAATCACAGTGACAGTTTCTCAGAAAGATGGGAATCAGTCTACCTCAATATCCAGCTACACTACTCTTGGGCATATACCCAAAGAACCAAAGTATGCTTTATCGTATCACAGGAACACTTGCTCAAATATGATATACTTGCTCAAATATGATTATTGCTGTTCTAGTCATAACAGCCAAAAGCTGGAAACTACCTAGATGTCCCTCAACAGAAGAGTGGATAAAGAAAATGTGGTACATTTACACATTGGAATATTATTCAGATATTCTTTTAAAACTGTATTATGAAATTTGCAGGCAAATGGATGGAACTAAAAAAAATTGAGTGAGGTAACCCACACCCAGAATGACAAATATGGTACATGTTCACTTATATCTAGATATTAACCATTTAATAAATGAAAATCAAGCTACAGTCCATAGACCCAGAGAGGTTAGGCATAGAGGAAGGGACTAGGGGACACACATGGATCTCCCTGGGATGGGGAAATAGAATACATTTTGTGGGTGGACAGGAGCCAGAGGAAGGAAGAATGAGGATGGAAAGACAAGGGGAAAGAGGGAGATGGGATTGAGGGAGGGAACAAGGGGGAAGACTGCTAAACTTTATAACACAAATCTTAAAATGTCTTATTAATAAAAAATCAGAGCCAGATTTTGGGGTGAAAGCTTAAAGATCAAAGAAGCAGAACAAGTCACAGCCAACCTCACCTCACCAACTCCTTAGGCAATCCTATTTCCATGAATCCTGAGACTTAAAACATCTGAGTCCTCAACCCTGAGTGTCTCAATTGAACTGCTGCTAAAATGCCTCTAGATCCTGGTCCTCGAGCCTTATATACCTTTCTACTTCCTGCCATCACTTCCTGGGATCAAAGGCATGTGTTCTTCCCAAGCAAAGACAGAAGATCTTAAGTGCTGGGATTAAAGGTATGGACCACCATCCCTGGCTCTGTTCCCAGTGTGTCCTTGAACTCACAGAGATCCAGATGGATCTCTGCCTCCTGAGTGATAGGGTTAAAGGCCTGTGTGTCACTGGCTGGCCTCTATATCTAATCTATTGGCTGGCTCTGTCCTCTGATCCCCAGATAAGTTTTATTTGTTAGAGCACAACTAAAATATCACTACATTTCCCCTTTTTTGTCTAAAATAAAAAACCATAACTAATATAAGAAAAAATATATACAATAAGTACAATGAGTATGTATAATATATACAGTCAAGAAATTACATTAACAATGTCCAGTCTATTAACATTTGACAAATTCAAACAAAAAATTTTATTATTTATCCTATTTTGGTGAGTCCAATACAAAATTTGTGTACAACATACAAAAATACATTCCAATGTCAAATATTTAAAACAAGTAGTTCCTTTTTTAAAGTAGATTCAATAGTCTACCTTTTTATCTTATCATATTCTTATTCTCCCTTTTTTCTTTCCAGAGTAGATTCAATAATCTACCCTTTTATCCTATTATCTCTATATCTCTTTATTTCAGAGTAGATTCAATAATCTACTCTTAGCTACATCCTTTTTTTCTTTTTCTTTTCTTTGTTTTAAAACAAGAACCCTGAATCTAATCTCCTTTGTTTGACTTTTTTTCCTGACCATTAACAATTAACAACTTATAACCAACCATCCTAAACAATGACAATTATCCATAATCCACTGGAAACCAAAAACCACCCACTCCACCTTTTGGGAATGTGGGCATCATTTTCTTAAAATTCCTTCCTGCTGTATGGGGGCAAAGGTATCTTTAGGGAATCCTGAAAAGAAAATTTTGGGGTTAGTTGTCAAGTCCTGGGAAAGTTAGCTGTTTCATTTGTCCAGTCTCTGCATAATGGGAAAGCACAGGGCATGTCTTGAGTCCTTGCTTGAGTAGTCTCTGAGGCTGGATCATCTAAGCTCAACATCTTGAAATTGTTCTGAGCAGTGTATAGTCCAAAGTCGATTTGCGGTGATATTAATCAGCTTAATGGCTTTATCATAGTCCATGTGGAATCATCATTGTGGGATCCCCTCATCTTTTTGGAGATTTCAAAGTCACGGTTAGGCATGGCCATGGTTCACTGCAGATTTTGCGTGTGTGTGTGTGTGTGTGTGTGTGTGTGTGTGTGTGTGTGTGTGTGTGTGTGTTGTATATGTGTGTGTGTGTGTGCCTACTCTGTGGTTTGGAGCAATATCAACTTTATCTGTGGAAGAATTGTGTCTCACAGCCAGTCCCAAGTCTACAATACAACATGTTCTATTCTTCACCAAGATATTCTTTGATTTCAAATCTCTGTGCGCAATAGCTGGCTTTCCTTGGGTACCAAAAATCTCCATGTGAAGATGGGCAAAACTACTTGCTGTAGACAGAGCAAGTTTAATCATCCCTTCTACTGTAACAGTGTATCTATTCAAGTAATCAAAAATGGATCCATGCTCGTGGTAATCTGACACCAGCCACAGCTGAGTCCATGTGCTATTGTCTTTGTTGTCTGCTGCTATGAATCCTAGGATGTTTTCATGGCATAACATCACAGTCTGATAAATCTCTGCCTCTTGGAACTGGAAACATTCTTCTGTACAAGAGAATATCTTCATAGCAACTTCTTCTGCCTAACACTTGCCTGTCAAACTTCTCCAAACTGACTTTTGCCAATGCTTTCTTGTAACATGATGGTTCTGGCAACTATTCTCTGAACAAGCAGCTATAAACCTTTCATCCCCAGTAGCAGCATTGCAGCCTCCACCAACACAATGGGAAGCAGCCTGCAACACAGAGCAGCAGTCCCCTGCATCCGTGGTCCCACTGCCACCCTTCATTGCCCAGCCCTGGCCACAGCTTCTCCTCAGCAAGCCTCCCAGGCTGGCCTTGAACTCATGATCTTCCTGCCTCTGTCTCCTTCAACAAATCCTACCTGTGTGTGCCACCACAACCAGCCACGTGCAGATCAGACCTGAGCTAGGGAAGGCAAGGCCACTAGCAAGCAGTTTTTTTTGTGAATTCATTCCACAAATGTTGGGCACCAGATGTAACATGAATCTTAAAAAGTCTTATAATAAAAAATCCAGAGCCAGATACTAGAGTGAAAGCTGAAAGATCAGAGAAGCAGAACATGCCACAGCCAACCTCACCTCACCAACTCCTCAGCTGATTCTGTTTCCTCAGACTGAAAGCATCTCAGTCCTCAACCAAGCCTCTAGTTCCTGGTCCTCATGCCTTAAATACCTTTCTACTTCCTGCCATCACTTCCTGGGATTAAAGGCATGTGTCCTTCCCAAGCAAAGACAGGAGATCTCAAGTGCTTGGATTAAAGGTATGGACCACCATCCCTGGCTCTGTTCCCAGTGTGTCCTTGAACTCACAGAGATCCAGAGTAATCTCTGTCTCCTGAGTGATAGGATTAAAGGTGTGTGCCATGACTGGCTGGCCTATATGTGTAATCTATTGGCTGGCTCTGTCCTCTGATCCCCAGACAAGTTTATTTGTTAAAGCACAAATAAAATATCACCACAAAACTTAAAGAACATTTGAGGACATTAAATAAGCCTAGTACAGTGGAAACTTCCTGTAATATATGAAGATGATCCTAATGAGGACTCCAAAAAATGAAGGAGATGGAACCCCTACTGGTCATGTCTTGTCACCAAACAAAGCCTCCATGAAGGGACTAGGATTCATCCAGTTAAGTTGCTGGCCAAAGGTTCAGTGAAAATCCCCAAACGACCCAGGCTGTTGCCAAGACAATTGCTCTCCACAAACTGACAGGAAATTCCCATTGCTGAAGACAACACCCACATAACTCATTGAATACAGAGAGGTTGAGCTGGTGCCTACAAAGAACCTTCACCTCCATGTTCTGGTGTCTATGACCCAGAAAGGTACTCTGCAAGCTACCAAAGGAGAAAAATAAATACCAACCCAACCTCAAAATCCTTAATCTGCAATTAATTTGCACTGCCTGTGAAATGTGGTAGGGCATTTGCTGTGGATGATTGATTGGTAAATAAAACACTGATTGGCCAGTTGCCAGGCAGGAAGTATAGTCGGAACTAACAGAGAGAATTGAGAGAATAGGAAGGTGGGAGGAGACACTGCCAGCCACCGCCAGGATAAGGAAGATGTAAGGTACCAATAAGCCATGAGCCACACGGCAAAGGATAGATTAATAGAAATGGGTTAAGATATAAGAACAGTTAGCAAGAAGCCTGCCACAGCCATACAATTTGTAAGAAATATAAGCATCTGAGTGATTATTTTATAAGTGGACTGTGGAACTGCCAGGGCTTGGCAGGAGCTGGAGAGAAAAACTCCAGCTACAGGCATTGGTGGCACAAACCTTGTGGAAGCAATGCCTCAGCAAGCCTCCCAGGCTGGCCTCAAACTCATGATCTTCCTGCCTCTGCCTCCTTCAACAAATCCTACCTGTGTGTGCCACCACAACCAGCCATGTGCAGATCCAGTTTGGTGCCTTATTCAGCTTATATAGAGAGGCTTCCTCCTTCAACATATGGGAACCAAAAATAGAGACCCACAGCCAGACAATATGCAGAGAGAGAAAGAGACCTTGGAACACATAGCTCTAAAGGAGATGTCTCCATCAAATGCCTCCCCTCAGAGCTAGGGAACCCCACAGAAGAGGAGGCAAAAGGAGTTGGGGAGACAGAGGGTACAGAGAATACCAGGAAACGGGTCCCTCTAAAACAACTAAGCAATGATCTTGTGAACTAACAGAGACTGAAGCAGCAATCACAGTGCCTACATGAGTCTACACCAGGTCTTCATGAAAACTATAGTTTTCAGTTTAATCCCTTTATGGATTCACTGAATACATAAATGAATGGGTCTCTGATTCTTGTACCTTCTCGAGGGCTTCTTTATTTTTTTCTGTTGGCATGGCTTGTCCAACTTCAATATGATGGTTTATATTATATTATATTTAATATATTTTGATATGTTTTGTTGTTATCTCCTAGAAGTCTGTTCTTTTCTGATGATAGAAATGGAGTGGATCTGGATAGAAAAGGAAGTGGGGAGGAACTGGGAGAAATAAAGGGAGGGAAAAATATATTCAGATTATGTGGTATGAGAAAAGAACCCGTGTTTAATAAAATAGGGGAAAGGGAAAAAAAGAAAAATATATATAAACAGTCCAATAAAAACAATCTTATATTTAAAAAAAAAGATAAAGCACTTCCCTAGCATATGCAATGTACAATGTCCTGTGTGTGATGCCTAACAATGAAAAATATTGAATTATTTTAAAGATGAGTTACACGGTTTTATTCTAGCCTCGAAGCATCCCTAGAAGGACTTAAAAACAATGGATTCTGGAAATCCAACATTGAAAGTAAGCTAGAGAATTACTTTCATACTTCAGGCTAGAAATAATGGTGGTTTGTATTAGAGCAATATGTGCTGATATGGAGAAAATTAGATACAATCAAGGTCTATCCTCAGCTTGGCTCACATAGAACTAAAACTTGTATCTATTTCTTATTTAATATAATACATATATTTCAGGAAAATTTTTATAAAGACAAGTTGTATTTCCTAGATGATATTTGAAGATGTTTGCTCTCTGAGAAATATTATTCTATATGTAACAAATTTTTATTTAATAATAGATAAATTAAGTGGTGAATTTTTAGAATTGGAAAAAAAGGGTGAATACAGCAAAACCCAAATATTGGCGATTTCTGGATTATGGTCTAAATGCTGACTTAGCTTCACATGTTGTGCTCACAATTTTAGTCATATTAGACCACTGGAGTTAGTAATGACTAAAATATAACAGGAAACTACTTAAACCCAGATAATAGTGCTTCCCTGAATCTGTAATGAGTTACAGAATTATACTCAGTTTGTACTAGGATTGGATTGTTGTTTGCTCTTCCTGGGGTATGCTTTGCACTAAAGATACATTCAATGTTTTATTATTTCGCTATTTTAAACTAGCATTATACCATTATGAATGTGTTCAATGTCACAATTTTACTATCAGTGGAGTGACTTAGCTTCTGTCCAATATGATATTTTACCAAAGAATACCTAGAATAATTTAGTGAGTTCATAACTCTATATCAGTAAAATTGAAATAACCCACTATTACTCTCCTATTCTGTGCCACTGAGTAGCCAAAGAAGTATATATTAAAATTATTTATATGCATATATGGGTATGTATATAACATAATACAAGTAGCATTAAACAAACTGAGCAGGTTATATTTAGGATTATATGCTTATACATACATACATATCACAAAAATTTAAGGAAAAATGAAGAGGCCATGAGCCGGGCGGTGGTGTCGCACGCCTTTAATCCCAGCACTCGGGAGGCAGAGGCAGGTGGATCTCTGTGAGTTCAAGGCCATCCTGGGCTACAGAGTGAGTTCCAGGACAGGTTCCAAAGCTACACAGAGAAGCTCTGTCTCGAAAAACCAAAAAAAAAAAAAAAAAGGCCATGAATTTGAAAAAGCAGGAGGAGTAAGAGAAGATCTGGAAGGAAGAAAAAAAAAAGGCAGAAATGATGTAATTATTTTATAATATTAAAAAAAATAATTCTAAAAATGAAATTACACATTTCATCACATCTCTGTGCTCCCTATTACCTTGGAGAAAAAGCCCACAGTTTCTTTATCTCTGATATCTCTGAGAAAATGCTATGGAATCTACAAATGTTTAAAGTGACCAATTCATTTACTACAGTTTTAAAGAATTATAAGCAGAATTCTATATTCTCTAGTGTTTATGCTTAGTCCTTCCCCAATGTTTGGAACATACTTGCTTGTATATTTTATTTGGAATCTGGCATAGTCCTCACTGCTCTCTTTGCTGACACACACTACTCTGGGTTTTCATTCCACCTCATAACAGATATTGTCTGCTTCTTAATCTATTCTTTTTCTTCTCATCCAAGTCATTAGTGTCTTAGAGCATAACATATCTTCATAACAAGCTAGTCCCATGAGAAAATAAAAGTTATGTGGATCTGATAAATGTTGGTATCTGTAATGCTTCATTGTACATCTACAGACTGTGTCCATCTGTAATGTTGGCTCAAACCACATCTTCCCCTATCTCCACAAAGTTAACACCAGACATTTCTTGTGCCAGTACCTTGATTTGCAATTTGTAGTAGATGAGTAATTGGACAAGAAAGTTACAATTCTACAGAGAAAAACAAAATCTAATACATTTACCCACAAGATTAGAGACACTGAGAGGAGGGGAAATGAGCACAAAGTCCTACCCCTAAACAAGAAGCTATTTGCAATTGATACCTGATGGGAAAGGAAAATCAGCTTCCTCCAATAAAATGTCCCTGGATATATCAACCTCACTCCAGGGCAGGCCCCATGCCCAGGGGTAGCTGACGAACACAAAATAAACTGCGTGCTGGTTTATGCACTGTTTGGTTTTGTTTCGTTTGGTATTCATTGTTTTATTGTTTTGTTGTTATTTGCACATTTGTTTTTATTTTTGTTTTTGTTTTGTGTTTCAAAGACAAGATAAATAATACAAAGTTTTGTGGATAGGAAGATGGGAGGATATTGGAGGAATTGGGGGAGAAAGGAATATGATCAAAACATACTGAATGAAAAAAATTAACAAAAATAAAATTTAAAAATCAGAGCCAACCCTTACGAGCTGCAACACTCAAGCAAATGGACCCTGTTTCTCACCTGGACAGCACAGTAGAGCTGACCATGTCGGCAGAGGCACCAGTGAGATAGCCCTGAGGATGAGAAACTGGGATAGCTGGCCACACCCCCTCTTCTGCAATGTTTTGCTGAGGGCCAGGGAAAGATGCCCTCTCTGCCTCCCTTACCCCCCGCCCTGTGGTGGGAGAGGGAGCTGACCCTTCTCCTTGCAAGCAGCAGCACTTCGGAAAGTGGACTCTGCACCTCACCTGGACAGCGCAGCAGAGCTTAGCCCACTGATGGGGAAATGGGTGAGCTGCCAGAGAACGTGACCATGGGAGACCTGGCCCCACTCCTCGTTTGCCATGTGGTAGCATGACAGGAGAGAGATGCCCTCCCTCTCCCCCCACCCATCAATGCCTGAGGCAGGTGGGAGAGCTGGCCCTGCAGTCATAAGAGCAGGAGGGCTGCCCCTGCCCCTCATCAGCTGCAACACTTGGGAAAGGGGCCCCAACACCACATCTGGGCAACACAATAGAGATTGCCCTGAACGTTTAGATGTGGGAAAACAGAATCTGAGGACAGGAAAGAAGGGGAACTGCCTCCCCACCTCCCACTCCCCACCCCTGCTCATTGTTGCAAGGGGTGAACTGGCCAGGGCAATGAGGGAAAGCTCACCCTGGTGGTGAGGATAAATGAAAGCTGGTAGGCTGACCAATCCTGCAACTACCCAGGCCCAGAACTAGGGTTATGAGTTACATCCCTATATCCACCTCATCTGCAGCAGACCCAAAGCTGCAGGATCTCCAGGACACAAGGCAACAACAGGATATCAAAGAGGAGTCCCAGTGAGGGCCTAGCATCGATAGTGTAGCAGAAGCCAGAGGCCTCGAACCAGACCAATGACTCATTGCAATGATTACTTGCAAGTGAAGGGTTTACTGCATGACTCACTGTGTCACACTACAGCTTTCATGACTAGACTAATTTTTCTTTTTTTCTTCTTCTTCTTCTTCTTCTTCTTTTTCTCTTAAATTTTAATTTTGGGGGGGTTGCAAGGGCAGAGGGTGGATATGAAGGGATGGAGAAATGAACAGGATGGAGATTCATGATGTGAAAGACACAATGAATAAATTTAAAAGAGAGTTAAATAAATAATCAGAGACAATACTCTTAAGTATGACACAAAAGTGCTATATTGTAAAATTAAAAAAAAAAAAAACCATTTTTTCCTTTTAGTCAAAGTGGATTTTTTTTCTGACATAATATATCCTGGTTATAGTTTTCCCTCCCTCTGTTCCTCCCTGTACCTCTGCATGTCCCCTCCAATTCAGATCCACCCGCTTTCTGTCTCTCATTAGAAAACAGGCTTCTAAGGGATAATAATAAAACATAACAAAATAAAATATACTAAGAGAAAACAAAAACTATCACATCAAAGTTGGGCAAGACAAACAAACAGAAGGAAGAGCCCAAAAGGAATCAGAGACCCACTCTTGCGCACTCAGGAATCTCAGATGAAACACTAAACCTGAAGCTGTAACACACAAAGACACAGAGAACATGGTGCCGATCCATGCCAGCCCTACGCATGCTGCCTCAGTCTCTGTGAGCTCTATGAGCTTTGATCATGCTGACTTACAGGGTATTGTTTCCTTGGTGTCCTCTACCCACTGTCTCTTACATTCTTTCTGCCTCCACTTCCAAAGGGCTCCCTAAGCTTTGAGGGGAGGGGTTTGATGGAGACATCCCTTTTAGGACTGAGTGTTCCAAGGTCTCTCAGTCTCTGCATTTATGTCTGTCTATGAGTCTCTGTGTTTGTTTCCATCTACAGCAAAAGAAAGCTTCTCTGATGACGGCTGAACAAATATTGATCTATGATAGCGCAGAATATCATTAGGAGCCATTTTATTACTACAGCTTTTTAGATCAGTAGTATCTGGTTTTACCCTAGGTCCATGGGCTGTCTAGTCTCTGGTTCTTAGTCACCCAAGCAGTGTTGGGTATGGCTTCCATCTTGTGGAGCAGGTTTTAAGTTAAATCACATATTGGTTGGTATTTCCTCAAGTTTGAGCCACCAGTGCCCTCATATACCTTGCAGGCAGAGCACCATTGTAGACCAAAGGGTTTGTGGCTGGCTTGGTGTTTATGTTTCTCTTTTGGTAGCTTACAGATTACTTTCCTGTACTGAAGACGCCAGAACATGGGAGTGAAGGCACCAGCTCATCTTCTCCATGTTCAGTGAGAGTTGTGTCTGTGTTGTCTTCAGCAAGGGATTCATGCTGTCGGTTTAGGGAGGGCAGCCTCTAGTCTCAGCAGCACTCTGAGTTGTTTGAGGATTCCCATGGAACGGTAAAATTTCCATGAAATCTTTGGTTTTATATCAAACAAATAGTGGCAAGGAGTGATGGCTCTGATCAACTGTAACTCAAGTCACTAATGTTCCTTTCTATTTGTTCTCAGTCGTGTCCCACTGATAACCCACCAAAAAGATCTGAATATGTATAGCATTGGTATATACACTCATGTTTGTAGTAGCAAGTTTTGATGGTCTTAACAAAAAACACAATGTTACTTCCATTTTTAACAGAGGAAATTAGCTTGTTTTTGTCTGAAACATTGATGAAATCAACTTATAAAAATGACAGTCTACTCTAGATTATTTATTTAGATTATTTAAGCTCATGCAAAAAGGATGAGGCAAGTTACATAACTGAAAAATTATCCTTAATAATGTGGCACTGCATGTGGCAATAACTTCACTGCAATGAATGATTTATTTCCAAAGAAACACAGCATTTGTTGTTAAATAATAAAGTAACTTGATTAAGTATGATGATAGCAAAAAAATAAACAAAACAAAACAATCGAAAGGAAACTACCCTATTTGTTCCCTAAATCCTTTCTGCTCTTGGTATGGCCATGCATCTTCACCACTGGAAGTTCATTAGAGTCTCAAGGCCAACCCAGACCTGCAAAATCATAACCTTCAATTTGAAAAGTTACCTAAGTTATTTGTATATATGTTAAAGTTTTAAGAAGATTTTACTAAAAGACAGTTGTTCTGGATATATTAACAAAAAAAAATCGAAGTATTTTGCCACTTCATTTGCATTAAGTATTTCTATTTAATACACAGATATTTACCTTTTTTTTAACATCAAATGGCAAAGTTTTCAACAATGCTAATTAAACTTCTGCCTCATTTATTGAGGTGGTCACCAAGCATCTACAGCTCCTATAAGTAGAGAGTTTTTTATTTCTATCATTCCTAATCCTCAAGTGCTGTGTTTACATGAAAAGGGAAAAAGTAACAAACTAGATTACAAAGAATTAGCAGTTTCTCATGTCCCATTAGTAATTATGCTATTTAAAAATCTAAAAATAAGGTTTTATCTTTATAGGCAAATATCTATCTTGGATTTTGAAAAGAAAATTATTTTCTTACTTTACAGTGTTTAGATCAACTAAAATTTTAAAAGCTTAAAGTGCTTTGCCTTGAAATTGTCTTGTGAGCATTTCCTCCCATCCCCTCACATGAGCTTATGTGAGATCAAAACAGTGAGTGAATAATGACAAGTGCAGTCAACCCCGGCTGTATCAAAAGCGGCTCTGCTGATAATGCAGATCCAGGCATTCGAAGTGTAACTACAGCAAAGAACCCCAAACGTTCATCTGACCTACTGATACAGAAAGGAACAGGCTATGACTGCTCAGGTGGTAGCTAGGTGTGGCTAGTTTACTTAATACTGTTATCTAAATGATTACCATGGAATCCTTTGCTAAGATATATGAGATTAGCATATGAGATATGAGATCACCCCAAGACAATATGCTAGGTCAAGTCACTGTCATGTAAGCTGTCAAAAATGATTTTTAAAGTGGTCTTTAAAAATGAACTGCAGACTAAGCAAAACATTACTAGTAATTTGATTGAAATCTTTCACCAAAATATCATAAATTGATTAAACTGGTAAAAATCAGCTGAAGATCTATAAATACAAATATATAGGCACATATATAGCTATGGTATACAACTATGCTATATATATTAAAATATATTACTCGGCTACTAAGAAAAATTAAATTATGAAATTCAGCTTAATAGATGGAGGTAGAAACTATCCTTCTAAGCAAGGTAACTCAGATCCAGAAAGACAAGCATCACCAGTTTTCTCTCATTTGTGTGTGTTAGCTTTGAATCTTCAGATATGCTTGCTTTATCTGGGACACCCTGCATTAGTCTGAAATTAGTAAGGAGAAATGGGGATGGGAAACTTCCTAAGAAGAGAATACATTAAGCTGTGATATAAAGGCTTAAAGTGAGTTAAAGAAGCAAGAAGGGTTCAGTTGGTGTAAGGATGGGAAGGTGGAGTGGAGGAGGGACAGATAACATTAAAGATCTTTTTAAAAAGCCATGAAAACCAACCTATTGATATAGATTCTTAAAATGCATATATGCAAACATGTGGAAATAGTTATAATGAAAATAACTATAAAATACTTATGGATATACAATGAATAAATCCTATCACAGAACAGTAATACCCCTACTAGACACTATAGGCTAACAAATAAAAATCCCTGTGCCAGGAATGGGTGCTGTCTTGTGGAATTGCTGGATTGTGAGTTGCTAGATACTCCCACGTATTACATGCTATTGCCAATGTTACTGGTTACTCTCTACGTACCCCACCCCAGAACCTTATGGCTGAAGAAACTTTGCTCAGCACATGGCAAAATTCAGCTGATAAAGACCTATGTTCAAAAGGAGTATCTATTTCTACTGTAAAGGGTAAGAAACAGCTGATTGAAACATCCACAGAAGTCTTCAGCTTCAGAATCTGCAAGGTCAGTTTTGATGAAGCTCTTTATAGATCATTTGATTCTCCATGTAGACAGCTTCACAGGTAGTATGCACGTTATATAAGCATGAAGAGTAGAACTCACAGAAAAGTCAAATGTGTGTGGTGGTCCACCTGCAATCTCAGCATATGGGTATCAAGACAGGCAATTCTTTTTTTTTTTCCTTTTATTTTATTTTACAATACCATTCAGTTCTACATATCAGCCACGGATTCCCTTGTTCTGCCCCCTCTTGCCCCGACCCCTTTCCCCCAGCCCATTCCCCATCCCCATCTCCTTCAGGGCAAAGCCTCCCCCGAGGACTGAGATCGACCTGGTAGACTCAGTCCAGGCAGGTCCCATCCCCTCCTCCCAGACTGAGCCAAACGTCCCTGCATAAGCCCCAGGTTTCAAACAGCCAACTCATGCAATGAGCACAGGACCCGGTACCACTACCTAGATGCCTCCCAAACAGATCAAGCCAATCAACTGTCTCACCTATTCAGAGGGCCTGATCCAGTTGGGGGCCCCTCAGCCTTTGGTTCATAGTTCATGTGTTTCCATTCATAAGACAGGCAATTCTTGCAACAAGCTAATTAAGCAGTCTGGCTGCAATAAAGATGCCAGGTTCAGTAAGAGAACCTTCCTCAACATATACAGTGGAAAGTGATGGAGGAATCATCTCACATCAACCATGAACTTTCATATCCACATTCACATACATGTACATGCAGCTCTCACATGCACCCACACACGTGAACATGCAAACACACGTGAACTATACCAGACACATAGACACACAAAAATTCATCCATTAAACCGAATTTCATAATTTCATTTTTCTTAGTAGCTGAGTGATATATTTTACTCTTTAAATGCAACAAATTTTCACTCTCCATGAGTTAATGGATATCTAGATGTTTTGCATTCCATCACTATTGTGAATAGAGCAACAATTAACATAGATGAGGAGGTATCTGTATACTAGGACAATCCTTTGATATAAGCCCAAGAATAGTGTAGCTGGATTATGAGGTAGATCTATTTTTAGTTTTTTGTTTGTTTCTTAGGAATTTCTACATTGATTCCCATTGTGGGTGTATCAGTTTGCACTCCCAAAAGCAATGAATGTGTTCCCCTTTCCCTAACTCCATGCCATTATTTGTCATCATTTGTGTGTGTGTGTGTGTGTGTGTGTGTGTGTGTGTGTGTGTGTGTGTGTGTGTGTGTGCCATTCCAACTATGGTGAGATGAAATCTCAAAGTAGATTTATTTGCATTTAATTTGCACTTGCCTAATGGCTAAGGATGCTGAACAATTTAAAAATTGTCTCTCAACTATTTGAGTTTCATCTTTTGAGAACTCTTTGTTCAATTTCATGCCAATTTGGTTTGGTTATTTGTTTTATGATGTTAAATTTTTGGAGTTTTGTATATGAGATTTATAGAGAGAGTTTTGTATATGATATATATATATATATATATATATATGTTTTCTGTCAAAATTATGGCTGATAAAGTTTTTCTCCTATTCTCTAGGATGCCTCTTTAGTAGAATGATGATATTGCTTGCTGTGCAGAAGCTTTGAGCTTCATAAGTTTTTATTTGTTCACTAATTGTTGGTCTTAATTCCTACCTTATAAAAGTTCTATTCAAAAAGTCCTTTCCTATGTCAATGAGTTCAGGCCTATTTCTTACATTCTTTTCTATCAGATTCAGGGTATCAGGCCTTAAGTTGAGGTTCTTGATCCATTGAGGGATGAGTTTTATGTGGGGTAAGAAGTAAGAATCAAGATTCATTATTCCACATGTAGCTATACAGTTTGAGCAGCACCTGTTGTTAAAGATGATATCTATTCTCCAATGTGTGTTGCTGGTCTTTCTTAAAAATGAGATGGCTGTAGACCTGTGGGCTTGTATGTGGGTCATCATGATGTTTTTATTACTATAGCTCTGTAGTATAACTTGAAATCATGGATGGTGATACTTCTATAAGTTTTTTATTGTTCAGAATCATCTTAGATATTCTGAATTGCTTGCATTTTCATATAAAATTTAAGTATATTTTTTAATTTTTGTGAATAATTGTCTTGGAGTCTTTACAGGTGTTGTTTTGAATATGTAGATTATTTGGATAGGAAGACCATTTGTACCATATTAACCCTACTAATCCAAGAACAAAGGAGGTCATTCCATCTTCTGGTATCTTCAGTTGTTTTTTTTTTCAGTGTCTCTGTTGTACCTGGCTTTTTTTTTTTTCATATGACAATGCTGCTCATATTTATGACGCCATTTGTGTGTGTATGTGTTGTTTGGTTTTCCTAATAATAAAGGAGGAGACTTAGGGCTGTTGGGCTGATATATATTTGGGGGGGTTCACCTCCCCACCTCACCTATACACCACCAAGGTGAGCAGGAAGAAGTGGAGGAAAGGCAGGGCCCAGAGCAAAGTTTCATAATCTTGAATGCAAAGAGGAAGGAGGAAGCGGGAGGGAGTAAATACAAATCCTATAATACATACAACAGAGTGGGATGGTAGAGGAATGGGACAGACATGGAGGTGAGGTATGGGGTGGGTCGCTGGGCGTGAGGAGCAGCAGAATAGTCCCACATTCTTTTCTCTTTGATGCTGTTTCCAAATTTTCCTGAATGGTACTGTTTCCCTGATTTCTTTCTTTGTGTGTTCATCATTTGTATATAGGAAGGCTGTTGGTTTTCAAGTGTTAATTTTGTATCGTTCTATCTTGCTGAATGTTGACTAGTTGTAAGACATTTTCAGTGGAGACATTAGGGTTGTTTTTGTATAGAATCATATCATCTACAAATAAGAATATTTTTACTTTCGTTCCTAATTATATTCCTTTGTCTCCTTCACTCTTTCTAAGACTTCAAGAACTATATTGAACAGGAGGGAGAAGAGTTGACATCTTTGTCTTGTTCCTAATTTTAGTGGAAATACCTGGAGTTTCCTCCCATTTAGAATGCTGCTGTCTGGAGTGGGGCGTGGGGGCTTGTTGAAATTGTCTTTATTATGTTAAAGTATGTTACCCACATCCCTAGATTCTCTAAGACTTTTATCATGAAAGGATGTTAGATTTTACCAAAGGCCTTTCTAAAACTATGTAATGAACGTGTGATTTATGTTTTTTAGTCTATTTATGTGGTGGATCATATTTACTGGTTTACATATGCTGAACCATCCTTGTATCTCTGGGATGGAGCTTGCAAGTATTTTACTGAAAATTTTTGTCAGGGATATTAGCCTATTATTTTCCTGGATTGTTGTTGTTATTGTTTTGTTTTCTCTTTATCTGGTCCAGGTATCAGTGTAATACAATACTAGCTTGATAAAAAGAGTTTGAAAATGTTCCTTCATTTTCTACTTTATTGAATAATTGAAGTAGTATTGATGTAAGTTCTTTGAAAATCTAATAGCATTTGGTGGGGAAATCCATCTGGTCTTGGGTGGTATTTAATTAGGAGATTTTTAACTACTGCTTCTATTTCATTGGATGATATGGGACTATTTAATTAAAAATTAAAATTATTTATTTGTATTATATTTTATTCATGTTTATAATTTCTTACAAAATATTTGTCTCATCATAAATTAATTTTGGGAGGATATATATATATATTCATTGACATTTTTTAGTTTGGTGGAATATAGATATTAAAACTATGTTCTGATGATTATGAATTTCCTCAGTATCTGTTGTCACGTCTCCATTTTCATCTCTAACTTTATTTTCTTCCTCTTTTTTTTTCTTTTATTTGACTTTGCTTAGATGTTTGTTGATCTTGTTAATTTTTTCAATAAAGTAATATTTATAAATAAATAGCATCCAACTAAATTTATTCATACCTAATGCCATCAAAACTATGATAGGAGTAGAGCTCTTATTCAAACCACAAACATCTTCATCCTTCCACAGAAAATCCCAATGAATGTGTGTGGTCTCATTAAAATGCTTTCTGTATCTTTATTCATTCTGTTCAGCTTTGTGTGAATAAATCCAAAGTCTATATATTACACCAAGATCACTTCCTATTTTTGTACTGGAAAATCCCAGATGTTTATCCATAGCTACATCAAATTCACAGACTCAAACATAGCTTATTCCTTCCTCATTTCATTCAGTAATAGCTACTGGGTAGGTGTTATATTTTAGGAACTTTTCTATGCACTAGAAATACATTAATAAATAGAAGAGGAAAAACTGGTTTTCCATACAGATTTCATTACAGTGAGGGGAAGAGAGGTGCCATTGACAATAAATGCTATCTCAACTGTGCAAGAGTCCTTCATTCAACAAACCACACATACAGTAGTGGATCCTTAAGATGATAAGAGTTGAAAACCCTTTTATGTAGAGAGCATGTAAAGAAGGAAAAGAGTTAAGAGAGGTTTTCTTGTCTTGTGATAAAGAACATAAAAACTCTGAAGGAAATTCACAGCAAAAGACTTGGAAGCTTTTTCAAAGCTCAATGGGCCCTTAGCAAAGTCTGAATTAAGAATCCTAATGCAGAAAAGTTTTCATTAATAGAGAGGTGGTGGCGATGGTGTGCTGTCTGCTCAAAAGAAAATCTGTTTTTAAAAAAAGAAAGAGAGAGAAAAGAAAAGAAACCAAGCAAACCACCATAGGCAAACTGTTCAGGAGTCACTCTTCCTCCATAAGAGCCTCAGACAGGTCATCAGAACATACTGCTGTCATAGAAGACAGTTCTGTCTTATTTCCCTGAGCACTACCAGGGACAAGTGTGGATATAGAAGACAGTGATACTGAGTCTCCAGACCCTGTGCAGCAAGGGAAATGTACATAGCTGCCTTTTATTTAACAAAAAATTCAAAAGTAAAAATACTTGGTGTGCATGTATAGTATTTATGTGTGCACATATGGGTACATTAATCTGTAGATCAGAGATTGATATCAGCTGTCTTCTACAACTGCTTTCTACTTTACCTTTTGAGAATTGGCTAGACTTGCTGGCCACTGATTGCTGAGGTTCTACCCATCTCTGTTCCCAGAGGTGCTAGAGTTACAGAAGTATATAGCAATGCCTAGTTTTCTATATGGACACCAGGGATCTGAACTGACAGGCACTTTAGCAACTGAGCCACTTTCCCAGACCCAGTAAAAGTACTTTAACAGTTGAAAATAAAATAAAATAATATAGTTAAGGATAGAAGCAAAGAAAATATTTTGTACAGCTGTCTAATACTAGTGTTATTTAAAAAGGATTAAAAAGCTTAAAATTAAACTTTATAAAATAAAAATTTGTATCAAGCTTTCACACAGATGAAGTATAGAATATATTTACACTATTTATTAAATCTATATGCATACACAGCAATGTCCTAGGACTTCACACTCAGTCATTATTCATCACTAACTCACGGGAGTGACCTTCTGTCTTGGAGTTGCCATTTGTAGTCAGTGTCTATGAAAGTATTTCTTTATCCTCCATATTCAATTTTACTCTACTTTTCTTGTGTTTAGATGCCCAGATTCCACCATTGTGCTATAATTACCTACAGTACTTGATATAATAACACAATCTTTCTGTTGGTCGCTGAGGAGCTGGAGGCCCTATTACTTAACCTAGATGTGTAGTAGGCTATCTAGTTTCAAGAACATATTCTGATGACTTGATCATCACACGATGACCAAACCATCAAATGATAAATTGCTCAGACTATATCTCCATCATTAATTAATGGATGAGTACAATCAGAATGCTTTCTCTATGAGATGGCAGCAAGTGATACAGAAAAAAGTTAACCATGGAAAGAGAACAAGGAATGCCAGAAGGAGAGAAATGTCAAGGAAGGCTCTCCTGGGAGGACTCATTGAGAGGTAACATTTCAGCAGAGTTTATTCTGGAAGAGGGTAAGAACTCTTGTACTCTGGTAGAAGAGATGACTTTCAATGGAGAATGGGCACTTGGTTAGTAGTGATGAGTCTGAGTCGAAGGCTCAGTATAGTAGCCCAGATTAGGAAAAGTGGATGGTGAAAGTGTTCTGTTTGCTCCCGCTTATTTGGTGAATAAGGTGCTTCACCATTAAGAGCCGAATGATTAATGATGTCATGAAGGCTAGAGGAAACAGGAAGTAAATAAGTAGCCTGTCCTCAAGGAGGAAAGCCAGAGAGTGTAGCAGTCTTGTCTCGAAGGAAGATTAGTGCGGAGTTTGATAGTAGTGGCTGTGACTGTAAGATGAAGTCAGTTCTCCTGGTTTTGTATCTTTTTTAAAACCCCATCTGATTGTAGAGATACAGACAAAAGGAAAGTGTATATTTACTTGTAATTTGACTGGGGGCTAGTCAGTAAGGCACACACACACACACACACACACACACACACACAAATGAGGGTATGGCAAGGAGTCCAAGGAAATTAAAAAAAAAGACAATGGCTATAATCATCAATTTCAGTTGTTGCTATGGGCAGAAAAGAAACCACATCAGGGAACGGAGGAAGAAGCTGGGTAAAAAGTATGGTGAGATCAATGAATCTTTGGTTACCAACGAATCCATGACAGGTGTGAGAGGAAGAAAGGTATAAAGATAAGGACTAAAACCTGGAAAGAATTCCTAATTGACATTGAAAATGAAAAAAGGTAATAGATGTTGGTTTCTTAATTAAGGCTTTTATTGCTGTGATGAAAGACAATGACCAAAAAGTGCTTACATTTCCACAAGACTGTTCATTGCTGATGGAAGTCAGGACAGGAAGTCAAACAGGGCAGGATCCTGGAGACAGGAGCTAAATCAGAGGCCATGGAAGGATGTGGTGATATTTTATTTGTACACACAATAAAGCTTATCTGAGGATCAGAGGAAAAAGCCAGCCACTATAGTAAACACAGAAGTCAGGAAATGGTAGCACATGCCTTTAATCCTAGCATTCAGGAGGCAGAGATCCATCTGAAATTCTGTGAGTTCGAGGCCACACTGGGAACAGAGCCAGGCATGGTGCACACTTTAATTCCAACACTAGTTAACCATAAAGGTCTGGAGGTCTGTACAGACAGACAGGAAGTGACAGAGCTGGATAGAAAGAAGAAGTGAGATGGCAGGGACAGAAGTGCTTATAGGTGTGAGCATACAGGAAGTGGGTCTCTGGAAGCTGAGGAGTTGGTGAAGTGAGGTTGGCTGTGGCTTGTCCTATTCCTCTGATCTCTCAGTTTTAACCCCAATATCTGATTCCAGGGTTTTTTTTATTTATAAGACCATTTAGCAATTCATCTTACAGAGGGGTGCTACTTAGTAGCTTACTTTACATGGCTTGCTGAGTCTGCTTTCTTACAGAGGCCAGGACCAGCAAGCCAGGGATGGAACCATGCACAGTGGGCTAGGCCCTCTCCCATCAATCACTAGTTAAGTAAATGCCTTACAGCAGGAACTTGTGGAGGCATTTTCTCAATTAATGTTCCTCTAGTTTGTGTGTCAAGTTGACATAAGACTAGCCAGCACAAATGACTGTACAACTTGACACGCAAACACATCACTAGTAAGCCATACCTTTCCTTTCTTATTCATACCCAAGATCTCACATTAAAAACAAAAATAATTTTAAAGGTCCCACAGTCTTTACAAATTCAAACACTAAAATTTCAGTCTCTTTAAAATATCCAACCTCTCTAAAAATCCAAAATCTCTTTTAAAAGTTCAAAGTCTTAGCCAGAAGGTGGTGGCACACGCCTTTAATCCCAGCATTTGGGAGTCAGAAACAGGCAGATCTCTGTGAATGCAAGTCCAGCATGGTCTACAGAGCGAGGTCCAGGAAAGCCAGGCTATACAACACAGTGAAACCCTGTCTCAAAATAAAATAAAATAAAAAATTTAATTTAATTGAAATGATTCCTAATGATATTCAGCTAACTTGTAGGCAGGAGCTTGGCGTAATTACCATCAGAGAAGCTCTATCTAGCAATAGATGCAGAGACCCACATTAGGCATAACTTGGTGAATCCTGTGGAAGAAGGGGATGAAAGATTGTAAGAGCCAGAAGGGTCAAGGACACCACAAAAAAAAAAAAAAAAAAAAAACACAGAATCAACTGACCTGGGTTCATAGCTGCTCACTGAGGCAGAACTGACAACAAAGGAGCCTGCATGGGTCTAACCTAGGACCTCTGCATACATGTGACAGTTGTGTAGCTTGGTCTTCTTGTGGGACTCCTAACAGAAGGAGAGGGGCTGTCGCTGTCTCCAATGCTTTTGCCTGCTTTTAGGATCCTTTCCCTCCTACTAGGTTGCTTTGTCCAGTCTTAATATGAGGGGAGGTGCCTAGTCTTGCTGCAAGTTGATAAGCCATGTTTGGTTGATATCTCTGGGAGGCCTGCCCTTTTCTGAAGAGAAACAGAGGAGGAACTGCAGTTGGGATGTCATATATGAGAGAATAAATTAATTTTTAAAAGTTCAAAGTCTTTCAGCTGTGGGTTCTTGTAAAAATCAAAATAAAATTAAATACCTTCTTCAAGAGAAAACCATGGCACAATCACAATCTGAACAAAACAAGCAAAACGAAATGATATAAATAACTCAATGGCCAATTATCAGGGATTCACTCATGATCCTCTGGGATCCTCCAAAGGGCTTGGGTTACTCTCCAGCTCTGCCCTCTGCAGCACACTCAGCTTGTCTTCTATGCTCTGATTGGCTATTCTCCACAGTAGCTGCTGTTCTGGGTGATTATCCCATGGCCCTGGCATCTCCAAAATGATGGTGTCTTCTGCTGCAACTGGGCTGCACTTTCAACAATAGTTTCTCATAGTCTTTCTTTATGGTGTCAAGCCTCAACTTCTCTGCTTGACCCCTTCAGCCTTGGGCCTTCAGCTGACACTGAGGCTGCACTACTGTGGGATGGTCTGTATGTCAAATCTGTTGCTCTGATTGGTCAATAAATAAAACAGTGATTGGCCAGTGGCCAGGCAGGAAGTAGGTGGGACAAGGAGAGAGGAGAATACTGGGAAGCAGAAGGCTGAGGCAGAGACACACTGCAGCCACCGCCAGGACAAGCAGCATGTGAAGATGCCGGTAAGCCACCAGCCACGTGGCAAGGTATAGATTTATAGAAATGGGTTAATTTAAGATATAAGAACAGTTAGCAAGAAGCCTGCCACGGCCATACAGTTTATAAGTGATATAAGCGTCTGAGTGATTATTTTATAAGTGGATTGTGGGACTGCGGGGCTTGGGGAACCTGGAGAGAAGCCCTCCAGCAACACTGCACCTTCACCAATGGCCTCTCCTGGCCTCTCACAGTGACAAACTTCAACTGCTTTCCATGACCCCTTCATACCTTGAGAACCAATACCCCCTGAATGACTCTTACATTACCAAGTTCAGCTGCCAGCACAAAGTACAACATTGGTCATGTCTAGAATACAGATTCTGTGTGCTGACTCTTAGGAAACACTTTCTAGAAGATTCACCTCAAAGCAAAGCATAGGTTTCAAATTAGTAGTTCAGGTATCTTATTAATCACAGCTGATTCCTTAGCCCCAGCTATCCAGAACTACAGATTCTTCCCACAAAAAGTCTGGTAGTCTTTACTTTCCTCAGAAATGTCACATGCCAGGCCTCTATTATCTGCACTGCTCTCAACATTTCTTATTTCCAAGTTCCTACAGAACAGCTCACTGAGCTTTCAACACTCAATTATTTTTCCAGCACGAAGCTCCAATGTCCTTCCACAATCCTCCTCAAAACAAAATGGTTAGATCTGTCAAAGCAATATCCCACTCCTGGCTCCAGCCTGTCTTAGTTAAAGCTTTTTTCTACTATTGTGATGAAACACTATGACCAAAAAGCAACTTAAAGAAGAAATGATTTATTTGGCTTACACTTCCATAGCACTGTTTATCATTGAAGGAAGTCAGGACAGTAACTCAAACAGGGCAGGATCCTGGAAGCAGGATCTGATGCAGAGGCTATGAAGGGGTACTGCTTACTGTCTTCCTTCCTTCCTTCCTTCCTTCCTTCCTTCCTTCCTTCCTCCCTTCCTTCCTTCCTTCCTTTCTTTCTTTATTTACTATCTTGCTTTCTACGGCTTGCTCAACCTACTTTCTTATAGAACCCAGGACCACCAGAACAAGGATGGAGTCACCCACAATGGGGTATGCCCTCCCCCATCACTAACTAATTAAGAAAATACCTTATAGCTGGATATCATGGAGGCATTTTCTCAATTAAGGTTCCTTCCTTTCAAATAATTCCAGTTTGTGTGTCAAATTGATGTAAGACTACCAGCACCATTGCTAATTTGAATGTATATACCATGAGAATAAGTGATTATGGTGGGGTGGAAGACAAGGTCATTAGAGTATAAAGAAATGAAAAAAAAAACAAGGCAGGAGAAAAATCACTAAAGGATACTTAAATGGACAAGATGTGGGCTGGTGTGTTACTGAGAATCTTATCAACAAATAAGAGTTTGGTGCTTCCACTAGGAATAAGGAGAGTGATTAGGGTTTTCTGATAACAATAGCCAGAAGGTATGAGAGATAGCTTGATGATGCCATGTTCTAAGTCAAGGAGGTTTGGGAGGGAGGGAAGGATAAAAGGCAGAAATTGGCACAAAGGGCAAAGAAAACGCTCCTCCCGCCTCCATGCCTTGGATAAAATATTATGGAAAAAAATGACCAATACCCGAGAAGGCTCATGAAAAAACAGCATTCTCAAGGGAAATCACATTTGTTCAAAGCAAGAACATATAAAGAGATTGCCCATCGCTGACTATGAGTAACAATTGCATAGTTTCAAGGTGGGCAGATGAGGGATGTGGAGCAGAAACACTGGAAAAGAAAAGGGCATGAAATGAGAGGTGACTTCAGAGCCAAGCTCATCTAGGGTGACCAATTTAAAGAGCCCGAAGGTGGCAATGAAACTAGTCTCAGTCCTTTCAATATAATGCAGGTGATGAAAGAACTAGGAGGAGACAATTATAGGGTGATTTTTGGTAATTTTTGTCTAATATTTGATTGATAAATAATACTTGTACATATTTATGGGATTCAAGGTCATGTTTCAGTCCATGAAAACACTGTGAAACAATCAAATCATGCTAATTACTGTATCCATCATCTCAAATAACTATCTTTCCGTTATGGTGAGAACATTTTTAATCCACTCGTTCATCTATTTGAAATATACAATTTGTTGTTAGTAAATATAATCACTGCACATGCAATGCATGATCACAACTTATTCATCCTGTGAAATGAACTGTGTGTCATTGATTAATGTCTTTTCTTTTCCCATTAATTTCTTTCCAAGGCCTGATAATCAGCATTCTTTGTTTGTTCAATTGTCTTAGGTTCCATATGAGAGGCCATGCAGTATTTCTACTCTCTGTGCGTGCCTTATTTCACTTAGCATAATGTCCTCTGGCTTTATCTATGTGATAAGTGACAGAATGTACAGCTTTTTAAGGTTAGTGGTATTCTATCCTATATGTGTACCATGTTTTAAAAATCCTGCTATCTTTTGATGGGCACTTTGGTTGTTCCCATTCTTGACTGCTGTAAATACATTGCACTGAACATGGGGGTACAGGTATCTTTTTTGTACACAGATTTCATTTCATCAGGCTATATACCAGCACTGGAACTGCTATTTTTCACTCAATTTTTACTTCTTGAGAAATTTTTGTGCTGTTTTCTATAACTTACAGTACTTCCAATGGCTCACAAGGGTTCCCTTTTGTTCACATCTTTCATAACACTGTATCTGTCACCTTTGTTTTTCATCCCTAATATCCTAATAGTTCCAAGCTAATGGGTAGGATGTAATTTTTCATTGTGCTCTTAAATTACATCTCTCTGATGATTACTAATGTTGAGCATCTTTTCCTATGTCTTTTGTCTATTTGGATGCTTTCTCTTATAAATGTGTCAATTAGAGGTGGGTGGTAAAAACCAAAGAGGTATGAAGAGGGAAATAGGGACATTAGCCTAGAAGGAAAGATGAAGGGCAATATAGAGGGAGAGAAGAAGGATAAACAACACTAATTCAGAAATCCAGAGAGAAACACATTATTTCTTTTTGCTGAAAAGTACATATATAACATACCAATGTATGCTTACACAAATCATACTATTTGAAGTCATAATGCTATCCACCAAGAACCATAGATTGTTTCAGAAAACTCCCAGTGGCAGACATCAGAAACCTCCCTTGCTCAGGGAAGTCTAAAAGGTTACCACAATAATATAGGTGATTGCCATTGCCTTTGGGGGCCTCCCAGAACTTGAATGTAAGATCCTATTGCTGAAAACATACTTCAGACACAGGACCTGGAGGAATCTGGGTGAAATTGTCCTAGGAGCCTCCTCTCTGAGTTCTAGATCTAATAGTATCTGAAGGTGATACCCAAGCTGCCAAAGAAGAAAAATAACCAACAGTCCTACCCATCTGCAAAGCCTGAGAACCAGAGAAATAGCCAATGTAGCGAGTTATCTCCAGTGGTGCATTGCTTTTTGTTATTGAGTAGTTGAACTTATTACTAACCCTGTATCTGTGCATGGTTTACAATTAAACAAACAAACAAATAAATAAATACTAAAGCCTGTTATCCACCTGGACTCTCTCTTCTCTGTTGATTCTTCAATATGCTGAGCATTTAACTGTTCTTCTACCAGCTCTTCTAAAGCCTGGAGTTTCTTTGTTGTTAAAGGCCATTGCTGAACCCATACAGGCTTGTCTGTTGACCATTTTAAAGATAGAGCTGTTGGTGTTTTTGGAAGATTATCAGTTGTTGTGCCCTGTTCTTGTATGACATAGATGGCTGGTGACCACTCATTAGAATATTATCTTCTAATATTTCTCTCAGAAATATTAGGTTAGATGTATGCTTCATCTGCTTGTTCAGTCAAAATTTTCCACCTGCTGACAAGGCATATAATATTGGATTGGTGTTGCTGGAGGGCTTCTCTCCAGGTTCCCCAAGCCCCGCAGTCCCACAATCCACTTATAAAATAATCACTCAGACGCTTATATCACTTATAAACTGTATGGCCGTGGCAGGCTTCTTGCTAACTGTTTTTTTTTTTTATCTTGAATTAACCCATTTCTATAAATCTATACCTTGCCACGTGGCTGGTGGCTTACCAGCGTCTTCACATGCTGCTTGTCCTGGCGGTGGCTGCAGTGTCTCCCCCTCAGCCTTCTGCTTCCCAGAATTCTCCTCTCTCCTTGTCCCACCTACTTCCTGCCTGGCAACCTACTTCCTGCCTGGTCACTGGCCATCAGTGTTTTATTTATATAGAACAATATCCACAGCAGATTGGACTGTGTACATATGAGTAAGACATAAAAAGCACCAACAATGGAAGCAAAAATTGACAATTATGGATAGAAAGTGAACCTTGGCAAAAAAGCTTGCAATATGTTTTTGGGAGAAATTAACAGCAAGTATCCCAAAAGCGATAGAATTGATCTTATAAAGAGAGCTGATTGGATCTTGCCTCGAATTGTACAGGAAAAACCCATATCTGGAGTTTGTACATTTTATACAGATGCCAACAAACAAGGAAAGGCAGGTTACAAATCTGAAAATTTAAGTAAAGTGGTTCAAAAATCAGAATTGTATGCTATTCTGTTGGTATTAATAGATTTTTCAGAACCTCTCAATGTAGTAACTGACTCTCAGTATGCTGAAAGAGTAGAATTACATATTGAGACTGCAGAATTTATCCCTGATGCTTCAGAATTCATTTCACTATTCATTCAATTACAAGATACAATCAGGAAAAGGAGTCATCCTTTATATATAACTCACATTCGATCCCATACTGGTCTGCCAGGCCCTTTAGCACAAAGCAATGATGAGATTGATAAATTATTGATAGGAAATGTGCTGGAGGCCTCAGAATTTCATAAAAAACATCACATCAATAGTAAAGGTTTAAAAAAGGATTTTTTTCCATAACCTAGCAACAAGCCAAAGAAATAGTAAAAAAAAATGCCCTACTTGTTCCTTCTACAATCAAACACCATTACCAGCAGGATGTAACCCAACGGGTACTCAGAGGAATGAACAGGCAGATGGACGTGTTCCACTCTGCAGAATTTGGAAAATTGAAATATGTACACCACACCATCAATACTTATTCAGGATTTCAATGGGCAACTGCTTTGAGTTCTGAAAAAGCTGATTCTGTAATCACTCATTTGCTAGAAGTTATGGCCATCATGGGTATACCTGCACAAATTAAAACTGACAATGCTCCATCATATGTCTCTGTTAAAATGAAATATTTTTTTGCTTATTACAATATAAACCATATTACAGGTATACCACATAATCCTACAGGTCAAGCAGTTATAGAAAGATCAAACAGAACTCTAAAGGATATGCTAAATAAACAGAGAGTGGTAACAAAAACCCCCAGAAATAGATTACATAATGCTCTATTAACTTTGAATTTTCTGAATGCCAATGAGAAAGGAACAACAGCTGCAGAGAGACATTGGATAATAGAAAAAACTACAAAATTAAATCAGCCAATATACTTTAAGGATGTGCTGACCTCAGAATGGAAACCAGGATATGTGTTACATGGGGATGAGGTTTTGCTTTTGTTTCTATAGGAGAAGATAAGCTGTGGGTAGCAACAAAATTGATAAAGGTTTGATTTGAACAAGAGAGAACTCAAATAGAGGAGGTGATAGTTCATCAACTAACATGAACATCCAATTTAAACTAACTTATACCAGTAACACATGCCTTTTCATTTAATCAGATAATAACTTGCCAAAAAGGAACATCCCCAAAAAACCTTGAGGAAAGGTTTTTGTTTTTGTCTTTTAGGAGAATGAAGGTTAAGGAATCTGAAGAACACTGGACAAATGCGACAACTGAAGAAAAGGGACAAATCATCTATCCCAGGAAACAGAGTGAAATGGCATATGGGTATATCATCTAAAAAATTTTATGTCTTCCTAAATGTTTGTTTCTGCTTTTCTCTAAAGATTTAACACTATTGGTCTTCTAATAGTCCCAGTTCAATTAAAATTTAAAACTGACTTTGGAGTTGGAGAATAGCTCTCTCCTTCTTTAAACTCAAGCATGTTGTTAAAAGGAAAATGCAAACTCCCTGTATCATGCCAGAAGAAAAGAGCCATCTTCTGCTATGGGACAGGAGAAAAGCAAAATTAATTAAGGAACTATTCTATTACTAATCTCAACTCTTTTATTCTATTCTGATTCTTTAAACTTTTCTTTTTTTTTTTTTTTTTTTTTTTTTTTGGTTTTTCGAGACAGGGTTTCTCTGTGTAGCTTTGCGCCTTTCCTGGAGCTCACTTGGTAGCCCAGGCTGGCCTCGAACTCACAGAGATCCGCCTGGCTCTGCCTCCCGAGTGCTGGGATTAAAGGCGTGCGCCACCAACGCCCGGCTAAACTTTTCTTAAAGTACAAATTTTATATCAAAATTTATAAGATATATATATATGTATGTATATTTATATATACATTTTAAACTTTGTTAAGATATGAATGGTCATATAGTGCTGTGGGATGGTCTGTATGTCAAATTACTCTGATTGGTCAATAAATAAAACACTGATTGGCCAGTGGCTTGGCAGGAAGTATAGGCAGGACTAACAGAGAGGAGAAAAGAAAGAACAGGGAGGCAGAAAGAGTCACTGCCAGCTGCCACCATGACAAGCAGCATGTGAAGATGCCAGTAAGCCACGAGTCTAATGGCAAGGTATAGATTTATGGAAATGGATTAATTTAAGCTATAAGAACAGTTAGCAAGAAGCCTGCCATGGCCATACAGTTTGTAAGCAATATAAGTCTCTGTGTTTACTTGGTTGTGTCTGAGCAGCTGTGGGACTGGCAGGTGATAGAGATTTGTCCTGACTGTGGGCAAGGCAGGAAAACTCTAGCTACAATATAGAGTACTAACTAGTTCTAAAAAGAAAAAAGGCTTCAATTAACTGCATATATATGTCTTTTTGTTCGAGTCTCTTATCAGTTTTCTGCAGGAATTCATGGCCAGGCCTAACATCAACTGAAGTCTCCAAGAAGAAGATGGGGCCCCACAACAACAACAATTCCACGTGGACAATAATAACATCACTAAGCTGACAAACATCATCTACAGATCAGCTTTGAACTATAAAGTGCTCAGAGCAATTTTGAGAGGGCTAGCTGAGATGATCCAGTCTTAAAGACTACTTGAATATGGATTTGAGATAAACCCTGAACTTTGGCATTATACACAGACTGGATAACGAAGGATATAGTTACCTTTCCTAGAATTTGACAATTAACCTAAAATTTTTCTTTTCAGGATAAAGATACCTTCGCCCATACCCAGCAGGAAGCAATTTCAAGAATGCGATGCCCACATTACCAAAGAGGTGGGGTGGGGTAGGTGGTGTTTTGGTCTTTTAATGGGTTTGGGGTCTGGGATAATTTTCATTGATTAGGGGGGTTGGTTACAAGTTGTTGTCAAGGGTTAGGAAAAGGGCTAAGCAAAAAAGATTAGATTTAAGGTTCTTAAAGAAAGAAAAGAAAAAAAATGTAAATACTTTACATTGGATTGGATTGTTTTATATTGTATACAAATTATATATATTGAAATTGATATTGTTAGAAAATGCTATATGTATATTTCTAATTGTACTTATACCGTTCATTTAACAATGTAATGCAATTTTCTGATCCTTGAATGTTGTTATTACCAACTATTAGGATATAAATAAATGAAAGTTAGTAGTTAGACTGTTGCTGGAGGGCTTCTCTCCAGGTTCCACCAAACCCCGCAGTCCCACAATCCACGTATAAAATAATCACTCAGACACTTATATTACTTATAAACTGTATGGCCGTGGCAGGCTTCTTGCTAACTGTTCTTTTATCTTAAATTAACCCATTTTTATAGATCTATACCTTGCCACGTGGCTAGTGGCTTACCAGCATCTTTACATGCTGCTTGTCCTGGCAGTGGCTGCAGTGTCTCTCCCCCTTCTTCCTGTTTCCCCAATTCTCTCTCCTTGTCCGCCTATACTTCCTGTCTGGTCACTGGCCATCAGTGTTTTATTTATATAGAGAGATATCCACAGCACTTTCCCTTTTCTTCTTTTTTTTTAAAAAGGAAGGTTTTAACTTTAACATGGTAAAATTACATATAACAAAACAATTATCGAGCAAGAATTACAGTTACAATATTAAAGAAGATGTCCTATCTATCTTATATTTGTGAGTTTAAGGTTTTATATCTAACTTATCATTTATTATAACTGAGGAAATTACAACTATCTAGTCTTTAACCACATCAAATACCTGAGAAGGAACATAATGGTACCTGAGAAATGATAGATGGATGCAAGCAACTTTCGGGAATCTTGCAAAAGTAGACCAAGACAGCTGGCAGCCTGGACAGTTACCTAATGTTTCTCAGCATTGTTGGTGCATTCAAATTGGCTACAGGCCTAGAGTTTCTGACAGACCATTTTCAGAAGCAGGAATTCTGAAAGACCATCTTACCCTGTCTTGGCAGAGTACAGTGGTCACTTTCCTTGTGTCCCGCTTGTCCAGAAAGGACAGCATTGCATTTGTACTGTCAGCCGTCAAGGCAAGAGCAGTTCTTTGCCCAGTAGGCCATTTTGTGCCAAAAAGACAAACTTCCAAATGGAAATGTCTTAGAAGCCCAACATTCTCTCGGGATCAAATTGGTGCAGCCAGGAGCGATTGTGTCTCCCGTCAACAGAATTCTAAGTTATTTAAATGCCATATTCTCTAGGTCTATGAAGTGTTTGAAGATTACCTATCTATCTGAAATATATCTATGTATACCTAGAAGACTTCACTAACATGGCTACAAATATGATTATCATAGATGACTAATTATTAATCTATTTCTTAATTATCCACTACAATTTTAAATGAGTTACATAAACATAATATCTCAAACAAGAATAGAAATATATATACACGATAACAAAATTAACTTTAAGTTTGTATCAATAAAATTTATACCAATGTAAAACATTTTAAACATAACTAAAATCTATACCAATGTAAAATATTTTAAACAAGTTGTTCTTTAAAAGTAGATTCATTTATCTACCCTTTTATCTTATCATCTCTACATCCTCCTATATATCTATATCATATCCCCTTTTCTTTTTTAAAAAGAGATCACATTTATAATCAACTTATTTTAAATATTTAAACAAAATATTGGTTCTTCTCTGTCCCACACCAGAGGGCTCTTCTGATTTGGGATGCAAGAATCTCAACCATTTTTTTTAAAGCAATATGTCTGGGTTTAGAGGGGGAGTGAGCCAATTCCACCTCTAAAGCCAGCTTGGTATATTTGGGAATTTGGTGTAGCATCTCTTACTACTTCCTGCTGGAGGGGGGCGCTGTATCTTATGGGGACGCAAAGAAAACTTTAGGCCTATGGGGTAGTCCGTGAGGCTGTATTGTGTGAACCAGTTGCCTTGAAACTGCTCTGGATGTTGGATCATCTGGGCCATGGTGTCATCGGAGACAACAATATGAGGTTGAACTGTTGACCTTGTGTACATCCTACTTCACAAATGAGTCTGTCAGATACGCTAAGCCTATAGGCTGAAGATGATGCCCCAACACTGCGGAGAAACCTCAGGTGACTGTCCAGGCAGCTGGCTGTTTCTGTCAACTCACAATTTTTTGGAAGTTGCTTGCATGTACTTCCTGTTTATATTTTTGTTAGCTAATATTATTTCTTTCTTGGGTCTCTGAGGGAGTTGAAGATTAGTTAGTTATAGTTGAAGATTAATTAGGATAGAAAGTAAATTAGATGCCGGGCGGCGGTGGCGCAGGCCTTTAATCCCAGCACTTGGGAGGCAGAGGCAGGCGGATCTCTGTGAGTTCAAGGCCAGCCTGTGCTACCAAGTGAGTTCCAGGAAAGGCACAAAGCTACACAGAGAAACCCTGTCTCAAAAAAAAAAAAAAAGTAAATTAGATACAATAAGATAAATAATGGAATTATTTTCTCTGAATTTGTCAAATACAAATGAACTAGACATTGTTTAGGTATTTATTACTTGTATATATTGTATATAGTTATTGTACTTTTGTACATGGTTTTTCTTATGTTAGTTATAAGCTTTTTTCTTTTTATTAAAATAGAAAAGGGGAAATATGGTGATATTTTATTTGTATTAAAATGTTATTTGTATGTTAATAAATAAAGTTGCCCGGAGGTCAGAACTATTAGCAAGCCATAGGAAAGCCAGGCGGTGGTGGCGTATGCTTGTAATCCCAGCACTTGGTAGGCAGAGCTAGGTAAGTCTCTGTGTGTTCAGGGATACAGCCAGCATTGGATACACACGCCTTTAATCTCAATACCAACCATAGAAGACCTGGAGGTCTATACAGACAGGCCGTGACAAGGCAGTCATATGGTTGGGTTTACAACCAATGAGAAGGCAGAACAGAAAGTCTGTATAAAGACTTTAACACAAGAAGTAGCTCTCTTTCGGAGAGGTAGGACCACTGCAGGAGGAAGGGTAAGGTTTTAGCTCTTAGCTCTGACCTTTCGGCTTTCTTCTTTGCATTGGTTCTGTGTTTCTTATTTAATAAGACGGTTAGTTACATCTACAGACAACAGAAAGTAGGAAGTCGGGCAGAAGTCGTACACAGAGAACCAAGCTCTAGGGTCTTCTTGTTTCCAGAGTTTGTGAGCTCATTTGCTCTTGCCCATGAAGGCAAGCATCTGTAGAAGCTGAGTGGTTGCCTCAGGGTTAGGAACTCAGGCTTTCCCACAATCATATCTGCTCTCTGAGCTGAATTCCTGCTCATAATGAAGTCATTTCCCACATTATGCAAACTAGAACATTGGAGTCTAATTCATTAGATTCCATACCAGATCTTATTGATCCCATGCCTCTAATAATCCTTGTAATCATCAGCTAGATAGTCTAGAATAGATAAAATTATGTGAATATGACAATGTATGCATTTGTATATTTGCAGACATTCACATGTGTGCTTGTATATTCATGGACTTTCCTTTATAGTAATATTAGACAGTAAAGCTAGACTACATAATCACATAATTATTACATAACCAATTACATAATTATTAATTATGATGAATTTCCAGTTTATAGCCTAGTGGAAAAATGCTTCTTTCAGCTTCCAGGTTTGATTACTGGTACTACTATTTACCATCTATGAGACTTTGAACAAACTCCTTAATACTTTAGTACTTCAGTGGGCTTTGTTTCCATTTGAGTTTGTTTTTCTCCCGTCTTTCAAGGGATTAAACCCAGCATCAGGTGAATGCTAGAAATGTGCTCTAATACCAAGCAGTACCCCAAGTCCCTGTGTCTTTGTTTATAAGGAAAATAGCACTATTCTCATACATGTATATAGAACATTGCTAACTTACATAAACTCTCACACATGTGGCAAATTTATATCATTACAGGAGTGTTTGTAGCAATAAAAAATCAGCAGCACTCTAAATATCTATCAGTAGGGGATTAAGTTAGAAATTGTGCGTCTATGCAATTGGGAACTACACAACTGTTTTCTTAAAAGGCAATCCTTTAGCAAGCTGATTTAGAACAACATCCAAGAAGCATTATTAAGGGTAAAAAATAAAACACATAAAATGTATGTATGTTAGTGTATGCATTTGTATATTTTCAGATATTTGCATGTGTACTTGGTGTTTGTGGATTTTCCCTTAGATAGTATCACTCACAGAAGCCAGACTATGTCAGATCATGTCAGTGACGAGCAGTTTATCGAGAAAGAATCTTCTAACCACTGTGTACCTCAGCTTCCTCACTTCAAAAGTGGTTAAAAACAAACTATCATTGTCAACTATGCTATGTATGCTGTGATTAGTAGATAAGCAAAACGTCTTTGAACACTGATCTCCAGCAGACAAGTATCAAGTGGTTTGTAAGTGCTTGTTATTACTGTGTTAGGTATACAAGAAGTTAGTGAAGGCAGATCCCACAAAAAAGACAGCTGAGCTGGAGAAAGCAATGAAGAGGCTTATTTACATTATGTACTCATGGTCTATTGATGCCTGGGTTTCTATTTTATTCCCATGCTGCATGCTCTGAAACAACCTATCTTATTTTGCTTTTCAATTACTTTATTTCATCACTCTGGGTTATCTAGGCCATATTCATGCACTCACTTAAGGTAATATGAGCCTTCCCCACCATACCCTACTGGCCTCGTACTCCCCACTCCATCAGTCATCTGTGGTCCTCCAGATCCGTGGTTCTCAACCTTGCTAATGCAGCAACCCTTTTATACAGTTCCTCATGCTGTGGTGACCCCCAACCATGAAATTATTTTTGTTGCTACTTCACAACTGTGATGTTGCTACCTTTGTAATTTGCAATGTAAATACCTGTGTTTTCAGGAGGTCTTAGGCAACCCTTTGAGAAGGTCATTTGACCCCCCACCAAGGGGTCACAACCCACATGTTGAGAATCTCTGCTCTAGATGGGTTGCTTCCACTTCTGTGTCATCTATACAGTCAGGACTTTGTGTCTTTATTAAAAACCAATGCACGCAAATGAGAGAAAACGTGTGGCATTTTTTTTCTTTGAGCCTAGTTTAATTTGCTAAATATGACTACCTCCAAATATATCCAGTTTTCTGCAAATGACATAATATTGCTCTTATTTATGTCTAAAAAAGTTCATTGTGTATATACACTACATATTCTTTATCTTTCCTCTGCCAGACATCTGGGTTAGTTGCATAACTTAGCCACTATGAGAAGGGCTGAGATAAACAATGGTGTACAAGCATCTCTGTCAGTCTACCATGTTTCTAAGAGTCTTACATACAGTTAGTAGACCCTCTGTGAATCTTAATTACATCCCTTTCTCATAACTTGCTTCAAAGAATCAAATCTGTATTTTACTGCCCTTGAAAGACACTTGTTAGTTTTGACTTTATTTTGGATATTTACATTTTCAAATGTGTTTTCTAAACTCGGTGGGCCTTGTAAATGACAAGTGAAAGAGCTATAGTGAGGAGTCTGTGCATCACAATGACTGTGTCACAGAGCCCTATAATGCTGTGTTTCCCAGTAAATGTAACTTCGCTAAGTAATGATTATGATACAGCATTGGCCATATGCTCTCTTCCTAAACCTTTGCATGTTGGCTCATAAGAAGGTTAGTATGAGGACTCAGCATAGAGTATTACTTCCAGTCATAAATCATCATACTTCTGTCTTTCATATGAGTAGGAATCATTTTAAATGGATCACATTAAAAGTCCCTTTTAAATTGTGTATTTCCAATTTTAAAAATGTTGTGGTGATTTTTGTTTTGTTTTGTTTTGTTGTTAATGTTTGTTTGAGACAAGGCCTTGCTACACAGCCCAAGTTGGCTTCAAGTATCCCACCCTCCTGCTGCTGAATCCTGAAGTGTTGTGGGAGTGTACCACTATGGTCAGCTCCATTTTAAAAGGTTTAATGATGCAATGTTTTTCATGAAGGTTTTTTTGTTTTGTTTTGTTTTGTTTTGTTTTGTTTTGCTTTACTGGAGCATGGATGGGATTGTGTTTACAAGATCACATAACTTCACTTATAGCTAAAAAGGTTAGTTACTTTGGAAGAGCAAGGAAGTTAACTAAAGAGGAACTGGGATTAAAAGGGTAACAGTAGGTTATTTTAGTCAAAATATATTGTGTGTTTCATACATATATGAAAATGAACACGGGCCGGGCGGTAGTGGCACACACCTTAAATCCCAGCACTCGGGAGGCAGAGGCAGGCGGATCTCTGTGAGTTCGAGGCCAGCCTGGGCTACCAAGTGAGTTCCAGGAAAGGTGCAAAGCTGCACAGAGAAACTCTGTCTCGGAAAAACCAAAAAAAAAAAAATGAACACACTGTTTTATATAATTAATATATACTAATACATTTTGGTGAGTTCAAAAATATAGTTCTAAAGTGCTGTGATGATGTAAATGGCCCAACTATTTGGATAGTGTCTATTGAGCATTTCAGACTCTTGAATAATCTGATAATCAGCTTCAAGCTTGTATTTCATGAAGACTATTTTCAAATGGACTGTAGAATCCTATAATGATAGTTTTAGACAATTGTTTTATCCAACTCCACTCAATTAAAACTATGGACACTCAAGATGAGAGACATTGTGTCACAACGATTAAAAAAAAAGTGGCATGAAAAAGTCAAGTCTTCACATCTGTATCTCATAACTTCTACATTTCCAGTCTAACATATTCTTATCAAGATTAGTGGTCATATCCATAATTCCACATGGGAAGCTGAGGCAGGAGACTGGCAAGTTCTAGGGCACTATGAACTAAACAGCAGATTCCCAGCAAACAAAATTAAAAATAAAATGTTATTCTAGATCTCATTAAATTCTTCCTAGCCCTTTAATTAAACAAAAGATAACAAAGCCAAAAGGCAATGAGAAACATTACTGTGGTCTCAAAGTGGACCCAATGGATGCATCTTTGGTCCAACACTCCTTGTTTATAACATATTATGGTTTTTGAAAGCTACAATTTTAACAATAGAGGTTTTAATTTTGAATTATTTAAAATGCTATTGTTATATTGTGACAAGCCTATCACTAAGCTGATACCAACACACAACATTAGTGTTAAGAAGTATTTCTGATGCTTACTACCTTTTGTGTGATATGATAATTCTTTCATATATTTGCTTTATCTTCCCAACCAACTGGATTAAATACACGGCTCCTTCCTTTACAGATAAGGAAATCAAGTCCCAAGAACAGGAATGTGTTTTTCCCTGCCTAGTCTATCTCAATTCTTCATGATTCTTTAATCAATTGTTATATCAAATATTTTGATTTGGCTCCTTTTTCCTTCACCTGTTTGAACTTAAATCCTGCTCCAGGACATTTACTGTTGGTTTTGAATCTGTCTGCTTACCTCTTAGACCCCTGCTGCAACAGGTGAAGCTACATGACATTCACATCTTTTTACTATCTTCCATCTCAATTTTCTCTTTTGAGACCCTGCATTTGTCTTCCAGATAGGAAGGTCTAAATAGCGTAGGTCTAATTCCAGCATTCAAAAAGCTAAACAGAGCAATAGTTAAGTTTGTAGATACGCTAGGGGATGTCTTTCTGTATGCTGTAATATATGTTGTTCCCATTGGTTAATAAATAAGCTTCTTTGGCGTGAGGCAAGGCATCTTAGAGGCAGGCAGGAAATCCAAGGAGAGAGACAGGAAAGAGAAAGATGGAGTCTGGAAAGAGACACTAGCCTGCCACCCAAGGAACAACATGCCAGCAGACTGGTAAGCCACAGAACATGTGGCAAAACATAGAAATGGGTTAATTTAAGATATAAGAGCTAGCTAATAAGAGACAATAAACCATACAGTTTGTAAATAATAAGCTTCTGAGTGATTATTTTATAAACAGCTGCAGGACCATGGGGCCAGGCAGGACCAGAAAAAGCTTCCAACTACATAGATGTGTTTTTGTGATAACCTATGCAAACTCCTATTCCTATTCAAAGACAACTTACCATGCTGCTGTTGTTTCCAGCATAATAAATTACTCCATTTCCTATTTCTGCTTCTACCATCATCATTTTCTCACAGATATAAAATAAAACTTTAGCATTATCTCTTACTCCTTCTCTCCTCTCTCCACCATTAAATTAGTTTCAAATATCCATCATCTCCCATTCCTTTTCAAACTCCACATTGCCTCCCTAGACCCACTTCTGTAAGACCACACTGTTTCCTCCCCTCTTGTTTCTCAAAATTTCAGTCACTACATTAGCTCCACTTTCAACAAACTGAAGCTCCTGTCCAAACATGTAGGGCCAGCCTTCATCTCAAAAATGTTTTAAGGCTTTGCTTAAATCAGCCCCAGGTTACCTTCCTACGTGTTCACATTTCTCTTGTGGATCAACTGAACTAAGGTATTTAAAGAACATAGTGTTCGTACTTGCTTCTCTCTCTCACTTCCTCTATTCATACTTTATCCACTCACTCAAAACTATCTCAACACTTTCCCCTGGCCTCCTAAACCTATCTGATTCATTCCAAGAAACACTGCCTCTGCATCATGCTTGCAGGTGTCGTGCGTGCTTTTCTGCTAACAATCTGTCCTCAGATGTTTGAAAGGCTTGACATTTAGACAAATTGAACTTACTCCATAAACCTCTAGAGTAGAACTAACACTCGAGAATGAAGGCTATAAAGGACAGGTCTAGCCCAATGCAGAGAACATTTTTCTGACAGAGTTGTCCAAGCACTGGCCTACCTCTGAAGGTAGAGCCTTCCTGTCACGTTAATGCTTAAGCAGAGGCACAAACACCACTTTCAAGAAAGGTAGTAGAAATGATGATGAATTGACTTATAATCAATGATAATCTCTTTCAAGCTGGTGATTTCTTTGAATTTTACATTTCTAATGGCATGGTAGAACTCTAACTTAAATATTACCTTTCTGTGTATCACTATGGTGACTCTGCTTATAAAATCAGTCTAGCTTGTTTTAGAAGCTATCGGCTCTTGATTCCCAACATAAAAATTGAAAATAATTCATCTAGAAAGTTATGTTACAAAAATTAGAAGCACAGGCAAAGTAGTATAAATACTAGTTCTTCTAAAAAAGTAAACTTATTATATGAATAATATTTTGTGTTTGAATATAAGCTCATTATGCTATATTTAAATAATAGTATAATCTTTAACTATCCATTTAAAAAATCTTGTCAAATTCTTTATAAAGTATATGGAAATCCTTTTCCCATATTGAATCATGGTAATAATATGAAAGTGGAATGTTAAGGACCCAGAGTCTATGGTGAAATAGTTTCCCCTCATTCTGTTTCTGGCACATCATAACTATGAGATCTTAATTAAGTACTGTACATGTGCACACCCCAATGAAACACAGTGCACATGAACGTTTTGACATGGAGAGGGATTCACTAAAATCTTTTGATTTAACAGTTGATTGACAACATTTAAAAGTGATAATAATTGTCTTACAATATAATTTTGAATTCAGTGTCAAAAACTTGAATGAACTTTTTAAAGTAAAATATAAAAATTATTTAAAGAATTGTAAAAAAAATAGTACTTCTTAGAAAGTAGCTGTTTTAAGGACCTGATAAATAAATGAAAGCAAAAACATTTAATTCACAGGAGAAAAATATCTGATATGTAAGCAATAAATAAATATTCAACCTTGAAAGTTATAATACAAACGTGAGTTACAACAATGAGATACCATTTCAAACTTAATCAATTTGGCAAAAGGAATGCTTTCAAGAAAATTATAGTGAGTGCTAATGCTTTTACAGTAAACCAGGTGCACATAGCTATGGCATTATAAATTAGCAGTATTTTCAGGAGGTCATTTGGTCTATGCAGATTGTGATCCATTAAAGGTCCTTTCTCTTGAATCTAGGGCATTTCAGTTATCAACGTGTATCCTAGGGAAACGAAAAGGAAAAGGCTACTTTCATTAACATTTACTGTAGTAGTATGTAAAACCTAGAAGTTCTAATTTATATTCAAATATTTTCACATATTGTTTTCATATAATTTAATATTAAATAGTCATTAAAATTATAATTGAAAGATTATACGGGGCTGGGGAGATGGCTGAGTAGGGCAAACACTTTCTGCAGAAGAGTGAGGACAAGAGCTTTGACTTTAGCATTTATTTAAATGTAAGACGGGTATGGTGGCCCTGTAATCCCAGAACTTGGAAGCACATCAAAGGGAAACCATGAGTAATCAGGCTGGTTAGACCCAACAAATCATGAGTTCTGGGTTCAAGTGAGAAATCCTACCTCAATGTATAAAATGAGGCGCCAATGAGAAAGACACCCCATGTCAACCAATCTCTGGTCTCCACATGCACCCACACATGTGCACACACATTCACACATGCAGATTTTTATATACATAATTACACCATGTACGTATGAGGGAGGAAATGATGTAATAATATGGGAAAGGATTAGCCAAGTGATTGGGAACAAGATTGTGAACTAGATCTGCGAACTATGACCATTCTGTACAATATTCTAGGTGGACAAGAACGGGAAGTAAATGTTACTGTTTGCAAGAGAAGTATTTTTAAAAGCTATGTGATTGTGCTGTGTTTCACATTACCCTGCAATCTTTACACTGAAGGAAGAGAAGGTCGTGTTTAGTTTTACTGTATGGAAAGTCGAAGTGCTGAGTATGTCTATGGGCTAGTTCTACCAAAATCTGGTGTGAGGTTGTTTCTATGTGGATTACAAAGCTTTGAAAATAGTTTCTCTATGAGTTCTATCTAATTTTTCTTGTTCCATGATTGTGAATTATATAATGGAAAAACATATAGAGAACTTTTTGTATTACTTTTGGAAATTTACTTCTAATGATCTGTTACCCACTGAGGATGAATAAAAGAAGATCTTTAAAGTACAGTCAGGTGGACAGATCCATGATCTAACAATAGCACTTGCTGCCTATTAGTTGCCTATAAAACAGACATTAAAGCCATGCTCTTTTAAATTGTTACATTACCTAAAATACAAACAGACAAATAATCTACTTTGAGCTCAAGTTCTGTTTTCCAAATGTCTCCAGAGAATTTTAAAAAATGTCTTAAAGTCACACATAGAATTTAAATTTATATCTATCTCCTTTCTTGTTGATATTTTTGCTTCATAACAGACTGTTGCAATAACCTAATTTTAAGGGAAAATATAAAATGAAAGAGAAATATCTCAAAGTCAGTCACCAGACCAAACAATTACAACCCAGCAAGGCTTTACAGAGCCATTGCAACCACTTTGGAGAGCAATGGAATAACATGTTGCAAAAGCCAACTTCCCCAATGCCTGTAAGTGAGAGACCTGATCTGCAGTGCCCACTGATGCCAGCCACTCTGGTATTTCTGTTAGGCACAGATACAACGCTCGAGTATGTCCATTTCTCTGTCCCCTGCTCCTTCAGTTTACATATTCCTCCCTCATACTAAGGTGGTACTCCGATTCCCATTGCTGTAACAAAACACCCAGGACAATCAGCTTACTCAGAGGAAAGGCTAATTTTTTTTCTCAACATCTCAGACATGTCTGTCCCTGGTGCTTAGCTCTGTAGCAGTTGACATAATGTCAAGGGAGCAAAGCTGTTGACCTCTTGGAGAGCACAAAGCAAAAGAAAGAGGAAGACCTGGGTTGTAGCATCCCTTTGGAGACCACACTCCCAGGAATCTAACTTTCTTTCACTAGATCCCATGTCTTAAAGATTCTGCCATCTCTTGGTGGCCATGCACTGAACAGACAGCCTTTAGGAGATGCTTTTCTTTATTACAGCAGTAGTTAAATGTTAACAGTGCTTGAATAATTAAATTGCAGGAATAAAAAAGTAAACAATGTTGTTTCAATGGGAAATTACTTACTGAGAAAGATGTGAGATGGAAAAAACATTATTAGAACTTCCAGAGGTCATATCACTGAGGTAGGCTTGATACTCAGCACTTGAATGACATGTGGCATCACATCTACCTTTTCTTGATTTTATATATGTTATTTTATTTTTTCTAATTTTGTATATGGGAGATTTGCTTGCATGCATGTCTGTGTAGCAAATGCATGTCTAGTGACATTAGAGGTCAGAGGTGGGCATCAGATCTCCTGGAACTGGAGTTACAGATAGTTGTAGGTCACCATGTGAGTGCTGAAAACTGAACCTGTGTCCTCTAGAAGAGCACTTAATTCTCTTAGCAGGTGAGCTGTCTCCTCAGGCCAACATCTGCCTTTTCAAGGGATAAAAAATTAAGTAGAACACTGTGAAGAAAATGTGAATTAAGATACATTGTTTTAATTTTTTAATTAGGAAGGAAAAAAGAAATTGAACAAAGGGAAAATACTAATTTTCCAAAAAACTAGAATAAGAATTCACCCCTGGGAACATTTCAAAGATAGAGTTTTAAGACATAAAGCTATTCTAGTCACTGTAAGTATCTGAAACTCATTGCAGATTGGGAGAAGAATGAATTATACATAACCTCCAAAAGATCTTTGATAATACAGTGATAATTACACATTAGTATAAAGAAAAGTTTAAAAGATTTTGAATGTGAGGGCAGCTGTGTCTTCCAACAAAACCACACTTCATATTATTGCTAGAAATGTAAGTGAACATTTTTGGCTAGTACAAGAGTGAGTACCCATGCACACATGGGGAATAGTCTTTATGTGTACTGTTGTGTATTTGATGAGTGGTTAAGCTTATGTGGATGTGTTGTTTGAAATGTATCCATTTTATGTATAGCCTAATATAGACCTCTTTAGAATGTCAATTACTCCTATTAACTATGAATCTTTTTGCTCTCTTTGATAGACTGAGTATTGTCTTAATTAATTAATTTTCTTTTCATAGCATTTTTAAGTTTGAAAAAATAGTAGAAAGTTTGACTGGGGATATAGATCAATAGTAGAGCACTTGCCCAAAGCAAGCATGTAAAAAGAAACTTCAGGGAATTCCTATGCATTCCTTCACACTCTTTCTCCTGAAACCCATACTAGCTTCCACTATGAACATCTTACACTGATATATATTTGTTGCAAGTAAGAACCCAATTTTGTTTAACTTGCATGAAAAAATTCCATAGTTTACTTTAGGGTCACTCCTAATGTTTCATGCTCCATGAGGTTTAACAAATATATAATAGCATGCATCCACCATTACAGTACCATGCAGAATAATTTCACTATACTAAGACTCTGTGCACTCATGTATTTTAATGGAGTAATCATTCTCTAATAGCTGAGTATCACCCTAACGTGGCTGATGATGTTGCTTCCAAGCATAAGGTATATTGAGTCTTCACAAAGTAATAGGGGAAAACTGATAGGAAGCTACCAATAACATAAAACCATCTCTATGCCTACACAAGAAGCAAAGGACAATAAATGCACATAAGATCTTTCACTACAACAATGCTAGGAATAAGAAAGATTTCTTTCTACTTCAGCTAAGCATGATACCAAGAATGAGATGTGTTGCCTAGCTTTGTGTTGAGAGCTAGGGTAAATGGAGAGGAGGGAGCCTCAGCTGAAAAAAGGCCTCCATAAGATTGGGCTGTATGCAAGCTTATAGGACATTTTTCTTAACTAGTCATTGATATGGGAGGGCCCAGCATTTATGGGTGAGGCTGCCCCTGAACTGATTGTCTTATGTTCTGTAATAAAGCAGACTGAGCAACAGAATGAGAAAAGATCTTCACCAACCCCACATCTGACAGAGGGCTGGTCTCTAAAATGTGTAAAGAACTCAGGAAACTAAGCATCAAAAAACCAATCCAATTTAAAAACTGGGTTACTGATCTGAAGAGAGAATTCTCAACAGAAGAATCTCAAATGGCAGAGAAACACTTAAAGAAATTTTCAGCATCCTTGGCTATTGGGGAAATATGAAGCAAAATGACTCTGAGATTCTGTCTTACACATGTCAGAATGGCTAAGGTCAAAAACACAAATGACAGCTCATGCTGGAGAGGATATGGAGCAAGGGGAATACTCCTCCATTGCTGGTGAGAGTACAAACTTGTACAGCCATTTTGGAAATCAATATGACTGGTTCTCAGAAAATTGGGAATCAATCTACTTCAAGACACAGCAATACTACCCTTGGGCATATAACCAAAGGATGCTTAATCATACCACAAGGACACTGGCTCAACTATGTTCATAGCAGCTTTATTTGTAATAACAGAACATGGAAACAACCTAGATTTTCCTCAATGAAAGAATGGATAAAGAATATGTGGTACATTTACACAATGGAGTATTACTCAGCTGTTAAAAACAATGACATTAAGAAACTTAAAGACAAATGGATGGAACTAGAAAAGACCATCCCGAGTGAGGTAACCCAGACCCAGAAATACAAACAAGGTGTGTACTCACTCATAAGTGGATATTAACTGTAAAGTAAAGGAGAACCATGCTACAATCCACAGACCCAGAGAGGTTAGGTAACAGGGAGAGCCCAAGGGTGGATGCATGGTTCTCCCAGAGAAGGGGAAATAGAGGAGATCTCCTGGTTATACACTTTCCTCCCAGTTTCTTGGGTCATGGTGTTTCATCACTACAAAAGTAATGCTAACTAAGACACTAGATAATCATTTGGTCAACTCCAAAGCTATAGACCAGTAATACCCAAGGCATATCATTTACCATTGTGCCAATAGCCTTTATCTTTCAATATCAGTCTCCTAGAAGATGAGAAAAAAACAACTTTTAAAATGGCATACTGTGACATGAAAGCAGTGTCTCTGGGTGTAGGATACTTGAAAACACAAAGGCAGTCTTGTAATAAACCACTTGAGAAAGATACAGACTGCCAATTAAGGCAGTTAAGATTATATTGTTTCTTTAATTTTGGCCAGTGAAGAAGATCAAGCTTATGCCTAAGAGCTTCTTGGTATCAAAGCTCAATTGTACAGGAGTTTTAAAGAAAAAACCCACCACAAATACATCACTGTTAGATGAGCATCAGAGCAGCCTTGTAACAGTGTTTAAGCAGAACATGGCAATTATTTCAGACACAACATGGCAATTGATTTTTATTTATACCTTCTTCAATTATTTTAATTTATGTTGTTTGTATAACACTAATTATTTTGGTTAATACATCTGGACCATGGTCAAGGTCATGGAAATCGCAAATGTACTGCCAAAGTAGATGTGGATGTGGGGAGTGGGAGAGTCGAGGGCAAGGAAGTATCTACACAGAAACCTAATGGAGTCAGAACAAGATGATGTTGTCTTGGTGGCTTCAGCATAAGCAAGAAACAGTCACTGGTGCACGGTATGGGCCTTCACTAACACCTATTATTTATTTATATTATTTTATGTGTGTGAATGTTTCACCTGGATGTATGCCTGTGGGTTGCAAACAAGCCCTGTGCCCACGGAGTTCAGAAAAGGGCACTCTGGAACTGGAGTGTTAGCCAACATGTCAGTGCTTGGAATCCTCTACAAGAGTAGCAAGGTCTCAAAACCACTGAACCATCTCTCCAGCTCCCCACTTAACTAACACTTAAAGAATCCTCAGTAAATTTATTTTGATTAAAATAGTCATATTAAGGAATTCCTTGAAGAACCATATGTACATGATGAACATTTGCACCTTACACACTTTTCCCCTCCATAAGCCATGAGTGAAGGTGACAGGCCTGTACTAGATTAAGCAAAAGGAGAGCCAATTTGGTTGCAGAGAAAATCATTCTTGTTTTTTTTTGTTTGTTTGTTTTTGTTTGTTTTTGTTGTTGTTGTTGTTGTTGTTGTTGTTGTTGTTGTTGTTGTTGTTGTTGTTTGAGACAGGGTTTCTCTGTGTAGCTTTGTGCCTTTCCTGGAGCTCACTTGGTAGCCCAGGCTGGCCTCAAACTCACAGAGATCCTCCTGGCTCTGCCTTCCAAGTGCTGGGATTAAAGGCATACACCACCAACGTCCAGCAAGAAAATCATTCTTATAATTAATATATAATATGTAATATGATCACATTATTCCCCTTTTCTTTCCTCCCTCTAAACCCTACACAGTGCCCAGAAACCACAGAATCATTGTTATTGTTTTCCTCATCTAACATTTCGCTGCAGCTGGGTTAAATACTTTCTAATCTCAAGCCTCCCCCCCTCAGCACACCAGGTTGATGACACCATTCTTTCACTGGCAATGCAAATTAAAGGTTCTCCACATGCTCACCTGCACTTTGCCTAGCCTCCTCTGATCCTAGAAATATCCATGTTAACTTTTCCATCCAAGGACCCTCTATCATTATCTCTCTCTCCTTCCCTAAAATTATTCCATCTTCTGTCTCTCCTTTATTCCAATCTCATTCTATTCATTGCTATGTACTTTTTATCCATGCTTAAGGAATCAGTCAACATTTTCTTTAACTTGGAAACTATTTTTGGCATTAATTGTAAGAATTCATATATTGAATTTAAAAAAAAATCCAAAGTAGTTGGCATGGATACAGTTGACTGTATCATCTACCTTATGACATAATAGTATATATTATATATAAACTTATTTTAGAAGCTGCCTGAAAATAAATAGGTAGTATATTATCAACAATAAGATAAGGATGAAGATAAAGACCTCTAAGGATGCTCATTCCTTTAACTACCAGGGGTCAACTAAACTGAAATGAAATTACCAATAGTTTCTTATTTTTTCCAGAGAAGTTAGTTTCTTTCAGAATTTCTCTAGCAAACGTAGATCTATAAATCCCAGGTCCATTTCTGATCTTACTTTTCTTAGTGATGTTGTCTTTAAAAATCTGTTTCAAAATCCAGGGTTCCAGAATTGTAGAGCCCAATCCAAGTGGATACACCTACATTAAATACATAAATAATCCCTCCCACACCTAAGATTCAGGAAATTTGTTGTGAGATTGTGACCCCCAGGGCTGTCAGAAACTATACCCACAAAGTCTCATCAACATGACTGCCTAGGGTCTAGAGAGATGGCTCAGCAGTTAAGTACACTGGCTACTATTGTAGAGGACACAGGTTTGATTCTCAGCATCCACACCATGGTTCACAAGTCACCTCTAACACCCGTTTCTTGGAATCTGATGCCCTCTCTGACTTCTACAAAAACCAGACCCATACATAAAAATACACACAGGAAAAACATTCGTACAATAAAAACTGACACAAAAATTAAAATAAAGCAAAACATGACTTCCCAAATGTGAATTGAACAAGGATAACAAGAGTAAACACACTAAAGTAGATGAGTGAAGATAATGAGGTTTCAACCATACAGGCAAACAAGGAATACTAAGAGTGGGGGCAATGTCTTCTCCAGGGAAGAGCACAGGAATTTATTATCCAATACCAAATGGACAGCACCAAAAACATACATACAAATAAAACTATACACACTGAGCTGGCTCTATTTAGGAATGTACACACACACACATAATAACAGTTAATGAAAAAAGAGGTGATGAATTTGTAAGAGAGCAAGATGGGGTATATGGGAACATCTTAGGGAAAGCATTTTCTTTCCCAACATGAAGACATCTATCTAAGATGGTTTCCCGAGTATCTTTGTTACAAATAATGGAACATATCTGTTCCTGATGTGGCAAGCTTTTCCTCTATGCATTTTGCATGTTCTCACAGAAGGTAATAGGTCACCTCAAAAAGGTTCCTGTCTCATGCACATCTCCTTTTTCCTGTTCCTGGGTGCAATGTACCTTGCCCCTATTCCCTGATTCACAAAGAATCTCATTTGATAGAGAAAGCTATAAAATCATTCCCAACTCTAGTAGCCTTTACGACCCTCTGTAACTTGGATTTCCCAGCTCCCTTGCTAGAACAAAATTGTACATTTCAATAGACTTCTCTGAAATTCAGCTTAAAAATAGTCTTTTGGTGGGTAAATCTAAATTCTAGTTTCCTCTGCCAATCAAATCTTCCAAAGTGTCTAAAAGCTACCTGAGGTTTGTTTTAAAGTCCTAGAACATTTCATGAGTAAATTTTACAGCAATCTCCAATAAATATTGATAATTAAATTAATGAATTTATGAAGTTCATTTACAATGTGAACAGTTTATCTATACCTAGTGATCCTAATTAGTTGAAGTAAAATTCGTTGAGAGATATTCCTTCTTTCTCTCAACATGATTCTCACTCGACCTTGTTATCACATACATAATTTTCTGTACAAGATTTTTTAAAGAAGTCATGGAGTCTCCTACCCTATTCTAACTTAAACTGATAACTTCAGAGTATCTCAAAGGTCTCATGTGCTCTAGATGGTATTTGGGGATGAGTGAATGTAAGGGATATCTATAACCCTGATGGGAGCAACAGTATTTGATCTCCATGCTTGCCTGAGCTGTAATGGAAACTAGTAGGAAAGCACTCTATCTCCTAGATGACAATTCAAATTATATGTTTTAAGTCCTCTACAAGTAAATTTTCTACAGAACATCTTGACTACCTTACTGCTGAGAGTTCTCCAAAATCTTATTGGAATGAACCTAAGAAAATAACAAAATACTTAGCAGTGAAACAAGTACTAAGAAAACACAAGAATTAAAATACTAATCACAGCATGGTGGCCACCTGTCTTAGTTAGGGTTTCTATTGCTGCAACAAAATACCATGACCAAAAAGCAAGTGTTTATTAGGTTTATACTTCAGCATTGCTGTTCCTCACTAGAGAAAGTCAGGACAAGAACTCAAGATCCAGGAGGCAGGAGCTGATGCAGAGGTCATGAAGTGAAGCCGCTTACTGGCTTGCTTCCTGTGGCTTACTCAGCCCACCTTCTTACAGAACCCAGAACCAACAGCCCAGGGATGGCACCACCCACAATGGACTCAGCTCTTCCCCATTGATCACTAAATGAGAAAATGCCTTACAGCTGGATATCTTAAAGGCATTTCCTCAACCGAGGCTCCTTCCTCTCTGGTGACTCGAGTTTGTGTCAAGTTGACACACAAAACCAGCCAGTACACCAGCTATTAAAGAAGTTAGTTCTTAAATTAAATTAAAGAAACTTCTAAAGGAAGTTTCAAAGAGCATGAGGGTGCTCCATAATACTCCTGTTGATAGTGAAAACTAGAAATAACCATGTAAGTTTCTTGTTCCTTATTGCTAGTGGAATACACGTTGCAATACAGTAACAAACAGCTTGCAGAAATTTAGGCAGCCATGCTTTGAGATGTGTGAATAGATCTGAAAAGTTGCTTTAAGTCCTTTGTGAGTTTCAGTTCAAAAGATTACTGAAGTTGGGTGTGGAGGTAGATACCTATAATACTAACACTTTGGCAGTAGAGGCAGGAAGACCAGGGGATCAAGGCCACTCTTGGCTACATGAGACTGGACTACATAATGAGTTCTAAAGCAATCTGGACTAACCTGGGCTACAGAGTAAAAACAACAAAACAAAAATAATCGATTGAATGATTCATTTATTTGTTTGTTTACATGTGTGTATTATATACTAAGGAAGTTATAAATATTTTGCAAAGCAAACTGAGTGCAGTATGAACTGCTGCCCTTCCTAGTTAACACATGTGAAACCTGAGATGTTAAAGAACACTCTCCTGGTCATTCAGGTAAAGTTTTTTTTAACAGGTTTCAAAATCATCCTTGTGAGCTCAGACCATAGTCACTTTGCCATTATTTTGGACTCTTTCTCTGTTATACACATTTTTTAGGAGTTAAAATAAAAATAACATTTTGTCAGTTATCAAATTTTTACTGTGCAGCTACTATACAAAAGAAACAGTCCTCAGGACTGGGGAGACATATGAAGTATAAGAGAGAAGGTGCCTTTAAGGATCATACTTTTAATGGGAAATACAAACCAGATAAGAGTAGAACAGTGTCAGGCTACCTCCCACAAAAGGTATGCCTCACTCAGACTACACCTGGAAGAGGAGGCTTTCTGTCAAAAGTCCAGTCTACAGCAACATGGAAAAGCTTGAGAGAGTGCAAGTACAAAGAAGAGAAGTAAAGGAAATAGCATCTTCTACAAGATGAGACAAAACTTTGATGTAAAAGTTGGGGCAGGTTGTAAGGGAGAATGTGTTGGGCCTTGTGGAAGGAGAGAAAACTGCCTAGGCATGAAGAAGTCACATGAGGCAGAGGCTGGAATGCCTTATGAATAAGTGTAATTTTTACTAATCTTTAGAGAACTGAAGGTCTTAAAACCAAAGAGTAAAGAAAGCCAAGTCTGCATTTTAGAAAGATCATTTTGATGTACCTAACAGATAAAAATGAGTATAATCCTGAGCACTGGGGCCAATACATGCAAAAGCCAATAGAAAAAAACTGGAAAAGCCCAGACATCAGCACTCCATGCTGGACCACTGTGAAGGGGCAGGAAAGGATTTCACATCCAGCTGCTTGTTCCTTTTGCTCAGAGGACAACAGTGTGCAGGGCTTCTCACACACACCGCCATTCTCTCAGCAGCCAAAATGTCAAAACCCTACTTCCTGACCAGTGTGAGCACTTCTCCATGCGTGTCCATGAAGGGAACACATGTGTGGAGAAACACACAGCAAGAAGTAAAATGGAGACCAAGAGAGTGGCATGCTGGCTTCTGCCTGGAGGCAAAAACTCCGCTTTGAACAGCTGAAGTTGTTGAATCAAAGCAGTCACCAGAAGCTCCTTAGATGCCTGATGGGCCAGTTAGGCAGTGCATATAAGACACACATCCTTTTCCTTCATCTCTGTAGGGCTTTGATATATCATAACCATAGATTGCAATGCTGCACAGATGTTTTAAAGTAGGGGCATACACACACTCATATTAATGTGTAAAGAAATTCAAAATACATAACACTTCAGAGCTTTGAACACAATCTCTATGAGAAAAATATTAATTACATGGGAAAACATAAAACAGAATCTCAATAACAATACTGTCAAAAACAGTGTTAAACCAAAAATGACAGCAGGTGCTCGAATACAGAGAGAAAGGAAGAATACTGTGCAAAACTTGTGCATTTATTAAACAAATATCATGATTGTCTTCTCCGCTCCAGGTGCTCCTCTGGGTGCTAGGAGCACAATAGAAAACATAAAGTCTGCAGGACTCGCCAATTTCCGGGAGCTGACGTTACACTGGGGGAGCAAACACATGCCACGCAACACAGCTGAAACATGTGACAACTGCTAGAGATGAAAACACAGCAGGATAAAGGTGAGCAGAGCCGAGGGGTTAAAATTATAATGAAGCAGCTATGGTAGGCTTTATTGACAAATTAATGCAGAGAAGCCATTGGATCACATGGCACCACCATGTTCTTCAACGAAAGATGGAAGTTACTTCTTTTGTAACAAAAAATCTATGAGTAATTGGTGAGATTTGGGATGCCTTTCTTCATCCTTTCAGGAGGGGAGGAACCTATTATAATAGGAAAAAAGTATAAAAACAGTCTATAATATTCACCATAAGTTTAGGAATTCTATACCTGATATAAATTATTTTATAGATAATTTTTGCCAACATTTCAGAAAAATATCATCCCATTATACAATCCATATGTATAAATAATCCATATATACGTAAACAATCCATATATGTTTATAAATAAATTTGCATGTATATAAACAATCCACATATATGTAAATTTCCAGAAAACAGGATTGGTGGGAAAAGCTTTACAGTACATTCTCTGAAACCAGCAGTTGATTCCAAAATTAGTGAAATAGCTTTTCTCTCACAGGCTCATTCATTCATGAATACAAATACACAAGTCAATTCCTAACTAAAATATGAGAAAGCCAAAGCAAGTGGTGCACACACATGCAGGTAACTTAACCATCAGTGGATCCCAGAAATCTTAAGCCCCGCTCAGCTCTTAAAAAAATGTGCTAGTATATCAGGATAACAAATTGAAATGAGAAAAGCATTTGACAATCACAGTTAATGACAAATAATCGCGGTGGGAATGTGCAAAGACAGAAAGGAAAGCCTGAGCTGGTTCCCAAGTACTTCAGAGGGTCCCAGAGCAGGTTGCCACCCCCTTCCTCCCCACTGTCTCCTGTACCCTGGAGTCATCTATCTTGTCCAGTGAGGTTCTGTTATCTACTAGAAACAAATGGGAAAATATGAAAAATAACTTTTTAAAACCCTATATTAATCTGTCTTTTAAATCAAGCACTTAATACTTGTCAGTTTTGAATCCCCAAACTATCTCCAGCACAGTGAAATATATAGCTGTGTGCTGAGGTACAGTTCTGTTTCTTCTATGTTCATTCAACTGATAACTCATGTGCATTGATAATTCATAAATGTATAACTATAGCTTGTAACATTGGTATACAATGTAAGTTCAGAAATCTGTTTTATTCAGGAACTATGAAATGGTTTATTTTTTTCCCCAAACTCAAATGCAACAATAAAAGTAAATGCTAGATATTAAATTTCACTTAAATTATTAGCTAAGGTGTTTGAAAAATCTTTTCCTGGAAGAAAGAATACAGGCAAAGAAATTGGCCAATAAAACCTGAAACATGTTACACTAACCAGGAGTCCTCTGGTTATCTTCACACGTGAATGGCAGGGGCATTTCCATGTAGGAGGAGGGAAAATGTCGTCTGAACAGAAGGAGAAAGGAACCAAACTTTTCTACCTGGTGTGTCTTAAAAGGACTAACCTTGAGGAAAGATGATGTTTCTTGCCTTCCCTTCCTTCCTTCCTTCCTTCCTTCCTTCCTTCCTTCCTTCCTTCCTTCCTCCCTTCCTTTCCCTTTTCTGTTTTTGTTTGTTTGCTTGCTTGTTGTCTTTGTTTTTGTTTTTTTAGGAGGAGGCAAGGGTTTATTTGGTGTATATCCTGAATCTCAATCCACTGATGGAATCCAAGGGAGGAATTCAAATCAGGAAGAATCCTGGAGGCAGGCACTGATGCAAAAGCCATGAAAGAGTGCTGCTTACTATTTCCTCTCTACATCTTCTCAGTGTCCTTTCTTGTAGCACCCTTGTACGGTAGTCCTATCCACAATGCGCTGTGCCCTCCCATATCACTGTTTTTTTTTTCTAATTTTGATAGTTCCATTGAAATATAATTTTTAACCCAGTAAAATATAAGATAAAACAAAAACCATAAAATCAAAGTTGTACAAGGCAAACCAACAGAAAGAGAAGAGTCCTAAGAAAAGGCACAAGAATCAGAGACTCAGTCATTCACACACTTAGGAATCCCATAAGAAATATTAACCTGGGCTCATAGGGGCTCACAAAGACTAAAGCAATAACCAGGGAGCCTGCATGGGTCTGATCTAGGTCCTCTGCATAAATGTTATGGTTGTGTAACTTTGTGGTCTTGTGGAACTCCTAACAGTGGGAGTTGGAGTTGTCTCTGATACTTTTGCCTGCTCTTGGGACCCTTTTCCTTCTACTCAGTTGCCTCTTTCAGCCTTGATATGAGGACATGTACCTAGTCTTGTTGTAACTTCTTGTGCCATGTTCAGTTAATATCACTGGAAGGTCTGCTCTTTTCTGAAGGGAAATAGAGAAGGAGTATATCTGGGGTGGGCGAGAAGAGGTGGAGGAGTGGAGGGAGGAAAACTGTGGTTGGGATGTAATATATGAGAGAGAATAAATAAATAAATAAATATATAAATAAATAAATAAATAAATAAATAAATAAATAAATAAATAAATGAAATTGAAAGCTATAGTATATACACAGAGGGCCTGGTGAAGACTCATGTTGTCTCTGTGCTTGGTGCTTCAATCTCTATGAGCTCATATAAGCTTTGTTTAGTTGATTCAAAGGGCCTCGTTCTCCTGGTGTTCTCCATTCCCTCGAGCTCTTACAGTCTTTTCATTTCCTCTTCTGGGGGTGGTGGGATGGTATTCCTGATCTCTGAGAGAAGGGATATGAGAGAGACATCTCCTTTACAACTGTGTGTTCCAATCTCTCTCTCTCTCTCTCTCTCTCTCTCTCTCTCTCTCTCTCTCTCTCTCTCTCTCTCTCTTCCTAATATCTGGCTCTGGGTCTATATTTGTTACCATCTACCTCAGGAGGAAGCTTCTCTGAAGATGGTTGAATAAGACACTGATCTATGAGTATAGCAGAGTATCATTAGGGGTCTTTTATTGTTACTATTGTTTTAGAAAAGTAATATTTGGTTTTACCTAGGTCTCTGGGGAATCTAGTCTCAGGTTCTTGATTACCCAAGCAATGTTGGATTTGGTTTCTATCTCCTGAATTGAGCCTTAAGTCAGATCATACATTTGTTGGCTACTCCTACGAGCTCTGTGCCACCATTGCCCTAGCATACTTTACAGGCAGGACAGATTGTAGATCAAAGATTTTCTAGCTGGGATGGTGTTTACATTTATTTTTTGGTAGCCTGCATAGTACCTTCCCATACCAAAGACACTAAAGATGGGGGTTAAGATTCTTTGCAGGGAGCAGCTCAACCTCTCCATGGTCAATCTGTTGTCTTCAGCAATGAGACCTTGCTGTCAGTTTGTGGAGAACAACTGCTTAGGTTGTTTATGATTTCTGTGGAACCCCTGGGGCCAACAAGCCAATTGGATCTAACCTAGTCCCAGTATTGGATGCTTCATTTGGTGAGATGTAAAAGCCTGATGGGACTTTGTTTCTCTTGTTATTTTGGAGACTTCACTAGGATCACTTTCATATATTTTAGGAAGTTCCCGGTGCACTAGGTTTCCATACCCCCTCAAATGTCCCTAATTTTTACCTGTCTCTCCCCACATTCCCTCCCTCAACTTCATCCCCCCTCCCACTCACCACCTGATCTTCTTACTGCCCCCTCCATCTCCAGTCCACCCATAAAATCTTTTCTTATTTCCCCTACCAGAGAGATCCATGTGCCTCCACCAATCCCTTCCTCTATACCTGACCTCTCTGAAGCTACAAATTGCAGCTTAGTTGCCATTTATTTAATGGCTAATATTCACATATAAGTGAATATTTACCATATTTATCTTTCTGGGTCTGGGTTACCTCACTCAGAGTGATTTTTTCCAGTTCTATCCATTTTCCTGCAAATTTTATCATTTCACTTTTAACACATTTAAGACTCCAATATGTAAATGTACCACATTTTCTTTATCCATTCTTCTGTTGAGGGACATCTATGTTGTTTCCAGTTATGATCATTTGAAAGAAAATGACCCCAGAGGGAATGGCACAATTAGTGTGTGGTTTGTTGGAATAGGGGAGGCTTTGTTGAAGTAAGTGTGGCCTTGTTGGAGGAAGTGTGTCACTAGGGGGTGGGTTTTGAGGTCTTCTTTGTTCAAGCAATGCCCAATGTGTCACATAGTTCACTTCTTGTTGCTTGCACATCAAGATGTAGAATTCTCAGTTCCTTCTCCAACACATGTCTGCTGCATGCCACCATGTCTTGCCATGATAATAATGGACTAAACCTCTGAAACTGTAAACCAGCCCCAATTAAATGTTTCCCTTTATAAGAGTTGCTGTGGTCATGGTGCCTCTTCAAATCAATAGAAACCCTAACTAATACACCAGTTTCTGGCTATTATGAATATAGCCTCAATGAATAAGGTTGAGCACGTGTCCTTGTGGTATATTCCCAAGAGTAGTATAGCTAGATATTTTAAAAAAATAATAATGTTCTTTTTATGTTTTAACTTTCTCTTTATTCTTTGTGTCTTTCACATCATGCATTTTGATTCACTCATCTCCCCATCCCCTTGTATCCAACCTCTGCCCTTGCACCTCCCCCTAAAACAAAACAAAATAAAATTTAAGAGAAAATTGAAAAAACAAGAAAGAAAAGTCTCGTCCTAGAAGCTGTAGTGTGACACAGTGAGTCAAACACTATATCCTTTTGTCCATATATCTTTACTTGCAAGTGTTCATTGCAAAGAGTCATTGATCTGGATTAAGGCCCCTAGTTTCTGCTATACCATCCTATCAATACTGGGTCCTTACTAGGGCTCTTCTTGGATATCCTGTTGTTGCCCCATGCCATGGAGATTCTGAAGCTTTGGATCTGCAGGTTGTACCCCTTCACATTCTCCAGAAGATCATAGATTGGATGGATGTTGGGGTGGGTCAATTCATAACCCCTTTTCTAGGCCCAGCTAGTTGCAGGGTTGGTCAACCCATCACCTCTCCCGTCTTCACCACCAGGGTGAGCTCTCTGACATTGCACCAGCTAGTTCACCCTATGCAGCAATGAGCAAGCAGTGGGGGTGGTTCTCGAGCTTTCATGCCCTCAGGGTCAGCCCACCCACACCTGCACCCTCAGGGCCAGTTCTATTGTGTTCCCCGGGCAAGGTGCAGGGACCACTCTCCCAAGTGTTGCTGTTGATAAAGGGCATGGAGAGTTCTCCAGCTCTTATGACCTCAGAACCAGCACTCCCAACTGCCATAGATGGCAAGGTGGGGGAAGGTAGAGCATATCACTTCCTCGACCATGCCACCATACAACAGAGGGGCAGGACCAGATCTCCCAAGCTTACATTCTGGGGGCCAGTTCACCTGCACCCCAGTCAACAGGTTCAGCTCTATTGTGTAAGGTGTAGTAGCTGGATCTTGATGTAGATTGGTTCTCAACTTTCTGAGGAAACTGCCATACTGATTTCTATAGTGGCTGTATAAGTTTTCACTCCCACCAGCAATGGATGAGTGTTCCCCTTACTACACATTCTCTCCAACATGGCTGGCTATTTTATTAGATATTCGAATGACTGCACCAGCCTTCTTCTTAAGTCCATTTGCTTGGAATATCTTTTTCCAACCCTTTCCCCTGAGGTAATAATATCTTTGATGTTGAGGTGTTGGATGCATCGGAAGGATACATCCTATTTTTTAATCAATTCTGTTAGCCTGTGTCTTTTTATTGGGCTATTGAAACCATTGGTGTTGATAGATATCAGTGAATAACGATTGTTGATTCCTATTATTTTGTTGGTGGTGGTGATGGTGGTGTGTGTGAGAGAGAGGTAAGGAAGAGGGAGTGCAAGTGCTTCCCTTCTTTTGGTTTTGCTGGTCTGAGATTATTTATTCCCTGTTTTCATGGAGGTAGTTAACCTTCTTAGGTTGGAGTTTTCTTTCTAGTACCTTCTGTATGTCTGGATTTATAGATAAATATTGTTTAAATTTGGCTTTATCATGAAATATCTTATTTTTTCCATCTATGGTGACTGAAAGTTTTGCTGAGTATAGTAGTCTAGGCTGGCATCTGTGGTCTCTCAGAGTCTACAGCACATATATCCAGGCCCTTCTGGCTTTTAGCTCTCCATTGAGAACTCAGACATAGTTCTAATAGGTCTGTCTTTATATGTAACTTGGTCTCTTTCCATTGTAGCTTTTAATATTGTTTTGTTGTCTTATATATTTAGTGTTTTGATTATTATATGCTGTCTTAGTTAGGGCTTTATTGCTGTGAAGAGACACCATGAGCACTGCAACTCTTATAAAGGAAAACACTTAACTGGGGTTGGCTTACAGTTCAGAGGTTTAGTCCATTATCATCATAGCAGGAATCATGGCAGTATGCAGGCAGACATGGTGCTCGAGAGGCAGCTGAAAGTCCTACATCTGGACTGGCAGGAAATGAAGACTGTGATCCACTAAGCAGGCTTGAGCATCTGAGTCCTCAAAGCCCATCAACAGTCAGCCGGCCTCCAGAGAGGCTACAACTCCCAGTAGTGCCAGTCTGTGAGCCTATGGGACCACTTTCATTCAAACTGTCACATGTTCTGAGGGGACTTTATTTCCTGGTCAAATCTATCTGGTGTTCTGCACATTTCTTGTACCTTTTTAGGCAATCCTTCTTTAGATTAGAAATTTTTTCTTCTGTGTTTTTGTTGAGAACATTTCCTGGGCCTGTGAGCTGACTTTCTTCTCTTTCCTCTATTCCTATTATTCTTAGATTTGGTCTTTTCATTGTGTCACAGATTTCTTGGATGTTTTGTGTCAGGATCATTTTAGATTTAATATTTTCTTTGATCAGCACATCCACTTCTATCATATCTTCAATGCCTGAGATTCTTTCTTTATCTCCTGTATTCTGTTTTTAAAGCTTGCCTCTACTGTAGTTTCTGTTTAAATTCCTAAATCTTTCATTCCTAGTTCAAATTTTCTTTATTGATTCAGTTTCCATTTTCAGGTCTTGAACCATTTTATTTGTTTGCTTCAACTATTTGTTTATGTTTTCCTGGATTTCTTTAAGGGATTTATTCACTTCCTCCCACTGTTTGTGTTTTCCTTGATTGCTTTGAGAGATTTATTCATTTTCTAGTTAAGGAACTGTATCATCTTTACAAGGCTGTTTTAAGTTTGTTTGTTTATTTCCTTTGTGCTTCAGCTATGTTGGAATATTCAGGGCTTGCTGAATTTTCAATAATGTTGACAGTAATGATCAATAATATTTCATCTAAGAGTAATCATGAGAAAGGTAAAATCAGACACCACCTAAATGTCTTTTCCTAGTACCAGGACACACGATCCTGTACCATTTGGTGGTTGGCACCAAATGAATCAGGGAGAAAAGGAGGGATGAGGTTGTTAAGGGCAGTTAGGGTTCTAGTTTGGTTGGACTATGTTTATTTGCTGAAGACAAGAGAATTTTTGTTACCATTTTACAATCAATACCTTGCTGAAAGATATGCACCCAATGTACCCAACCATGGCTCTTACATAATAGTCTCCTGCTGGGAATTGTGGTCCACATCTTTAATCCCAGAGCTTGGGAGACAGAGGCAGGTAGATCTCTGAGTTCAAGGCCAAGTTGGTCTCCAGAGCAGATTTCAGGACAACCAGAGCTATACAGAGAAAACCTGACCTATATGTATATAATTCTGTTTTTAGACGTATATTCTCGTGTCTAAAAACAGATTTGCAAACAAGGCTCATCAACTTATTCAAGAGAATGTGCACAAACTTAAACAGATGCTCTGTTAAATTTCTTTGTTCACAAACTTATTGGTTTTAAACTTGCTCATATTATCCTCTTAACATTTAATATTCTATGTTCTCTAGTCATTCAAAACCAAACGAAAGATGTCTTTAAAAGGAGCAAGATCCTACTGACCTCCCTTCATGAGAGAATTATAACCATTTGGTGTCCAACTATGCACAAAAAAATAAAATAAAAATTGTGATGCCAACTTGAAAATTCCATAAGCACATTGCATCTTCACTGCACTTTTCTTGGGTCCATTCTGACAGCACTTTAAGATGTTGACAGTGAGCCCCTGCCCCACCCATTCTAGGGTTTGGGCTGGCTTGATCTTATATAATTTTGTACATGTAGTCACACAATCTGTGAGTACTTGTGTGCAACAATCTTGTTTTTTCCAGAATATACTGCTTTGTAGCAGTCCCAGTAACCTCTGGCTCTTAACTATTTCTGCCCCTCTTCAGGGATGATCCCTAAGACTTGGAAGAAAAGGGTATGATGTAGACATCCATTTAAGTGGATCACTCCACTATCTTTTATTTTCTGAAATTTGCTCAGTTGTGAATCTCTTTATTAATCACTACCTACTACAAAAAAAGAAGTTTCTCTGATTAGGATTGAGAACTGCACTAATCTAGGGTCTAATGATAAATACTTAGAGGATAGTTTAATATGTCAATTTAGTAGAATAAAAGTAGTTAGTTCTCCCCTAGGGCCTGTGACTCATCCAGTAATGGGTTCTTGGTCCATTTAACAGTTGTGTGTTGTTGAGCAGGCCCAGTGGATGCCGCCACATACAATGGTAGCACCAAGTGGACTCAGAGGAGCTGTAGGGACCTTGTTAGCATATTACTATTGTAACAAGATTCCAGACCTTTAGTAACCTCCCAGTCCTATCACAACTGACTTTATGATGGAAGTGCCATTCAGGCTGTAAAACTGAGCACATAGACAGCGTCATCAGACAAAACTAAAGCAAAGGCCTAATCCATCAAAGTCCATAATTCTGGGAAAGTGTCTAAATATACTAACCTTGCTTTCGGCTTCTATAGTTCATATTCTGGCTAACTGTTTTGTTAACTGAAGTATATCAATCCAGAACCTGGCTTTTGTGCTTAAAATCTCACCCCAAGAAATGTTCATTGCTATCCTGAACACCCAGTGTTGTCACTGGCCAGCCAAACTCATCTTTGAGCAGACTTTTGGTGAATACCCCATAAGACTATTCCAAAGTTTTGTGATGTCACTGTCAATCAGAATCTATATGTGCTGCTGTGAGATATTTGTACACTGTGTGACGGTGTATGGCTGTGAATTATGAAAGAAAATACTAAGTATAAACAGCACAGATTCAGCAAATTCTCAGAGCTGGGGCAGGTAAATGCTGCTCCCAGAAGGCTCAACTCTCATGGACCCCAGCAAGAAGGAGCCAGCCACCAGCAAGTTTAAGGCTTGGCTCAGGTGGTCAGAGAAGGCGACAGGCATGTAGTAAAGCAGTCTAGACCAAGAAAAACCTTTAAACACATACAGTAAAAAAAAAAATGGGTATAGACAGTCATAGAAAAAATAGTTTAAAAATAATAGTAAAGTCTTTAAAGAGAGAGCAAAGGTGTGTGTGTGTGTGTGTGTGTGTGTGTGTGTGTGTGTGTGTGTGTGTGTGTGTGTATACCTGGATAGGTGGACATAGGACAGCTGGAACCTGTATGGTGCTTTGTTGATTTTGAATTTTTTAAATGCTAATGTACAAAAAACAATAGCTGCTGAGAGACATTGGATTTATATAAATTGCTAAATTAAACCAACCTATATATTTTAAGAATATCTTAACTTCAAAATGGAAGTCAGAAAATATGTTGCATTGGGGGAGAGGTTATGCTATTGTTTCCACAGGAAACAAAAAGCTATAGATTCCTTCAAAGTTAATTGAGATCAGCTGTGACTGAGACATTCTGAACATCTTGGCTACAGACATGAGGGGAAAAGGCAAGAAAGACTACAAGACAGGTGATATATAAGCTGATCTGACATGGGAACAGCCCTGACACTGGATGAGACATGATAAATCTTATTGGCTATAGAGTCTCATGATTTATTGTTACATGCCATCCTTTCATATGGATGAATAGAGACTTATATTACAGTTTGGTTATACAGTCCAAATGGACTTATAAAGTTAACAGATGCCTTTTACATTCTAAACATAAAGCAAAAAATCATCTTTAGCTGACTTATACATACTATACAGTCAATACTTATGTTAATATAGATATATATGCTACCTTTAAAAGTTTATGTTTTCATAAAAAAGGACTAGATATCAATAAAGACACGTATCCCATGTGATCCAGCCTCTCAGAATGACTTTGTTGCAGTTTCCTCAAAACACTGCATCCAGAACAATTTCAAAACTAGCTAAAATAGTCCAGACTCAAAAACTAGCCAATCAGAACTTATAAGTCTTGCACTTTCCCACAACACCAAAACTGGACAACAGCTATCTCTCTCAGAACTTGACCATTATCCCAATTTTCTCAGGGTCCTCTACCGAGATCATCATCTCTAGGCAGCAGGAATCAATCTAGAGAACATGATGCCCATATTCCCAAGAGGTGGGATGGGTGGTATTTGATCATTCGGTGAGTTATGGATGTTCATCATCTTTTAGGGTGGTTGGTTACAATTTGTTATCAGTCACAGTCAGGAAAAAAAGCTAAAGAAAGGAGATTAGCTTCAGGGACCTTTTTCTGAAGATATAAAGGGGGATGGATATAGAAAGGATGGGATAAAATGGTAGATTGTTGATCCTACTTTGAACAACCACTAGTCTCAAATATTTTACATTGGTATGGATTTTTGTATTGATACAAATTTAAGGTTATTTTGTTATACTGTATATATGTTTCTATTCTTGTTTAAGGTACTGTACCTATGCAATTTATTTAAAAATGTGAAGTTTTAGTCCTTAAAAGCTATTTAAGACAATAAAAAATATAGGTTAGTTGTTAGTCATCTATAGCAATAAAATTTATAGTCATATTAGGTACATTTTCAAGGTCGAATAAAGATAAATTTTAAATAGATAAATGGTCTTTGAATGCTTCAGAGACCTACAGAATATGGCATTTAAAAATATTTTAATAACATAAAGCTTTTCATTAAATGATACACATCTGTTCCTAGCAGCACCAATTTACTTCAAAAAAGATGATGGGCATCAAAGATTCTCCATATTGGAGTTTGCTTTTATTGTGGCAAAGCTAGCCACTTGGGCAAGAAACTTCCCTTGTCTTCACTGTTGATACTGTGCTACCCAAATTGGACAAGAAGGAAAGACAAAAAAAGCAACTGCTTAAGTTTGCCAAGACAAGGTAGGACAATCCTTCAAAATTCCTGCTTCACAGACAAGTCTGTCAGATATTCTAGGCCTGTAGGTCAAAGATGGATTCCCCAACACTGCAGAGGACCCTTGGTGGCCATCCAAATAGCCAGCTCTTTTTGTCATTTCCATAGTTTTAGAAGTTGCTTGCTCTGCCCTTCCTGTTTACTCAGGTAATATTATATCCTTCTTGTGTCTTTGATGGAGTTGAAGATGAGATAGTTATAGTTACAGTTTTCTTTGTCACCAAATTCAGAAAAGAAATTCACAAAAGAGTTATAAAGTATATAAGACTGAGAGATATAAAAGCTTAACTTATTTATCTAAGAAAATGTTTTGAAGGTCTAAAATGATAGTTTTGGGTTGGTAATACAAATTAAGATAGAAAATGGTTTAGGTATAAAATTTCTAACTCACCAACATAGGATAGATAACTAAATATTTTCTCTGAATTTGCCAAATACAAATAGACGGTAAATGTAATTCTGACCTGATAATTGTTCTTTTTGTGTGTGAGAGCCAAATTTGAAGCAAGCTTTATTAAATACTGGCCAGGTCCATACCTAAGATTACCAGAATATGGGACTGAATTACATTAGTCAGAGGCTTATAAAAGCAAAACCCACAAGGCTATTTACTTCCTGCTTTTGTCCAATCAGGAGCAAGATTACATCCTGATGTGCTTCCTGTCCACATAACACTTTGCCTTTGAGTGATCTTGTGCAGTTGAGACAACCAAGTTTGTTTACAGAAGGGAAGACATATGGCTTGTTATCATACATCAACAACAGCCCCAGCATTCCAGGAAGTTGTCTGTCCTTGGGCGAGTGGGGCTCACAGGTTAGAGGCGTTTTTGTTTTGTAGATCTCATAAGCACAGTAATTTAAGTTAAAAATATAACTTTAGCCTTCTCATTCCCCTCTTGAGTTATATCCTGAGTCAAACCTTTGACTCTGTGGTGGATACCTGTTTATATTGGGATCTAATAACAATCAGCTTAATGGCACTCAGGTGAGAATTTATGTATCTAGTTAAGTCATTAATGATGTGAGGCCTAATTCTTATTGTATATGTAATATATATTACATATACTCTATATAATATATAGAGCGTTAAAACCTTTCCTTTTTGTTTAGACACAATATTTAGACAAAGAGGGAGAAGTGTTTTAGGATACTTGTACACTGTGTGAAGGTGTATGGTTGTGTTTGGTGTAATAAAAAACTGAACAGCCAGCCGGGTCACGGTGGCACATGCCTTTAATCTCAGCACTCGGGGGAGGCAGAGCCAGGCGGATCTCTGTGAGTTTGAGGCCAGTCTGGTCTACAGAGCGAGACCTAGGACAGGCACCAAAACTACACAGAGAAACTCTGTCTCTGGGGGAAAAAAAAACTGAACAGCCAATAGCTAGGCAGGAAGCATAGGTGGGACTTCTGGGCAGAGAGGGGAAGTAGGAGGAGGAGTCTAGGTAGGTGTGCAAGAGAGCAAGGAGACACCAAGCGGAAATAGGAGGTGCAAGATGGAAGACAGGTAACACCACATGATAGGACATAGATTAATATAAATGGGTTAATTTAAGTTATAAGAGCTAGTTAGGGACAATCCTAAGCTATAGGCTGAACTTTCATAATTAATGAAAACTCTCCATGTCCTTATTTGTGAGCTGGTGGCCCAAAGAAAAATCTGACTACAAAGTATTCCTCTATATATGGTCACTCATGTCTACAGGAGCAGTTGAAGCAGATTGTCCAGTCCTGGGTCTCTGTAAGATTTTCTAAGCTTTTACCAAGCTTATGCCAGAAGTGCCTTTGCTTTGTCTTTGCTGATTATTCCTTTAATAGGAAAAAAAAATGCTACATAAAAGTAAAGGAAGGTAAAGGAGCCAGGCGGTAGTGGCACACGCCCTTAATCCCAGCACTCAGGAGGCAGAGGCAGGTGGATCTCTGTGAGTTCGAAGCCAGCCTGGGCTACAGAGTGAGTTCCAGGAGAGACACAAAGCTACAAAAAGAAACCCTTTCTCGAAAAACCAAAAAAATAAAATAAAATAAAATAAAAGAAGGTAAAGGAGACAAGGTGAAGAGGGAGTGAAGAAATGAAATTCAAAACAATAGAGAAAGACAGAAATACCCAGGGTACATCCCCCAACAAGAACTCTACCCTCCTGACTGATGGATTACTACCACAGAACTTGCACTCCCGGATTCCTTTTGATATTTCCCTGAGTGTACTTATACAAACCCTTGGGAGATGGCAGGGTCTGCTACTCAGCAGATGTGGCACACTGAAAGACATTTGGTGTGAAGACGATGAATTTTCAAAGTACTTGAAGAGTAATTGAAAATGGAATTCTGAGAAAAGCTAAGGTGTATCTTTAACTCCACATAAACACGTCAACACTCATTTTAAGCCTGCCAGTTATCTATCTGCGAGGAAACTCTCAATACTGCTCCTTGTACACTGAGCAGATCATTGAGTTTTCTCTCAAAAACTAATAGTACCATTATTTGCAACAAGAAATTCTTCTTTATCTGATGAAATACTGTCCTCCCAGAGCTTCTGCCTTATATTTCAGGAAATAGAGGAATTCAGTTTAGTCTACAGAATAATGCCAGAAACAGATCTCAGACTTGAAACAATAACATCACAAAGTCTTGAAGCTGTAAGCAATATTACAGAGCTTTATGTGAAATCCTATTATTTTGTAGGTAAAACAGCTGAGCTCTTAAAAGTCATTAATACCCAAGCTTCCCATTACCTTTCTTTCCAAAACTGACTGATTTTTTTTTTAGCAAACAAAACTCCACAGTTTTAGGGGGGGAATCATTCTTGGCAGCAGTATCTCTTTAGTTCTAGACTGATTTTTAGATCAGAACTGTGCTTATATGTTCTATAGTTGGGATGTGATATGCTGGGTGTGACTCTGGTCCCTGTGAAAGCAAAGGTTAATGATGTTGGAATAAATGCACAATCCTGCATCCTATAGTTACAACTGTATCACCACAAAGAACTTAGTTAAATACACACACAAAAACCATAATCTCATATGCTCCTTCCAACAATAAGATGCATAAGATGGGTGTGGAGGTTTGAAAGGGAATGGCCCCATAGACTCATGTGTTTGAATGCTTGGCCATGGGAAGTAATACTTATTAGGAGGTGTAGTCTTGTTGGAGTAGCTGTGGCTTTGGTGGAGGAGATGTGTCACTATCGAGTGGGCTTTGAGGTCTCAGAAGCTCAATATACACCTAGTGTGGCATTCTTTCCTGCTGCCTACTGATCTAGATATAGAAATCTCAGCTCCTTCTCCAGCACCATGTCTGCCTGTGTGATACTATGCATCCTGCCGTGGTGATAATCCAAACTTCTGAAACTGTAAGCCAGCCCCAATTACATTTTCATTTATAAGAGTTGCTATGATCATGGTGTCTCTTCACAGCACTAGAAACCCTAAGACAGAAGTTAGTACCAGGAGTGGGGTCTTGCTGTGACAGATCTGACCATGTTTGGGGGAGGATTGTGGAAGGACTTTGAAACTTTGGTTTAGAAAACCCACTGGGTGTTGAGAACTCAGTGGGAAGTACTTGAGGAGTTTGAAAGATAAGAATGTTGAGAGCAGTGCATAAGACGAAAGCCTGGCATGTGACATTTCAGAGGGAAGTTTAAAGACTCTGTTAGGACCACTTGTTATTTTGAATTGAGATTGTGTCATTCTGGTCTGTTGGAGATCTTCATCTCCAGCCATGATTGACAAGAGACCAGCACCACTGAAGTGACACCTTGGTGTTACTGGGACAATTGGTCCTGGTCAGCGGTAGCTAAGAAATTAACAGTAATTAAGAAGAGACCAGTATCACTGAAGTGAAATCTTCTGGAAAGTGTTTCCTGGGAGCACAGAGAAGCTGTGTTCCAGAGGGGTCCACAGTTGTACCAAAAAAAAAAAAAAAGAGTCATTCAGGTGGTACTGGTGTTGAAGGTATGAAGGGGTCATGGAGAGCAGCTGAGGCTTGGCATTGTGAGAGGTCAGGAGAGGCCATTGGTGAAGGCACAGCCTCCGTAGCAGTTGAAAGTCCAGGACTGAACATGTCATGCAAATAAATTGAGGCTTGGCACCAGGAAGAGAGACTATTGATGAAAGCACAGCCCAGGTGTAGCAGAAGACCCCAGCATTTTGGAGATGCTAGCACCATGGGAAGACCACCAAGAATAGCAACGGCAGTGGAGTGGAGCCAGCTGGAGCCTAGAAGACAAACTGTGCACTGCAGAGGGCAGAGCTGGAAAAGTAACCCAAGCCCTATGGAGGAGTCCAGAAGATCATGAGTGGATCCCAGGCGTTAGAAGGTTGGAGTTGGTTTGGCTCTGATTTGACTGTGACTATGCCCTGATTTTTCACTCTCAAAGTAAGAATGCATTTTATTTATATTTTTCTATTTTACTCAAGCCCATAATTGAGAGACTTTGAATTTTAAAACTTTAGGTTTTAAAAGAAATTGGCTGTTTTAAAGGAATTAAAATTTTAATGTGCTTGAATTTGTAAAGACAATGGGGCTTTTAAGTTATTTATGTTTTTAATGTGAGATCTTAGAGATGAATAAGAAAGGGAGGGTTGTGGCTTAGTGATGTTTTTTGTGTCAAGTTGATAACAGATCAGTTGCACTGGCTGGTTTTATGTCAACTTGACACAAGCTAACATCATCACAGAGGGAGAAGCCTCAGTTGAGGAAATGCCTCCATGAGATCCTAGCTGTAAGGCATTTTCTCAATTAGTGATCAATGGGGAGGACCCAGCCCATTGTGAGTGGTGCCATCATTGGGCTGGTGGTCTTGGGTCTAAACCCTTTCCTCCCCAACTTGCCTTTTGGTCATGATGTTTCATTGCAGCGGCAGAAACCCCAAATGAGAGAATAGGTATTAAGTTTCCACTTTACAGATGAAGAAATGAAACCCTAAAGCTCAAAGGTTTACTCAAAATTCACACAGCAAATAAAGTAGATGTGAGAAAATAAAGGTCAAAAGAAATAATTCTTAGAGGAGTTGGCTGGCCATAAAATTAGCACAAATTATTGAAATTAGCTGTGGAAACAAGGATAGCAACATACTAGATGAATCGAAGCACAAGAGATTTTATGAACTGAAGAAAGAAGTTGGTGGGACTATTGCCACCACTGTCCCCAAACCCTCGGTATATCAGGAAAGCTTTCTTGTTGTGCAGTATACAGGAAGAAAAAACTGAAGCCATCAGAGTTGGCCAGAATGCCTGCACCCAAACGTGATGTAAAGCACAAAGAACAGGAAAGACAGTATAAGGAATGCAGCACAAATGTCCATTTGACCCAAGTAGCATGCTTTTATGACTGCCACAAACTGGCAGGACCAGTGCTGGGAAGGCAGATCATTGGGCAGCACTAAATCCCAGAATCAGCACTCTAGAGTCTCTGCTAACTCAGGAAGGTTCCAGAGCCAGTCATGGTTCCACATACCTATATTCCCAGCACTGGGGAAGCTCAGACTAGTTCACACTTTGAGGCCAGTGTGGGCTAAACAGTAAGACCTAACTTCAAAAGTAAAAAAATGGTGCAAGATTATTATTACCACCCTCTCAAAATGCCATTGTTTAAATACGGATCACGGGACCCAGAATAGGTAAAGTAGTCCAAAATTATTTAAAAGCAAAATAGATGTCTATAGGGATTTAGTGTTTTAGAGCTAAAAACTGAAGCTCAGTTTCTCTGGGATAAGGGCAGGTGAAGATATAACAACAAAGACACTGAGAAAAAAAAGAGAAAGTCCTGCTGACTATTATTAGCACTATTAATACAAGCGGTCTTAAGCCACTGGACAAAACACTGTAGGTAGCAATGAGATCCCACAGTAATAGTCCTACTGACCAATTGAAGGTGAGGAAATGGAGACATTAAAGCAAACAGCAAGTATTCAAAACTCAAGCCAACATTCTTAAGTATATTTGGAAGCAGTGATATATAAAGGCAAATTATAAGCCAAGTCCCAAATTAGTGAGATGGATTAAATGGTTGCATTGAAATGGGTCTGTGAATAACACTGAGGAGAGAAAGAAGAGAGACAGCCGATGAGAGCTTTCCACACCCAGAAGACAGCTGTGTAAATCAACATTGAGGGGACAAGCAGACCTGTTGGTGGTGCCTCTTCCTATGCCAGGAGGAGGGAGGTGGATGGTATCTCCCAGGAAGAGATGAGAGGAAGATATCAGCAGATACCAGATTTTGATTCACATCTAGCAAGAGGGAGAGGTGGCCTTCAGTGCAGGCCATACAGGCGCTTGCCAGGTCCACAATGTATACATGGCATCCAGGGAGCAAGAGATGGTTCTTTTAGAGTTCTTTTGGGGTCTTCTTGTTCTTTCATTCGTTCTGAACATCCTTTGGACACTTATGCCAGGAGCATGTGTGAGGACATTAGAAACACTGTATTCAGTTCTATGGCTCCCAGTCGCCCAAAGTCTTTTTTGTGAATGTGTAAAAGGCTAGATAATCTTTATAACATCACATTTAAAGATGAACTAATCGGCCTCTCAATTATAAATTAGGAAACAAAGACATAACTAATTAGAGTCAAAGCCACAGCTAGAGGCCAGGTTTCTGGGCTACTAGCCCAGAGCTTTTAGATTAAATTATGCCATGTCACTGTAACACCACACTGAACTTAGAGGGGAAGATGAGGGCGGGGGAGGGGGTGGGTACATTGTGCCTCCCAATTCTGGGAAATCTTCCTCACAACTCTTGCTAAACAATTGCCTTCCAAGCTCTGCTTTTTCCCTAAGCTGTTTCACTTAGGCAAAGAATGGACTGATTTCACATTTCTTTTTTATCGTATTCCATTCTTACCCTCTAATGAGAAATTACTACTACTCAATGGATGGTGAATGTATATATAAAGAACAATTTAGGAATCTGACCAATTCTGGACATTCCTTCAGTTTCTCTGCTGATCCTAATGTAATGTTTTTATTGTTCATATTATTGTTTTTTGTTTGTTTTTTGCAGAATAGGTATGGAATAAAAATTGATTTTCTTAATTATAAATTTACTTTCAATAATAAAGTAATCTGAAACTAAAAATTAAAAGCTGAAAACTTAATTTATAGAAAAATTATAATTAATATATTAAATTTTATATTACAGAATTGTTTTTTAAGACTTTTAGGTTTCATAAATATTTAAGGCCCATATGGTGTATATGCAATACGTGTTTCTGAATCACCACTATTGGAATTAATATCTAGGCAGAGCACATGCTGACATTTCTATAGTTTCAGGCACATACTGTGCCTGACTTTCTCCACCGTAGGGCAGCTGTTGAAAAGAAACGGTAAACGGCCTGACATATTTTATACTAGACACCAGAACAGGAAGAACTGGTTTAAGACTTCAAGTTGATCTCTGAAAAGTATCACTTCTCCTTACACAGGACCCACACATGGTCACACAGAAGGCAAAAATTCATTCTTATTGCTTTTTTTGGTTAGTTAGTATACAAAGTCATGGGTTTTATTATTAAATTTTTTAAAAAGTATCTCATCACATTTTGCTCTTATTTGCCCCCATTGTCCTATCTTTTTCCTCTTCCTCCTCCTCCTCTTTTGCTTGTTATTTAGTCCTCTTCTTCCCCTACCCACTCCGATCTAATTTCCTTTCTATTTTCATGTTATAGATATACTTTTTTTTCCAATCTAGATTTCTGCATGAGAGGGAAAAGCTATATTTATCTTACTGATGGGTAGTAGATACAGCTAAGGCCAAATCCCTGCAAAGGCCATCTGCTAAATGCAGGAACAGCAATCTTCCTACAACGGCCTAAGCAGGAGGTAGCAAATGCAGTCCAGAGGTGGATAGAAGTGCCTGCACTTGTCAGTAGAAGCATTGCCTGCCTCTACCTACAGTGTTCCGCTCAACATTACAGGCACACAATCACACACTGTCATCTGACCTTCACAAAATTCTCTACAATAATCACTACAGAAGTTACAACTTCAAGACTTTCCTCCATGCTTTTTCTATAACAGACAACAGATGGCATGACCAAGAAACCAAGATTTAAGTCTATGTGTCACAGGTGCTGGACAGCGTCCAGCATCTAAGTCATTTTAATAATACTTGAAATGGAAGAACATGGTGGCAGAGTGCCTCATACTGATTGATTGAATAGACAATATCCTTGGAACCTTTCTGAGAAGGAACAAGAGTAAAAAACCTTCATGCTCTCTGTAGCTAATTTCACTGCTGTGTCCTTAAGAAAGCTCATCCCTCAAGGTTTCAAGTGGTGATCAATGGAATCTCTTTAAAGCCACCAAAAAGAATTAGTTCTTCTATCATGCTGCTAATTATATAGAGTTTGCTCACTATACTAAGATATTTATGGCTTGACACAGAGTTTTAGTGTTTCTGTTCAGCTGCACACAACTGTTTCTCTGAGTCCAAACTGTCTTCTATGTCTACCTATTGTTGCTGTATTGTCTGATTCATCTGCCTGACACATCTGTCTCTTTCCCACTCTCCCCCAGCTCCGTCTTCAAGGTTCTCTCTTTAAGAACAAGACAGCAATTGTAGCCTACTTATCTTCAAGTGTGTCACTTAGTCAGCAAGCCTTCCAAAAGATTAAATGCTTCCAGTACCTTTAGGTCACTCAGCCTGTCAGTGAAGCTCTGAACTCTGTCTAGTCCACCTGCCTTCTGCTAGCAAGACCTAGATCAAACTTCAGTGTCCAGGCCTTTGTATCATCATTCTCTGGGCTCAGGGAACAGGGGCCTCATGAGCACAATCTATAAGCTCCTTATCAAGCCTCAGGGCTCCTAAAGATCTGTACTTGGCACATGTTCTGTGTTCTCTGGCTTGAGCTACACCCTCCTGATGAAAGCGCCAGAGGTATTTTGTTTCCTCTCTGTCTTGTTTCCTTAATAGCTTGGCTGTATCACTTGGGTCTGCTTCGAAGACTGCTTCTGAGGTTTTTCACTTCCCAACTTGTACTCTTAAGCTGTAGGTTGACCTTCACTTCCTTTCTTCAAACTTCAAATTTATTAGTCTTACATGTCCTTCTTCAGACCTAAAAGTCAAAGAGCACTTGGCACTCTTCCCCAACTGTATCCTTTCCACTAGGCATCTTCCACAACATCCTATTTTTACAGTAGCCCCACTCTGGAATTTATAATGTAAATTGTACCTACAGGAAACATTGCCCCACTGTTTCCCCTCAAGAATTTAATAGTATTTTTATATAGGACACTGAACTTTCAGTCATTCTTCCTAGGTCCTTCTCAGCGTCAAGGACTTTGGAATATATAAAATAAAACAATTTTTAAAAGTTTGGTTAGATGCTAGTTTCATGATCTTGGTTAAATTATATACCCTAATCATCATGGGTTTGTTCAAGATTATATGACACGTGATAGGCACTAGAAAAATGATAGCTATTTCTGTCAAAGAAAAACTATTTCTTAGATAAAGGCATTCAATATGCATCCATAGGAAGTCCAGCTGGAAAAAATAGCATGAATTTAAAAACGGTTTCATCATCTCATCCATGAGATCCAGCACCTTGCTCAAAATGTGATCTGCTTTCTTACTCGCTCTCATAAAACCCATCTGTACATGGTCAGGCAATTAGAATTGTTTTCTAAAAGATAAGGAAATCTTTAATGGGCTACTCTCTGTTAATATCTATATGTTAATACCCCTCCCTAAACATTGCTCTGTCTCTGTAAACAGTGGTGTTGCCATCCTTCTGCCTAGAGCAAAGATTTAGCACCCCCCTAAAGATGCCAGGGCCAAATGGAAGCTATTTCATTAATTCAGAAATAGATTATTTTTAAGCCAAATTCTCACCATTTCGATGAGACACTGAGCTTAAAAAGATAGCTACAAATATATTGTCATGCTACAACACTTGCTAACATAGAGAGTGCCATTGGTTTTGAGTATGAATAAAATGAATACTATGAATCAATGAAATCAGAAGATGACAAACATATTCAATTTCTGTAACTTTTTTTTTGTTTTATTCTAGTGTGTTCAAGCTCCCAAACTTGAATTATTCCATGAGTAACACTAAGGAGAAAACTGGTAAGTAGATTCCCTACTGAAAAAAGGGCTTTAACAAGCATGAGACGTATTGGGTAGACAGTAAGAAACAGAGTTTTCATACAGTTATGTAGCATAATATGTTCCTGCTACTGAACTTTATAGTTGATACCTACTGACTGTTTTCTCTCATATATATACCTATAACCTTTGTGGATATTTATTTAAAAAAAAAACTCCTTGTAACTTCCTTTAACCTATTCAAGTATTCCTTGACTCATCAGTATTAATGACAATATTTTATAATCCAGATGCTATGCTAGAGTGATGGAAACAATGCAAAAATAAGAAAGATTCTATTCCTATTGTCCAATAAATACCACCTGACCAAAGCAGCTGGGATTCAGTGAAGACAGAAATCTCACAGGTGAGATACCTAAGGAAACCTCCTAGTTTTCCATTGCTAACTGAATGAAGAAAGGTCATTGGGTAACCAAGTAAGGAGGATGGGATAAAAAGCAAGCAAGATGTAAGCAGAAACAACTATTTTCAGTTGATGGCAAGATGTTTAAACTTTCCAACAGCTGGAGGATGGGGGCATGAGGTGAGAATGTTGTCTGCCTTTGAATGTCTACACTTTCTAGTTCTCCTATCACAGACAGATATTGGTTCTCCAATAAGAATGACAACTATGATTGCATTAGTTTTTAATTAAGGAGGGTAAAGGAAACAAAATAACAATAAAAAAGTTAAGACAGAATAAAGCTGATATTTTTTATGCGTAGTGTTAGAGTCTTATCAGAAATAGGTGTGAATTTAGCTCTAAACTCATTAAAAACCAACTGAAAACAGATAATCACAGTGTCATCATACACAGGAATTATAAGAAGACTAGAGTAGCTGGAAGGTAGTAAGTGGGAATAAAAAGGAGGAAGGGATCTGGAAAGACAGAACAGATAAGGCTTTGCAGATGGCTGCAAAGGTTCTGGAACACACTTGGAGTGTGGCAGAAACCTTTGCGTCTCTCTGCACAGTGGAATGGTGTGATGTGGCAGATATCCTGAGAGCTCCTTCTGAAGCTCTGGGGAGGACAGGCTACAAGAAGAAACAGCACTTAGATCAATCTGAAGACTACTCCAGCAGATCAGGAGAGAGATGGTAGTTCAAGCCAAGACAGTGCCACCAAATAACAGGAAGATAATCAGAAGAGAATGTTTTTGAAGCTGGAGTTGTTCAAGTTTGCAGAAAAGGAAAAGAGAAAACAATAACAAGAGGGAAGGAGAACACAAACAACAAGGAATGGATTATAGAGTGAAAGGAAGGGGCTGGAGAGATGGCTCAGCAGTTAAGAGCACTGGCTGCACTTACAGAGGTCCTGAGTTCAATTCCCAGCAGCCTCATGGTGGTTCATAGCCATCTGTAATGAGATCTGATTCCCTCTTCTAGTGTGCATGAAGACAGGTCACTCATATACATAAAATAAATAAATTTTTTAAAACAATGAAAGGAATAAAGGATAACATCCAATTTTTTCAAGATAAGCAAACAAACCTGTGAAGACCTGTGAAGAATAAGCTGAAATGGATACCTTTGGCCTCTTTCTAATGTCACATGGCCAAAAAGGTTGCCTATCAGAAGTTGTAAAGCAACAAAACAAGCCATTATGATTTTTGCTCTAAGAATGAAAGAGAGCTATTTTAATGAATTGTGGTGTATTCCATTATGCTAGAGCATTAAATGTTGATGTGAGGAACCTGATGATGGTACTGTTGTAGGGTACTTTATACCAGGTACTGCTCTGGATGCTCTACTCATCAGGTCACATGATCTCACATAGCTTTAAAATATAGACATTACCATCACTGTACAGAAAAAGGAAAATGCCTATGAAATTTACTCATGCTCACAAAATGAATAGTTGATGGAATCATTGGAGGCCAGACCTTTCTGACTCTCTAATCTGAGATGCTGAATGAATACCCAAGCCTACTTCAAAATGGAAACCGGAAAGAGGAGAGCCTTGCTTCATAAATCAACAAAAGTACCAAGTTCTGAGCTGCTCAAATTCTAAGGGAATTAGAAATCGGATTTTACAGCATAGACCTTGTCCTTTCTTAAAAACAGATATTCTTGAGACAGGAGAAATTAAAACGGTAACAATGAAATTGTATCTAATATTTTGTTATGGGCAAAGATGTCAGTCTCAAAAAGAAAAAGGAGTCTTTCATTTTCTCTACAGACCCTAGGCTATAGCCTAGGCTCCCTGAGCTTTTTATTCCTTCAACAATTATTAACAAAGTACCAATCACTGATGACTTAAATATATTATGGTAAACACATAAACAAATATGAGCTAAATACATGAAATACACTTGCTAAAGGACACATATGATCACAGTGCATGTAAACTGAATAGTGGACTAGCCCCTTCTTAATAGGAAGGCTCTAGAGAAGAAGGATGTCAAGAAGTGCTGTTTGGGAGTTGTTGACACAATTGGCTTGAGTGTTAGTAAACTTATTCTGTCAGTAAGAAAGCGGAATAGGAAGGATGGAAAGAGATCACTGAGGAGGCTATTAGAACATTTCACATGAGATATGATGAACATCCTAATGAAATAGTTATAAAAACAGCAGTGAGGAAAAGATGGCTTCTTGGAAGAAATTTTAAAAGGGTTAAAAAAAAACTACTTTGTGTCTATTCAAATATGCAGATAAATAGAGGACTCCACGAATGATGAAGAAGATTCTCAATTGAGTGTCTTAACTGTAGTTCTTCAAGCTATAATTTGTACATTTGGTGCTTTAGAGTTCTTTCTGGATATTTAGCCCTGCTTTTTTCCCAATACAAATCCATTTGCATTTATTGAATTTCTTCAAATTGTGTCTTGAGGGAGGCTCCATACAAACCTAGCAAAAAGGATTTTCCTAAGAAGAATGGCTTATGATACCAGCATGTCAAAATTTTCCAGGAGGACTTAGGTATGTTTCCTGAATGCTTTTTTAAATAAGATATCATATGCAAACTGCAAATAGAGTGCCTGGCACATTAGAGGCACTCAATAAATTTTAACTATTTTGCCATTAAGGCTTAGTCATCAACATTGATCACAGGATTTCTCTAGATGGTTAATTAATCATCAAGAATTTCAAACAACATGTATCTATTGAATATGTGCAAAGCTCTCTGCAGGCAATACTGCCTGCTATGTAAATTGTACACAGTTGATTCTGGGCCTACAGATGGACTCTTTTGGAAGATGAGATAGTGTTAGGGAGGACTTCATCCTAGGAATCCAGACATTTGGACCTCCACTAGGGACACATGGTGTTCATCCAGGCTTTAAAAAATATTATTATTATTATTATTATTATTATTAATTATTATTATTTTAGTAGTTGAGGAAACCAGCATTGATTAGGACCTAATTCACTTTGGTGGAGATGGAAGGCCTAGACATGGAAGTTCCTGACTCCCCACCTAGTTCCGTTTCTGGGACAGCACATACACATGAGACTGAAGCACCTTGGAAAATGTCCGAACAACTTTCTGCACAAATGATACTAATCCGTGAATTCCTTCAAACTGAAGCAGCAATTACTTAAAACTACACTAACAGTTTAAAGACATCATTTCCAATTCAAGCCATTCTGCTGAGTCACTGGCAGGAGTTGCTATACTTCCAGACAAAGAATCCATTCTAGAGACCGGAGAGTAACACGAAGTTAAATTCATTCTAATTTGAAGGTATGAGTGCCTAAATGTATGGCTGCTGAAAGTGCCAAAAAAAAAAAAAAAGAAAAAGAAAAGAAAGGCAAAAGGCAAACATAAACACATGGAGATACAGTCATATACTTAAGACACATATAAATCTAGAGGTAAAACCAGTAGAATTCAATGTTCTCTACCGAAAGTCTATCATCGCCTGGTGCATTTAGAACCAGTAGTAGCCTGTCCAAGAAACTCATGTATGCTTTACACCTGCTTAGTGCATGTTTAAACGATCCAAATGTTGAAACCCAATACATATCGACAGTGAGCCATATTTTTATCATGTCTGATTTTGTGGACTTGAAAATAGATTTATTTTTACAGAAACGGAAATTATTCGCATTGTCAAGCCTATTGATGAATGAGTATTCATTGCAAGTAAGAAGTAGTATTTCCATATAGGAATGAAGAAATCAAGACAAAGTCAAACATGTACCTGGGACTTGACTTCACATAAACCTGATTCTTGATGTAGCAGTTTGGTCATTGATGGTATAGTACTCTGCTTCAGGAATTCAAATGATTATTGCTCTTTTTTTTCCTTTTCTCCATTCAAACCTTTAATCCTTGATCTGCAGCACAGCTACAAATAGTAACTTCAACCCCAAAGTGTCACATCTGAAGTTGGCTTTAGACATAAAAGTAAACACTTCATGTAATTTCAGAGGCTCAATTCTCGTTCCTGGAGTACAGTCTTAAAATTTAAAACTTGATCTTCCGTATTTCCATATTAGTTACAAAATTTTAATCACCCAAATATTATACTATTAACTTACTGATCTGTGGTTTTAACCCCATTTTACCTCTGAGAATTCTAATTCAAGAAAGGCAGTTCTTAGATTATCTGCATCAAGGTCTGTAACAATCTGTAACAGACATTTATAAATTTTAATATAGGAGACTTCAAAAAAATTAATGTTCCAATGAGTAACTGTAAGTAATAACAAAGAAATATTCTTTCAATATTCAAAGCTAAATAGCAAACACAAGTTTGAATTTAAATGTTTTATTCTATTATTTATAATTTGACTTTTTATTTGACATTACCTAGTATTATGTAGGTCATCTATCAATATTGGTAGATATTAATTTTTTTGGTAAGTGGCTATTCCTTTCAAGTCAAGGAGATAGAAAGAAAGAATTATATTCAATTGGTATAGACTCATATATACTCATACCTGGAAAGAAACTGCAACAAAGGTTGCATAACACCAAGATGCTCGTACTTTTACTCTCTTTGAGAATTAAGTGCTGGGCATCAAATGTACACTAAATGCAATATAGTGAACTAAAGACTTGAAAGTGTTAACTCTGCTGACTAAATAATGAGAGAACTAGCTAAAGCCCTCAAATGCTCGAATTCATGATTTACTTGGCTAGATTGTGAGTCGGGGAGTAAAATAGAATAGTAAAAGAAAGTTCTTAATATAAATATTAAAGAACTAGAAAAAGAAGAAAAAGAGTCATCATATTCCAAAATTAAATTTCTAAAAGCAAAATTGCTGCTGCCCTTTTTCAATTTCTTTGTTTCACAGTTTAAAGCAACAGAACATTCTGACTCATGGGCATGCTATAAAAAGGTTTGGCCTGGAGCCCATCACTTCACATAGCCATGCAAAGTAAAAGCAACTCAAGCCTGTGTCCTAGAGAAAGCCCCACAAGTAACCTGAAGTTGGAGCCAGAGAGTCAGAAGAGGTTTGGAGGAGGAATGTCTGAAAATACTGGGCGCCTGCTCAAAGAACAGGTATGACGTAACCACAGGCCATGAGGAGAGGATGGAGGAAGGAGAGTCTGGGAACAGACGTGGGAACTCAATACTTACTTTTTCATGAGTGATTATGAGGAAAATAAATTATGTGAGATGTTTCTGGTTGATGAGAGGGCACACACATTCTGGAGACAAACTCACTTAAATTCTTATCTGGATTCCCAAAATTGTTAGCTGTGTGACCTTGGCCTGTATAGGTAAGAAGCCCTGACCCCAACCCCGGCATTCATTTTCTCTTCTCAAAAAAATGAAAAGAAAAGAAAGAACGAACTAGTTCCTTGCCATGTCCTCATGGGAATATATGAAACAACATTTCTATAGAAGAGCCTGGTAAAGCTTTGACATGTGGCACTCGACGGAATAGCAGATCTCCTCCTCCATGTTTCCTGAGACTGACATGAAGTTTAAAGGACACACCTGAAATTTGTTCAGGCTGTCAGCAGCTATGCTGTCTCTCCGGCAGTCTGTATTTTTTCAGTTCACATAATCCCTAGATCCACCTGTATAGCTAGGTGTATTACATGTTCACAACTGAAGGATAGAAAACTGCATGACGATTTGTCATAGGTTGTTTGACTTATTTTGATATATTTTTAAGTCATTGAAAGTTGTTTTTAGAAGCATGTCTATGTTCCAATTTTCAAGTCATTCTCTTATTTTAACAACTATTCTTGCTACAACTATTCTTGCTATCACCAGCTCCTACCTTTCTTTACACACACACACACACACACACACACACACACACACACACACACACACACACACAGGATGAGGATATGACCAAACTGGAATTATCCAAGAAGAGCACCCCTATCGCTTATCTTTCTAGATTCAGAACTTCTAAATTCAGGAGAGAGGTAGCTTTGAGATTATGCCCGTGAAGTCCCAGAAATACAATCAACTCAGTAAACTTTGGGCTGTCCTAGGCCTATCCTAAACGAAAATCACATTTGCAATTTGACCTTTTGCCTGCTCCCAATTTGATCTCTGGATGTTACAAAGTGAGACACTCAACTCAGCAAGGATGTTCATGGAAGATGTTGTTTCTTTGAAGGGTGAAACATTCAGAAAAGAAAAAAGAAAACAAAATTGAGTAGTGACACTTCTTTTTTTTTTTTTTTTTTGGGGGGGGGGGTTTTCGAGACAGGGTTTCTCTGTGTAGCTTTGCGCCTTTCCTGGGACTCACTTGGTAGCCCAGGCTGGCCTCGAACTCACAGAGATCCGCCTGGCTCTGCTGGGATTAAAGGCGTGCGCCACCACCGCCCGGCGTGACACTTCTTTTAAGGGCCTTACCCAACTAATTCCAAAGTATTACCAACAATGCAAGACAACCATAAAAAAAGTTCACATCCACCAGTGGGATGGATACATTGTCAAAACAAGAAGAAAAGAGGAAGATGAGCAAGAGGAAGAAGAGGGAGCCAGAGAAAAGAAGAACTCAGAAGAACAGAAAGGGAAGCTAAATCTTGGAGCACTTTCTCTTTACAGTTGAAGAGTCACCAGGATTGATGCAAGCAAACACAGGTATGTATGTCTGCACTAAAGCATGAAATTATCTTTTTTGAGGACTTTGGAGAAATTGTGAATCTGCTCCTGGGGCAACAGCTGCCATAGAAACCTGGGAAACCTGTCGTGTCAAAGTTTGCAGTCTTTCATCCATCCAAGTACTAAGCAAGGTTCAAGCCTACTTAGCTTCCCAGATCAAACGAGATCTGGTGGGTTCAGCACGCCACTGTCATGGACTTAGAGCATTTCTAGTCATGCCCACATCCCCAATCTCAAATCCTTCAAGGTGACTTTGGAATTAGTCATCCCAGATCTCTAGTGATATGTGTGTACAAACAAAGCTGTTTATCATTCGGTCTCAGAGGATCAGTGAACCACCTTGGAAAGGAAAGATGTTGAGATAGAGTGGAACCTCAGTAGACGGATTTTCTGAAAGCTGTCTTTCACAGGAAGCTGCACCTCCAAGAAAGACTCAGTATGTTAACTGTCACCTTCTGAAAACCAGGGCAGGGCTAAGGCAGTGATGTGCAGTTGAGCATCTTCAGAGCTATGATTCTTTTTCTTTTCCCATAACTAAGACTTTGTCCCCTCTCTGAGGGTTTTTTTTTCCCTGATAAGATGTGTTAAAATAAATGTTCCCTGTTTTGAGGGTTTTAATTTTAAATGTGGTCTTTAGGCATCTTCAATGTACATGTAACTACTGGGAAATAAAACATTGTGCAAATCCATAAAACATAACCTTAGACTGCGGCAGACTTGCATGAACTCTGAAATGCCAGTCATGATGTGAGACCGGAGTTGTCCTCCTTCCTCCTGGTACCTTTGTCATCTGGTACAGAACAAAGGATTCTTACCAGAACTTAATTTCCAAGGGATCTCTTGGCACTTTGAGCAGAAAACAGAATGACAGAGAAAGGAGACCTTAAAAATAGGATTCTTTACTGGCACAAAGAGATTAGTTCAATACTATTAACAGTGCCCCCCAAGCCCGATTTGATTCATAGATGCTACTACCCAATATCCCCCTTCACCCCTTTGTGCTATTAATATTCTTCCCCCCAAAAATCAAACACATTGGGCATTATAAGTGTCCAAGAACATTAATCTATGTTCTATTCCACAAAAATCCAAGGACAAAGTAAATCCCACCAACATAGCTCAGTTTCTTGGGGGTGACTCCAAATATGTTCTTTAACCTAAAGATCAAACAGTTTGAACCTTATGGATGTTCACTGACTGATGAACTTACCCCTTGGGACTGAAACACTGTCAAGCCAAGAAGAGGAAGAAGAGTAGGAGGAAGAAAGAGAAAAATAGAAGAGAAGGTCAAAGAAATAAATGCAGAAAGGGCAAGTGTTACATTGTATACTTTTTGTTCTGTAGGAAGTTCTCAAGCTTGGCTTTTATCCTTTTAAAAAGCTACTATAATTAAAAGAAATAGTAAATTCTTACCTTTAAAGATATAACAGCAGTAAACCACTGGAATTTAAAATAGCTTATACATATACAAGTATATCTTTAGATCACTTGGTGAAATTCTCCAGAATATTTTACTTTGTCCTATATGATTAAATAAGCATATAGTTTTCTGGGTGAGAAATTGATGTCAAAGTCAAAATGTCTTTCACAGCATATTGAGCAAAATGCAATTAGCTGAGGAAGATACTGTGCTAAGAAGGAGGGAACAGTTTTAGAGAGAAGGTTCAGTCAGAAACTAATTTTCTTTTATTCAGAAAAGGATGGTATCCCAGCATACACAGAAGCACATCACAGATGTTTAAGTGCACAACATGTAAACCTAATGAAAATTTCTCTTTAAAATAACTGTTGGTATACTCATGACATCTTTAGAGTAAAAAAAAAAATCAAATAAATACGTGTCATGTGGGATTCTAGTCCCCTAAATATAACTTTGAACCTCTAGTGAGCTCAAACTCATGAATAAATGAATAGCAGGCTGAGTGAGTATCTCCACAGAAGCCTTAGATGAGTGTAGATAACCAGAATTCTTTAGCAATGAGGCAAATCATAGGGGGCAACTAAAATTTCTATTAGCTCCTTTCTACCTCCTCTCTATCATAAAAAACAAAATTGATTTGTTTTTAGATAAAAGAATAAGAGGAACAAAGGCGTTTGGCTGGAGTTTACACTTTACTTAATGATAACCTATTGGTACTAGTTTGTCAGATCACGTTGATAGAGATTTAAACTGAATGTGACAAGGTATGTTTAAGATGAAAAAAAAAAGAAAAGAATTGGATTATATGTAATTGCTGTGAATGAAAATCAAAGAAAAAATGAAATATGATCCCAAATAAATTTGACAGACTGAGTGGTTTTTCGTTTGTTTGTTTGTTTGTTTGTTTTTTGGCCATCCCCTCTGCCATCTAGTCATTCTTTACTGATAAAAACATATTCAAATTCCATCAAGACAGTTGTTTCCTTTTGTAGTTGAGATTTATTTAAATATCATTTTTTAAGAAAGAAAAGAGTCCAGGTGGCTTTTAAAAAGCCAAATATATAGTTCATGGTAAGTAGATGACTTAGATATCTATGAAGTAATTTTCAGTGTGTTCGATATCTGTCACATCACTCTTAGAGTTCCACCAGATACATTTTCTTATTTTAAAGACTGAACCATGTGTATGTACTAAAATTAATGTACCTGGAAATAACAATAATGATATCATAAAGATGTACCAAATTTAATAAATATTGCTTTTATGGTGAATAACAACAAATAACATTTTTCTGTTTTAAACATTTTTGGAATGTATTTATGTATTATTTCTTTCTCCTTTGACAAATGTAGAAGCTAGTCTAATTTCCATACAAATTCAGTGGTATATTTAAGAGACTGTCATTACAATGCCATTTACTTAATTTCTTGGTTTAAAAAAAAAGGAGATGGAGGAGAAAGAATGAAGGAATGAAGAAAAGGTATTAAAAACCTGTAAGTATGTGTTAAAATGATATGCTATGTGATGATATATATACACATTCAATGTATTATATGCTCAGATTAAAGCTTTCTCTATTTGCTTATTCAATGGAACTCACGAGATAATGTGTGAAAGATCAGCTGTATTTAGTATGTATCTCCAGTCTACAAATAGAAATATCTATACAAATGGAACATAAATTACTCTAAGAGACTTAGGAAGTCAAACCAATTACCAAAAGTTAAAAATATGACATAAAATTGTCATATCCTACATATTAATGTTTAGAATTATTGTATTTTACACCTAAAATATTTTTTTCTGAACCAGTGTAGCTTTCTATACCAAGTGTAAGTGTGTGTGTTTGTGAAGAACAGTCTTTTGATGTATTTTAGGTGACACACTGCTCTGTATTAAACAGTGGCCCACTGCTCTTCTGAATATCCTATTTGCTCATTTGAGAAACAATTTCTAAAAGAATTATTCATTGCTCCTCTCTACACATAAATTTTAGAAATCATTCACCACATTTGGCCAAAATTATTTTCAAAGCATATACAGAGAGGAAAGTCCACTAAACTTTTTCCTACCTACATGTGAGAGCTTGCCGGCATCCAACTCCCAGGCTCTTGGGCCTTTATTTAATCCCAGCCTTTAAATAATTCAGATAACAGTTGATTACTCCATTGCAAGAACTGTTGAGCTCTGCAAAATGTGAGAAACACAATATTTCCTACATGAGAGAGCCGACCTCAGATAGTAGATGTCTAAGTAAAATACACTTCTTGAGACCGTACCATGCAGTCTATTTTTACATGTCTATATATAAACTCTGGCGAATACTAATGTGCTTTACTACCACGTAATCCTGCATGCATGCTTTCATTACCAAGCCATCTAGTACTACAGCTTAATTTGGTCAATTTTCAATCCCTCATCCATGTATTTTCTGGATTTCAAACCTTTTTAGAATCATAACAAGTGAGATGGTTAGTTATGTTACTCAATAATCCAAAAGTGCACATAAACGAAAATTTAAGCTTCAAAGAATTTCACATCCACTGCTATTTCTTTAGTAAATAATTGTTTTATGTCTTTTAACAACCAAGACTCAATATCTACTGCCTCTGTTCCCTTGTAAACATCAGCCAATATAAAAGAGATTGGCTCACCTGACTAAATTACAACCTGAGTAACTGAGCAACAGGAAACAGACAGGAAAAACAAAAACAAAAACAACAGAAAGAGAGAAAGACAGAAAGGAAGGAAGGAAGGAAGGCAGGAAGGCAAGCAAGCAGGCTAGCTTCCATTCCCAGTCAAAAAAGTGGCAAATCTTTACCATCAAGAAATGTCTGGGTAAGTTCTGGATTGATTAAATTTACCCATAAAGCTGACGTATGCACCACTTTGCTTTGATGTATATGACTGTCCATAAATATCTGAGCATGTGTTTGTAATTACCACGTACCAGAATAAGTGAAAGACACGAAACCAGATCACAAGCATCAAATAAGCTCTGTTTAAAAAAAAAAAAAATTACCAATTCTGAGCAAAGAACCCACTGGCTCTGGTGGTATGGAACATTTTGAACCATTTCTATCCCTGAAACTATTCATCACTTTCTCTCACTTCAAGCACAGGCATAATAGTTCTCTCTACTCTAACAAGCGAGTTCTGTCTTCTTCTATCTCGATCATGAGACATCATGAAGTAGAAAAATCTACAGACTGCATTCAGTATCAGCGATAAGCAGCGCATTCGACGATTGCTCATACCATTTGGAAACCAGTGCTCACAGGACGGCTGGCCTGACACCTCATCCATCAGCAGGGTGCCCACAGCAGAGTGGACAGTCTTCCTTGCACCATCTCCAGAGTGGAGGCCCAGCTGGGGAACAGCCTTCTCTTCCAATAGCAATTAGATCTTTAAGATCAGGCCTTAGCAATTTGACCTAAAGCCATCCTTCCTTGAAACAAAGTCTTCAGAAGAAGAGACTGGGAACAAGGCAAATGAGAAATGCAAGTCTCTGTGGCCTGGTTAAAAACTTTGTTGTGTCAAATAAACTTTGGCCACCGGAGGAAAGGACTCTATGGTTGCTCTGGCTTTAGAAAGCTCTGTCCCAGGCTTCTCAATCTTCTTTTCACCTCTCCCACTCTCCCTCTCTCTCTCCTCTCTTGTTTCAAAGGGGCCTCTGGTCAGCGCTGATTAATAAGTGTTTTTTGTTGTGAAGTGTTGAATAATAGGGGATGGCCGGTGACCCAGTAAAGACTAAACCTTGCGCTGGTTTATTGTGGCAAGCTGAGAAAGGGGCTTTAGGCCCAAGACCGCAAGCACTGACCCGCACACATCCCGCGGATCGCCTATTCATTCTCACAGCCCTGCAGTCGCCCAGGCTCCCATTGTTTGCCAAGTAACAATGGAGATTTCGCAAGGAACGCAAAGCTCCTTTCAAACCCTCTCTGATGTTTTGCATTTAGGGAAACAACGACCTTCACTTTTTCTCTCGACATTTTCTATCACCGCAGTTAAAGTGGATGGGTTTTCAGGGATAACTTGGGTAGAGTTTGGCGCTTGTTTGCGGAACGCCAGCGTCTAGCAGAGACCAGACCGGTGGAAAAGAAGAGCCCCAGAGATTTCCTTTTTTGTCCCCCCTTCTTGTTCTTAATGCATTTAGAGAACGGAAGCCGCCTCTGGGGAGAAGGGGGAGGGGAAGGGAGAAGAAAGCGTTTTCTTGGCACGGTTGCCGGGCGGGGGCTTGGCGGCCGAGGCCGAGGCCGGGCGCCGGCCGCTCATCGCGGACCGTGAAGTGGCGGGTGCCACTCGGCAGCCGAAGGCACTGCCGAGTCTCTGCCCGTTTTCCTCGGCCGGCCTTCCAGCTCGGTCTCCAGCTCTGGGGCCAGCTCCACCACTCCCCTAGTCCCTCCGGCCTCTCCACCCCCGGCGGGGTGCGCTCCGGGGCGGCCACAGCCTCGAGGCATGGGAGTTGGGGGGCAGGGGGGGAGGAGGGGACAGCGACAGAGAGCTGACGCCCGGAGGCCAGGGCGGCTCCGCCTGAGATTTCCTTGTGCTGAGCTCTCTCGCAGCCGGCCCAGGCAAGCCGTTGGGACAGGAGACCCAGCTGGGGGCAGCGGGGCCAGGCGAGGTTATGGTGGAGATGGGGCCAAGCCTGCTGCGGCCACAGCATCTCCAGACGCCTGGCGTCCGCTGCCCCCGGCCGGGCAGTAGGCAGCCACCTCGGCCCGGGACTAGCCAAGGGGACCCGGGGTCCGCGAGGACGTGGCAGCCTCCAGCACGGTGTCCTCGGCTTCTTCCAAACGCTCCCCGCCTTCCCGCACGTGCAAGCGAGACGGGTCAGCTGGGCAGGCCGGACGCGGAGGCCGCAGGGAATCGGGGTGCTAGCGGCGATCTGAGGCCCACACTTGGGACCCCCGTTGTCTGGGAGCTCGGCCGCCCTGGGTAGGCCTAGCGCGCAGGGCGGAGGCCAGGCCATGACTCCCGAGAGGGGTGTCGGAGAGGACTGTGCGAGGCGCCCCCCTTCCAGGCCGGGTCCGTTGCGCTCGCCCCCTCTGTGGCCGCTCCTACTTCGAGAACCCCAGCGCTTACACCTTTTCCCTGAGCTGGAAGCTAAAGCCTGGGCGTTGCGCGACCCCCGCGGCCTGGGGCGCGCACTAATACCGGTGTCTGGGTCGCTGCCAGCGGCTCAGTGCACCCCAAGGGTGCCTCGCCCCAGCTGGGAGAGGAGGAGGAGGAAGAAGGTTAGAAAATAGCAAAGGAGAAGAACGGCTGCGAACCTAGGGCAGCACAGTGGGAGGAGGGCTCATTGTCCGGTCCCTTCAGTCCAATTGATATGCTAATCTCTTTTCTGATGCGATACAAAGAACACCTTTGCACTTTTAAAAGACTTTTGTGCCCTGGCTACAGAAGTTTATTATCCACTAATTAGCAACAACTTTTGGCAATGAGTTGGGTTACGTTTTCATAAACTCGCTCTGGCTATGAGGTGTGCAGGGCAGTACGAGGTTCGCGTGCAGAGAAAGCCCCTAATCCGGGGCTAGAATGCGATCACTAGCCCAGTTTGCTGGGCTGAACTAGGTGGGAGACCCGGATCAAGTGTTAAGGGTCTGTAGAAAATAAAGATTCTGTTGGAAGAATGATTTTGCTGGATTCGACTGTTTTCTATCCCCTGAGCTTTCCGGAGGCGATGGCTGTAGTTGGCCCGTCCATCTTACTTGGGTGGATGGGAAGTGAAAACCTTGAGCGAATGTTCCAGCGCTAGCCTTTGATTCTTGAGGTTTTTCTTGGAGGGCTTAGTTTAAGACAACGAAGTATTCAGGAGAGGCCCATATCTAGGAAACGCAAGGATAGCTTGCTTACCCTCTTAAGGTCTCCCCCAAACCCTGAAAGTTGCGGGAGCCCGCGACAGAGAGAGAATGCTGGGTAAAGTGCCCACCCTGGGTGGTCTGAAGTCGCCACCCCACCAAGCCAACCCTCGTGGCTAACCAGACCTCAGCACAGCGTCTTCCCCGCAGCGGGATGCACTGCACACTCCGTGACCTTGCCCCTCCACAGGTTACGCAAGTCCTTAAGGATCTTTAACAATCCCACATCCCAGGTCAATAAACTGAAAACGGATAGAATGAATATCCTCAGTGAAAAGATACGAGGAGGATGTACCTGGTGCCTCCCCAAAACAATGTCCTTTGCTCCAATAAAAACATCGACCCCGAGGCCTGCGTTTTGTCCAGGCTCAGCCTCAGAAACGGTATTTTGTTTCAGGCAATTTGAGCCCCCAAACAAAGCACTTTGTAACTATGTTATACAAACACACAAGAGTGTATCATTTGTTTAGATTTTTTTCTCTCATATTTTGTTTTTTACTTTTCCAAAGGACTCCATAGAAAGGTTTGCTGGATATTTCAAGCACATGTCAGGTGGCTAGCCGGCTGTGCATCTTCCGAACATTGCAGTTTTAGCCCAGTTCACTTTGCCCTATGTTCAAGGTGAAACGCGGCCTAACTAAAAGCCCGAGGTGACTTAGGGTATCAAAGAGAAAATTCACAGTCAGGAAGGAGTGATTGTTCTGTTTTGTTCCCATTGGGTGAAATGGGATGTGGTTCTCTGCTATCCTAACTTCTCTGACATTCTCATGCAATGCTTCTTCACTAGCCTTGTTAAAACTAGGAAATGGCGTAGGGGCTGACAGTAGACTTAACAGCAAATTGCTGGAAAAAAAAAAAAAAAAAAAAAAAAAAAAAAAAAAAGATCTAGCGGTATTGGAGTCTACAATTTCCCAGAAGACAGGAGTCTAAATAGTCCCTAGTCATGGCCTTGCGTGGGGTGAGTGAGTAGGTGAGAGAGAGAGTGTGCGTGTGTGTGTGTGTGAGGAAGAGGGGTCGTGGATTTACCACCCTCGGCCACCTTCATTGAGATACAACAATGGCTCGGCCTGGGTTCTTTGGAAAGAGAAACTGCAGGAATGCTGAGTTGCTCTTTGTGCCCCAACCTGCTCCCAGGAGCGGGAGCTAAACCCTCACCCCTCAGCACTGGGCGGTGTCTACCTTTTGAGGATTCCTCTGAGACTCTGCAAGCAAGAGAGGCGCTTGCCCCATGTTCCAAAAGGCCCACTCTGTGGCAGGAAGAAACCTGATCAAAATCCAGCAACCTCAGACTTCACTAGAGGCAGAGCAGGGAAGAGCTGGACACCTCCCCTGCCCCCAGCAAGGCCCGTTGGGTCTCCCCACCACCACCACCCTACCATCTGATAACAATAAATTCTGATTCTATTTCATATTAAGAATTTATTTATTTATTTATTTAATACTTCAGATCTTCCCAAACAGCTTAATTTCCTTCCAAAGCGAAGGGTTAATTTTTAAAAAGGAATTAAAAGAAAAAAATTTAAAAAGGAAAAAAGAAAGGCTCTAATTTAGAGCAATGAAGGATGTTATCTGTGTGACCTTGACATATGAATGGGGGAGGGGCATGTAGGTTTGGGTCCAGACCCTTGTCCTCTAAGTATCTGGGACTTTCTAGGCCCTGGCTAAGAACACCAAGAAGAGGAGGGATTTATTTTCAAAGGTTACCATTAGCGGCTCACTCGCTGAAGTTGGGAATTTGGTATTTTTATATTTCGTGAAATTCATGATTTAATTATACTCCTAAAACAAATTAAGGGCAGGCCTTCTACACAAATTGGAGGCAGCTAAATGCTCTTTTGTGCCTGCAGCCCTCGGATTGTTAAAGAGGCTGCTGATGCATGAGAAGAAGGGACTGATTTAACTCATTGGGATGCAGGAAGCGACCTGCCCTCTTTTGAAAAAAAAAGTGAGAGAGAGAGAGAGAGAGAGAGAGAGAGAGAGAGAGAGAGAGAGAACACTAGCTATAGAAGAGCAGGAGGGTGAGTGACAGAGAAGGGAAGAAGAGGAGAGAGGAGAGGAGAGGAGAGGAGAGGAGAGGAGAGGAGAGGAGAGGAGAGGAGAGGAGAGGAGAGGAGAGGAGAGGAGAGGAGAGGAGAGGAGGTGAGTGGAACACGCAGAGGGAGGGAGACCAAACCCCCTCTTTGCTGCGTTGAAAGCTTCTGAATTTCAAGCAGAAAGTAGAAGGAGCCCCACACAGCAATATTCGTCTTTTCTTGGGCTGCGTGTGCAGAGCGTAGACAATGAAAATCTCCATCCCCCTCCCCCATGCTCTAGCCTACAAGATTTTTGTTTCTTTCCTTCTCAACGATGGAAGCCATGTAAAATCAAATATACAGAGATGCGCATTCATTCTTTAAAGCACAGACTAGCAAACCAAACGAGCTGACCGCGGATTACCCAAACGCGCACCTGCTGTAAGTACTGTCTTTTCCTGGGTTTTTGAGCTCTGCGTCGCGCTGTGAACTGAGAGTGTTCCCTTTGTGAGCAGCCTTGCTGCCTGTGTCTGGATGTTTTTATTAATAGGGACTCCCCGGATTGTTTTTTCTGCACCTGAGCGGCAGCATTTCGCTTAGGGTTTGGATAGTAAGTGGTGGCTTGGAGCCCCGGGCTGGGGGCAGGGGAGGCGCACAGATCAGGGCTTCCCGCGCACTGAACATCCTTAAGAGCTGCTGCCCTCTCAGCATCCAGGCTGCAAGGTTGGTTCCCAGCGCTCCAAGGAAATGGGTCAGGGAGATTTCAGAGCTCCGGGGCTATCTCAAGGAGCAATGGAATCAGGAGGGATCTTAGACCGGGGGAGGATGCGCTTCCACCCCCGCAATACACCTAGCATGGAGCCCTCCGCAGCCCACAGCTACGACCCCTTGTCTGGGGAGACTTAGAGTGACTGCGACCAGCGCGCTGCTAGCACTGAGCCTTTGGTGCGTCTTTTATCTAAATCTCAAAGCTAGGATCTTCTATAGACCATGCATGGCTAAGGGAGGGTGTGTGTGTGTGTGTGTGTGTGTGTGTGTGTGTGTGTGTGTGTGTGTGTGTGTGTGTGTGTCTGACAGTGCCCAGACAATATAAATTGCCATTCGGGGAAGACATTTTCTAGCCTCTTGAAAATGTGCAAGAATTCTACGGCCCACGCTTTCTTTGTGTGGCGGGCAGCGCCAAGCTCTTTGTGTTTCGCAAGTAGAAAATGGCGAGTCCTATTGTGTTTAGGCCATTTTCTTCCGGTATAAGGATTTCTCAAGTTTTCAATACTTTGAGGGGTAAAAGCAAGGAGCAGCCCTCCCATACCCGAAGAAGCGCTAAGGCTAAGGCTGGGCCCCTTGGCCTGGTGGGTATGGACCTTGCTTTGAAACCAAGAGTCTGTTTTCTTGTTTCTCAGATGCTTGTATTGAAACAATTTGTGCTGGTCTGTGCCCTATATGGGGCCATAGGAGTTCTTGGGGTTTTGGATCATAAGTGCCGTGTTATACACACATATGAAAATAACACCCCGTCCTGGTAATCTTGAAGGAGAAAAGGGCAGAAGTGGGGGGGACCCAACTATTTGGATGCGGGGTGGTGGGGTGGTGGTGGTGGTGGTAGTGGTGGTGAGTATGATTTTATTTTTCCTTTCTTTTTTCATACCCTGGAGGAACCCCAGGACAAAGTTATTGTTACTCTACTCTGTCAGTCTTTAGATTGTTTGAAAACGTAAGACAGAATGCTGTTTGCTATTGGGACAGAGAAACTACTTAGCCACTACATCATCGTGCCTTCCTTACTACCTTAGAAAGTATGGGTTTACAGGAGGGATTCTTTTTAATTGGCTCATCTCAGGTGTGCGATAGCTATCTACACTGTCCACCACTGTATGAACATAAAATAAAGACAGTGAGATGTCCCAGACGAGTATCTCCCCCCCCTCTCTCCCTTTGTGTATTATTTTTATAAAAATTTCTTGCTCTAGTTTAAACCATATTCAAAAGCAGACAAAGTGGACTCTACAAAACTAAAGAATATCCGTGTTATTTTTCTTAACCAAAGAGGAAGAGGGGGAAAGAGGAGGGCTGATAGACAAATTTTATATCCTACTTATTACAGATCTTTGGGTCCATACATAGAGCAATCATTTGTCAGTTCAAGAAAAATGAAATGTACCCCCCCCACACACACACACATACACACACACACTTTTTCTGGTACTCTTTTTGGTGACAGATACAGGGAAAAAATGAAATGACTGGACTGAAGAGGAGGATGTAAGGCCTTTATACCCCTTTCCTCCTTTTACACAATCTCCAACCGTTAGGAAGTCAAATGACCGCAGAAACACCTCGACTTTACATTTCCCCAAAACGCCCAGAGCTTGTTCTTTCATATGAATCAAAACCATGGACAGCGAACTAATTATTTAGCAAACAGAATCCAGCAAAATTGTTTGAGTGTGGAAGGGAAGTTTACCTTCGTAGTATCTGTTGGAGGAAAAACAATTCTTACTATATTTTATAACAATTTGAATTAAATTTCGAATTTAAACTAAAATTAGATTTTAAACTTAAGTCACACTGTATACACATTTCTGCCAAATTTTAAAGAAATGATAATTTATATGTCCATTTTTTGCCCTTTCTCACAGGTATAACTTCTCTACTCAACTAAAGGTCATTTCTATCTTCTGCTACTCATAAATAACAATTTTGAACGCACAAATTTTGTTATGCGCTGTTCCTTGTATGATTCAAAGGGAGTAGAGAAGGAGAAAATTTACTGTTTTGCCTGGGATTAGCTGGACAACATTGTAGCAAATTAATAGATTTTTATCAGTGACTGGGACTCTAAATGCACAGAATTGGAAAAATTAAATGCCACTTTGATCGACAGGAATAGTATGAATGGAGATATGATGGTGCTACCCCATTTCCTCCTGGATAGCCACGGTAGCACACTAACAGTACAATAGTTAGACAAACATTTATTTTTTCTCAAGAAAGTAACAGACTTTCTCCTATATACTGATCCAGTTTAGAGCACAGGATTGGCTCTCTTTGGCTCTGTGTCAAATATCCACGTTGTTTTGTCCATGGGTTTCATTACCTTAACCTTTTCAGAAATGAGCTCCATCAAAATTATTTTGCTTTGTATTATGTAATACACTGAAAACTGCTCATTTAAATTTCCACCTTCAACCCTGTGACATCTGACTTATTTTGTAAGAGGTCTTCTTTGTGACCGGTAAAGGCCTAGAAGTTCATATAAATCACAAATTAGAAAAATAAAATAATTTATATTTAAATTTAAAATTAAATTAATTGCAAGAAAATGAATTATTGATCTTTAGCCATCACACTTGAGCAAAGAATGAAATTGCAATTCTTTAAAATGTCCTCGTTTCTTAGAGTAGATGATAGAGATATTTTAGACACCCGTATTTAAAAACAAACAAACAAAGCAACATCTTCAAAGCATTTGAGGAGAAAACTCAATGTCATTTGATGGTATCCTGATCCTTTCCATGATGGGATTTTGTGGTTCTTGTAATGGTGGCCCAGGGCTCCCTGAAAGCAGAGATAGTTTGGAAGGGAGTCATTGTTTAGGAAGGCACTCCATCGGGCTGCACTCATAAGATTAAGGATAATTTTAGACCTTGGCCTGGGGAAAGGACGATCGTGGGGTTGAGAAGGTGCAGATAAGCCTTGGCCATAGAATTAAGAGGTGGTCCCTCATCTGAAGTCTGGCTGTGTGCAGCCGGAGGGAGGTGCTTATTGTTCATGCCCAAGCCCTGGGGTGCCAGATCCTAGGTGAGGAAGGAGAGAGTAGTTCACTGTCTACATTTTAGTGAAAGGAAACTAAGTGTGCTGACTTGGATTTGCCTTGAGCCAGCCTGGACCTTGACAGGGGTCTGGGGAGTGCTATGGGGAGGAGCGGGGGGCGGGGGCGGCGGGGGGGGGGAGAATGAGCAGCTACATTTTAGGGAGTTGTCTTGCGGCCAGTGTGTTGGAGCCCAGGAGAGTGTAGGCAAGGGCAAGGCGGTTGCCCTTTGCATTGCCCAGGCGCGGCTCCTGGGGGCTGCGCGCCTTCTGCGGCTCTTTGGTTTCAAGGACACTGCGAGCTGTTCAGGACTTTGGGAGCCAACATCTGTCTGACTGGTGACGTCAGCAGCCCGTGTAATCCTCTTGTGCTGAAGGCAGATGCCTTATTTGTTTGGCTGGAGCGAGCCATTAATCCCTAATTCTGGATCAGCAAGCGAGGGGGAAAGACCGGACCGCTACGATCCACCCACTCCCTGCCCCCACCGCCCACCCTAAAGCACCTTATACCGTGGAAGCCGATCAGCCTCCTCTTTCCTCCTAGAACACGTCGAGCAGCGCCTGAAAACGCTTTGGTCCTCTGAAGGTTTGAGCAGAGCTAGCAGCTCTTTCTCCTTCGGATTTCTAGGGCTATGTGTATATGCAATTCTTTATTTCATCGATCGTTTCGATTTTCTTGTGGGGACTCTTCAGTCTTGCAGTTTGCAGGATCTTAAACCAAGAAGGGGTGGAGATTGGAGAATGCGGTTCTGGCGTGTGGTCTGAGGGAGGGGTTAGACCGGTAAGGGCGCGCGGGATGCGCGAATCGCTGGGACTGCACAGAGGACAATCTGAGGACTCGCTTTCAGGACTCCATCTCCGGAAACCACTTCTTTGGTCCTGACTGCATCCTCTCAGCTTCCGAAGCCGGGGCTGAGTTCGCAGCTCCCTTGTCGCCCGGCCCATTGAGGAGAGCCCCCCGGCTCAACTCACTAGGTCCGGTCAGAGGGGTCACCTCCGCTCCCTTGAGTTCTTCCTCCCGCCTCCCGTCCCTCCTCTTCAGCTTCCCCCTCCTCCCTCCGCCTCCTGCTCTAATTCTGCCCTTTGATTCTCTTTTTCAGGGGAGCGTTCTGGGGTCTCTGCACAAAACCTGCTTTTGAGCTCTTCGGCTTCCTCCGAGAGAGCTGGAGCCCGTCCTTCCCCCTGGCCCACCCAGCCGCAAGGGACGCTGTGAAAAGAGCCGCTGCCCACCGCCTCCGGCCCCGCTGTCCGGAGGACTCCGCCCATAGAGGTCAACTCCCCTCACTCTTCCTCTTTCCAGTTCGCCCTCCCTCCGCCGAGCCCCTGACTCGGGTCTCCTCCCGACTTTTGCCGCAGAGAGTGCATATCTGCTGCGCTGCCCTTAACCTGCGCCGGGAGCAGACTCAGACCAGATCTCTGTTCTCCAGAGCCGGAGGAAGCCCGAGCAAGCAGCCTTTTCTCCCTGCAGTAAAACCATAGCCAGACCAGATGCGCCCCAGCTCTCCCGGGACTCGGCAGGTGCTGTTGAGTTAATTTTTCCGCCATACAAAGAAGGATGACCTAGCCCGCCCTGGGATTCTGATCTTTCCCCCAAATTTCCCAACCAAAATTGGGGTATCAGAGGCATATCCGTGTGTTTGTCGGACATACAAACATGCATGTTTATGTTCGTTTTATCTGCTAGATTTCTTCTCCGATGGCAGGAGATGACTGACAAAGGTTTCTTCAGCAGAACACGCATGGCGTGGTCCTTAAAGACTTGCTTTTCCTTACAGATGTCTTAGGAAGGGATTCAGGGCAAACCAACTCAGTTAATTGCCTTCAGTAAAATAACACGATTACGAAATTAGATCTGTACCAGAGGGGTAATTAACTTCGATCCGTGCCATCATTTGAAAACTAGATTTATAGACGTATGTATGGATTTTAGGTGCGCTGTAAATGGCATGCAGATGTATGCATAAGTATACGCAAGCTCATGCCCCATCTTCTCTTCCACCACGCAGACTAATTAACGGCAACTCTAGCAGATGTGACAGGAGGAGAGCTGAGATGGAGCATTGCTCTGAGTTACGACCCTGGGGGTAGGGACTCCAAGCCGGAACTCTAGGGGAGGCTGAAGGGCAGAGAGGAAAGTGTGATAGTTGCAGTGAGTCAGTTGCTTCTGGATCAAGATCAGAGACTCTGCCCTCCGTGTTCACAGCGGACCTTGATTTAATGTCATACAATTAAGGCACGCGGTGAATGCCAAGAGCGGAGCCTACGACTGCACTTGAAGGACATCAGAGAGACTCAGGGTCGGAAAGGGTGGGGAGAAACAATTGCAGGCGTCACGGAAGGGAGCTAGAATGAACCCATCCTGTGCAGCATAAGGACTCCTTGCATTGATTCAGAATCTTTAGAATGCAAGAGTCATATGTTTTTCAGCCAGAGTCCGGGAACCCCGCATGCATATCCCCAAGGGGAATATTAGAGGTTTCATTGACAGCTGTCAGGAGAACAGTAGCTCCCATTGGTGCAAATGGTCTAGAAAGTCCGCATTCGGAAGCGCTGGCCTTTTCAAAACAGAATGAGGTTGTTCTCAATCCTGGGCTGAATTGGGAAAACAAAATAGGAGAGGGAGTCTAGCATTAGATAGCGCCCAGACCACATTGCACAAGAAACCTCAAATGACTCAGTCATCTGTGGAAATAGGAACATCCGGTCCCCCATAGCCCTTGAGTTCTCCCATTCTCTACCCAGTCTCATGGCGGCCTTGTCTAGCTTTAAAAGACCAAGGCGAAGTCGCAATACCCAAATCAGTCAAAGTTGTCGAATCACGGGAAAGACCAAGCCAGAAACTGAGACTTGGTAAATTATTCTATTTGGAAGACCATGAGGTAGACTTAGTTAAGGTAGGTCCACTCCACAACCTTGGAGCCTAAGAAAACCAAGGCTGAGAATGAGCTTTGACGCAAGTCTTTGTTCTGATGTGGCCTGCCTGGCCTGGGAACAAAGGCGAGGCTGGGCGAGGATGAACCAAAGTGGCCGCGCCCTCCGCGCCTTGCGCTGTCCGTGGTGCTGACAGGACCCTCTTCCACCTTCTCCTCCTCTTCTTCCTCCTCCATATAAACCCGCAAGTAAGGCAATAAAATCGCTTCTTCCCTACTATAAAACATACAGGATATTAAGTAATTTACAAATAAAAATTTGAAATGGGAAGACAGTAAACAGCTAAACAGTATTTTACTGAAACTGTCCACTCTATTATAACAATCAGTTGGTTTGGGTTGAAACCCGAATCCGAGTAGTGGACAAAACCTGAAAAAAGACATGAAATAGAAGAAAAATTTGTTTTGTTTTTCTTAAACCACAACCCTGAAAACAGAGACACGAGGTTCTCAGCTGAGGATCTTAGCGCAGATGTGGTCACCAAAGGTACCTTTCAAAGGACCCCAGAGTGTGCCTCAAGATATATTAAAGAGGATAATACTGGAGTGATTAGCTGACCAGGGCAGGCAGGAGTAAAGCAGCCTGAAACCACTGTCTAGGCTCTCAGCGGGGATCCGAATAGGGCAGTCTTCCTAAATGAGTTCTGAAGCCAAGACCCACAGAAGGACCGGCTCTCTGGTGCTCAGGAGCTGATACTGAGCACCACCTCTCAAGGAGGCACTGTGGGCCCAGAGGCCTGAATCCCGCATTGCGGGAGAAATCAGACTGCAGAACTCTCCTCCTCATAGCTACTCTGGACCGGACCTCTAGAGGCAGGGCAGATTACCAAATTACATATAATTAAGATTTGCCTTAGGACTTGTGGGTCAGATGGGTCTGAATTAATGCATCCAATGTATATTTAAAATGCTGAGCCTATTTCAACATTTTAACTTAAACATCGAGAATATATATAAGCAATAAAATATTAAGTTCTATAGTTAATCATATTTGCAATGGAAAGAGAAATAGGCAATAAATTGATTTGCATCCAGCCTAGGCCCAAGAAAGAAAATATTCCATGTTTGAGTATCTTTATAGATTCACATCATAAATGCTGTCAAACATCGGCCATAGATAAACTGAACCAGGTTGTACAAGAGAGACAGTGGCAGCAATTTTTATGCAGGCCTAGAAATGGGCTATATATGGACAATGGCCTAAAAGATATGTTTTTATAACATTTATTCTCTTAAACCTGAATGACGGAAATGTATCCACTGACTTAGGAAATAAAAGAGGTCAGAAACAATATCCTTGGTGGTCTAATTCCTCCTCACTCCGTCCTGAAAGGTGGATTTTATTTGTCTTCTGATTTTAAAACTCTGTAAATTACCACTTTCATATGCACAAATTTCAGTTCTGTATTGATTTCACACAATACGGGGAAGGGGGAATGGAATTTACAAAACTGTGTTGGGAAAAGAGCTATCTCAAATACAAAGAAAACGGCTTTAAGATGTTCTTCTTGTGTCAGTGAAAAACAATCACCAGAATTGGAAATGAGTCTGAAGCATTGCAGGCTGTCACAGAGGTTCCTATATCCTTCCAGTATTCATCCAGTTGTATTGATGAACTCTACCCATAGTCCCTTGAGTATTTCACAAAGTAAAAAGGGTCTAAGGCTTCAAAACAGTCCTCTTTGCATTGTTGCAATTCATATTACATAATAAGAACACACTAATACTCCCCAACCTAATCCTATTTGTTTAAAATCGTCCTAAACGCTGGTTCCAGAAAGTTTAATCAGTTAAAAAATATATTTTCTAAATAGAAACAAAATGTGTCATATGAGAGAATTACAAAAGCATGGGAACAAATACATGATTAAGTCATCTGGTCACCAAGATTAAATCCAGCGTGGTTTCTGATTCATAGTGTTTCTATACTTTTAAAACTATTTATTTTCAATTTCTTTAAAAAAAATAGGCATCCAGCCTAATGTCCATTACAAAATTTTCCTGCTATGAAATTCTGTGCTCAGCAGTTTTCCAGCAAAACAACCCAGGTGGACAATTAGAGAGCTTTAGTACAGAGGACCATGGGAGTCCTTCAGCAATCACAACTTTCATCTAGTGGTCTGAAATTAGAGCTTCTCGGAATAATTTAGGAACAGCTTGACCCGTTGAGATGCTCAGGGACAACCCTCTTGGGAAATAGCTTCTTTCCTTCCAGGGAACAAGATGCTAGCCCAGCGAACAGTTATCTGATGTCAACAATGCCAGAGCGCCCTCTGCTGGTCCCCAAGAAACAGCGCACTGGTTACAGAAGCCAGATGGTAGGAGTTTCAGTAAGCCCTGGAAACATTAAGCTCTTAGGATCATTTAATCTGTGGAATTTAAAGGCTCCCATCATATTCTCCGCCTGAAAGGCCACCCGATTTTTATTTTGAGGGCTCCTGGGATGGTTATCTTAGAGGTAGCGAGGAGTCATTGTTTGAAGTTGACTGAGATTCTGTTGGTTGCTTTCTATGTCTTTTTTTTTTTTTTTTGCAGTTTTATAGCAAAATATGAAACTGTAAATCTCAGGAAAAAATCATTCTCATAGGCAGCTGAATATCAAATAATTTTCATTTATTTTATCCATAACTAAAATTTAATAAAAGGAAATATTTTAATTAGAATAAAGATACCAGGAACAGGGTGTTTACTTTATTTTAAAGGGTGTTAAAACAAAAATACAGCCTTACATAAAGAATGATTGTGTTGATTTGTGTTAATTTTACTCTAATTTTCAAAGACTACACTTTTGAATAAGAAAGCGAGTTATGTTTGAGGAAGAAGCTGAAAGTTTTGAGTCATATTAATTAATATATCCAAAAATTCACCTCTGAAATCTTCCTACTGAGTTAATATCAGTACTCAGGTGGCAAAGATCCCAGAAAGTAGACTACTGTGAGTAAAATCATCAGGAATGCAGAAATGGAAGCAGCATGTGTAAAACTCTAAATGTTATTTGTATTTTTCTGTATGGAACAATATATTATAAGATGAAATGGAGGCTTCTTAAAAAATTAAAACCCACTTTTGATTTCACATCTTATGGGGCTTATATTGAGCAAAATAATGTATAACTGTATTGTTTCATCACTGTGAATTAGAAATTCCAGCCTATTATGCGACAGACACATCCTCGCTGCGAGAACTGCTACTCACTACATCGTGCTGGTATAATAAAATGCTTCTAATTATGTGGTTGTTAAATACAACTTCTAAAATAAAGTTCAGTTTATTTTATGATGTCAGAATGAAATAGCTGTTTAATATCTCTTATTTTAATACTAGATTTTAAATGAAAGCTCATAAGAATATCAAGCTAAAATAAAAAAAAACTGATGTTACAATTTGTTTTGGGGGTAACAAGTCTTGATTAAATGTTAAACCAACTTAAATATTTAACCAAGTATGTCAAATTCCATATAGCATAAGTACATCTGTCTTCTGAAAGCTCGTTCTCTGAAGCAAGAATTACCAATTCATAGGAGAGCAAATCAAGAAAAAAAAAGTTATAATTTCTATAATTTAATTCTAAGCATTTCTTTGGAAATGTGAAATATTTTACTTTACATAATTTAATTATTTTCTAAGTAGATTCATATTTTACCCAGCAAACAATATACATATCATAACTTTTCTATGTTCTTAATAGTTATTAGATTTAAAAGCAACTTCTAATAAAAGAAAATGTGTAATACACATAAAATATTTTTCCTCTTTTAAAAATCATTTACTATAAAGAAGGAAAGAAAGAAAATAGAAACAACTAAAATTGCTTCTAAGTAATTTTGTGTATGATAGATTTTCCTCAAATCGATAGCACACACCAGTATTCACCATTCAAATGTGTATGGATGGGTTTTTTAATTTCTCTTTTATATTTGTATATCCATTATGTTTGGATTGTGTCCAAAACGTCTTGACTTTCCTTTGGAGATTTGGAACCCATGGAAACATGAACTTTCACAGAAACAGGATTCTTCCAAGTAGTGTATTTGTGGGAAGCATAAATATGACACAAACAGCAAACTGCTAGTGCCTCTATTTATTGATTTAATTGCAATAGTTATGTGATCTTATAGCTGAAATTGACATAGACTTTCATACTTGTGGGACACACACACACACATCCCTGTTTGTGGGCTTCAGATAAGAAAGCAGATTTAATAAGTACCTACTGTATCTTTTAGCCAATATCCAACTCTGCTGTTGCTGCTATTTCTATCAGTTGCTGTTAAGTAACAATTCTGATGCAGGATAGGAATCAAAAACATAATGCTTAAAGAAAAATAATGTGGGGACATAAAGCTGAAATGTATTAATGTAAAATATCAAGTCCATGATTCTAAGTAAACTGCAGAGAAAATATTCACATTGAAGAATAATATTAGAAGTTGAAAAGCCCACACATGGCAAGTACACAGTAGTACAAAGGCAAAACAAGGTACAATGAGAATCAGTACGGTTGCTTTAAAACATCAGTAAAAGACACTATGTGGATGCAAGAAAACCTCAGGATGACTAGATTGCACACAAAGTGTGTTTATTTATCGAACATACTGTAATTTTGATCTTCTTTAAAGAAAGTTGGGGAATATATTTGGAGACTCATGTTAGCAAATTATTTATTATTCAGCTCCTATGAATTTGAAAGGCAAATTTATATCTTTATTTCCTGGTTATTAGACAACCCCAATTTAGTTCTAAAGAGATTACTCTAAATGTAACTCTGTACATAATATGAATTTTAGAATTGGTTGAATGATAGCATGTTGAATAAAATATTTTCTTTCCACCACCGACTTTACATTTTAAAATCTGAGACAAAGTAAAAATGAAATTTAGTTTGCTAAATTGTTCCTTACAGCTTTCCGTGTTCTGAGTCACAATGTATTTAGAAATGCAATTCACTTAAAGTCAATCCCAATGTTTGCTTCCTGGAAGCTCAGGATGCCGTGTTAGTGTGAGGAGTGATAGAGTGATATGGAAGAAGACTACCTCAAGGTCAATTAAAAGGAAGTTTATGCTGCCAGGAAAGAGTAAAGTGGAGAAAGGTATCCTCTTAGAGAAGCTACACAGTGTCTTCTTTCGTTGAGTCAGAACTTCATGCCTGGACATCCTGGGTCTGTCGTGATTCTCACCTGTTCTCAGAGCCAAGTTACATCTGCTGTGTTAATTACCCTGATAGTATCAGGTAGGAGTGAAGTGCAGAAACTCCAAGAACACATTCTTCAAACATACGACTCTTACAAGGTAATATATTTAGATAATATGAATTTCTATTCTGCAAAAGGGTTATTGGTTTGTTTATCTATTCATTGATTCCAAAGACTGAATGTAGAACCTTTTTGTACATGCCAAGCAAGTGTTCTACCACTGAGCTATATATCACCAGACCCACAAAAAGGTTATTTTATACTAGATTTTCCATTCAGGAAACACAAGTATTTATAAATGCCTGCTAAGCCTCAGGAAGTTGTTCAGGGTGGATAAGGGAAGGAAGATGGTGGTATGTACATATAGAACTATCTATGCTATGGATGAAGATTAACATTTAAACCATGGTTGTACAAAAAGAAAGGATTCATCTTTAGATGCACTTTGAATCTACCCCTTCTGCAGTTATCTTATCAGATAGCCTATGTGATAAAAATTGAATGAGACAAGAGGATCGTTAATAAAGTATCATTAAAAATGTCTAGTAAAATGATAGGCTATTCATCTACTCCAGCTGTTGTTATTGCAACACCTTTGTGCAGTAATTAACATTTTCTAAATCTACAAATGCCCTTTCTCACATGAATGAAATTGTTCTACATTAGCCTGCTTCTGCATCCTATCTCACCTGCTAACCATACCTAGTAAAGTAAGTGATTTTAACAATAGCATTGAACATATCTATCAGTCCTAGCTATAAAGACCAATTGTATACCGCAGAACTTGAACCTAGTTTTATTTTAATGTCTCCATCTTGTCAGTATTAACACTTACCTAAGGTTTCTAAAAATAAAACATAGGTCTGTTCATTCCTTCATGGGATGTTTACTTGCTTGTGGCAGGTCCCACTCCAGATGTGGAACCTTCTGTAATAAACAGAACTAATATGATTTCTCTTGTGGTGGAGCTGACAGGCTTTCTTAACATTCTGTCTTCCACTCACCTGAACAAGCAAATGTTTCTTTGATTTAAATTCTTCTCTTTACGTGCCCCAGATTATCCATTGGAAGGAATATTTTCATGGAAAGGAAAGATCATGCTTTGGGGAAAGAACAAAACCAGGGCACCTACATTTTCTTTGGATCCCTCTTTTCTTCCTTTGTGTCTTCCGTAACACTCCATGTTTTCACTGTTCCTTTCCAAGCTGAAAACAGCTGAGGAATATAGAATTCAGCATGCTCTGATGCTGACTGTGAAATATTAACTTCTGTCTCAACTGTGGTTTACAGCCATGCCTCATTTCTTTTATACTCATTCACTGTACATATTTGCTTTCCTTTTTAGGCAGATTTTTGCCTTCATGGTAATGTTCTCACTCAAGTGCCAATCCAAACTCAGCTCTTTGCTCTTATTTCAAGTCATTTTATTTTATTTAATTTTTGGTGTGAATGTGTGGTGCATGCATGTGTGTACAGGTATGTATACCTGTGCATGTATGTATGGATGCCCGAGGTCCATGTCAGATGCTTTCCTGTATTGTCCTCCATCTCACTTTGTCAGTCAAGATCACTCACTGAACCATAGCTCGCTGATTGTGTAGAATGGCTGACCATTGAGCATAAGTTTTTCCTGTCTCTGCCTCCCAGTGCTGGCATTATAAGTGCATATACCCATATCCAACTTTTTACGTGTGTTCTGGAGAGCTAAACTCAGGTCTTTACAAAGCAAACACTTTACCCACTAGTATCCCTGGCCTCCATCTGTGTTTTATTTTAATGAGCCGTTTCATCAATTGTCAAAATTACCTTTATTTTTACATCATATTTTCACCTTTTAATAATAATAATAAAACAAAAACAAAAAAACAGTGGTTAGATGCCAAAAAGTAGGTGACAATACCTTTACCATGTGCATGTTGTTAGACCTAAGTACTTCTTCTATGGTGTTCAAGGAGGGTACTAACTTTTCTTTCCTTTCCTTTCATACAAAACTACATTCTATTTTTGACAGGACACATAAATGTAACTAAATTACACCAACTAAAACATCAGTTGCTTTTATTGTATTGACTAGAAATGTGTTTAAAAAAATCTAATGTAGTTACTAAATTGCCCATAACTAGATCAACATTTCCATGACTTCATTATTTCAATGTTCAAAATAAACATCAACTAATCACTCAGAAGTCTATCCCAAAATAATCTTCCAGATGTCATTTTTAACCTGCTTAAATAACATCACTACCCAGGAAGTTTTTAGAAGCTCCAGTAAACATGGTCATTCATTTCTCTCCTATTATTGTTTGTTAGCCACCATCTTACCAAGTCCTGTGAAAATGACCAGAGATCACGGTCAGATTTTTCAAGGCAATGGCAGGCACCATGTGTATTAATGAGATAAAACATGTTTCCCATAAGTCCTCATTGTTACTAAACTCATCAATTACCGTGAGGATAAGAACTTCTTCAGCTTCAAGACACTTGTGATATAATATAGTGCTCTTTATAAATAATGTGTTGACTCTGGAATCAGGGCTTCCGTATTTTAAACTGAACCATTACTTTGATCAGTTGAATAATTTTCTGCTGGATTTTAGTTCTGTGAACTTGATTACCCACTCTGTAGCATGTACAGTAAAAATTAGAGCCAGTTTAAATTTTGGATTTTGAGGTGCATTCTTGGCAACTCAATTTAGCAGTTCTGAGACCATTTAAAATAAGCACAACTGATTCTGAAGCTATTGCTCTACATCTTGAGAAATTTCAGGTCAGTATCTAAGCACCCTTTTTGGCTTTCTAAACTAATGGAAATGAATAATTCTAGGATAATCAATCTTATTACTAAATAAACACACCCTAAAAGAATGTATATTTTGGGAAAGTCTTAGTCTTAACATGAAGAGTGCATCAATCTGAGTTTTCCAAAGCAAATGGCAACTTGGGGGTTAAAAATGCTTTAGAAAAAAATGTCTGTGCAAGAGAAAAATAGTGAAGGAATGAGAAAGCTGGGGGAGTGCTCAAAGTACAATAATCCCAAGCTCTAATAAAAAAGAGGCAAGGAGAGATAAAAGGTATATTTTAGACAAATATACCGTCCAGAACACTTATGGTAAGGTCATTAAGAAGTGTTTGAGCCAAAGTTAGCTGTCAAGGAAGACTAAAGTATTTAGAGGGAATTGTATTTTATTACCCCTACCATAGCTGACCACAGATTTGGGGAATGCTTGTGGGAATTGTGGTCTCTGAATGAACACAAAGATAGATTTTGGAATGTAGGTGTGGCATAGTTAATTGGATTCCCTGAAGGTGGAGGTCCATATGCAATGTCCAGCATACAGGATACCACAGGGAGGAAAGCCATTCCTGATATCTGGGTCAGTTGCTAGACAATTTTGCCAATATGCATCAATCATCACAAAACTAGATTTTTCATGAATGGGGTCACCAATCAATGAAACAGATAGAAAACTCAAGAAATATAGAATGACTTGCTTTTCTCTCCAAATGAGTTTGGGATCTCTTATAATTAGAAACTAAGAAAGCAAATGCTTTGACCCAGAAGACATAGACATTACCTCCCTTCTGACTGTATTCATTAAAATTAGTTACATGGGACTGCCATAAATCAGAATCCCACGTTGATCTGGAAGTTGACAGATGCTGATGAAGAGTGATTTTTACCAAAAGGAGACTTCTTGCAAGCATCTTCACTGTATTATATTGAGGCTGACTATCTCACCTCAGAGGGTGATGGGATTTAAGATTCTTATGTGACTGAAATAGAACCTGATTTCACATGCTTTTTGCATATTTTGAAGACAGTGAATTGTGGCAGACAGGGCTTAAACAAAGGATCATAAAATCCCTTTAGGATAAAAATAGGCTTCCTCTGAATTTCTGTGTGATTTTAAAACTCAAGTGACCTTTCTGAGTCCCTGTTTTCTCATTTGAAAACTAGAAGAACAGAATTAGATATCCAAGATATATTCTAGAAAGGAATGAATTCTAGTACCAGTCACATTAATAACAACAGGACTAGAATAGGATGTGGTACGTGCAGTAAACTGTGGAAGGAAGCTCATTTCTACTTCTGGTGAAGGAACTTGAGACTGCAGTTTCAAGACCGGATTCTAGGATTTATTGTTTCTCTCAAGATGCTCCTAGTTATTTTGAAAGTCGCGGTATTCTTGAGATATCTTGGAGAGCATGCCAGCACACATATGCTACAGATTCATCCTTTATATGTTTGATTCTGAGACATATTCTCCCCCAACTCCTTACAGGGTTCTAAGAGGATAAAAAACACAGCATCAACAACTCACAAATTCCCTCTTGGATGCTACCCACGCATGCCCACATTCCAGTCCTCTGGAATCACTCCCCAAATAAGCTACATGCCTATCAGAACCCTTATCTTAGTCAGTGCTTCTTGCAGGAAACCTAGGCTAAGACGTCAGAAAAATGTCTGTTAAATAAGAGAATATAGTATCTAAGAGGGAAGGGACTTATAATGAATGGTTCAACCCTTATCCACTGTATGATTTCACTGCAGAATCATTTTCTATGTCTCAAACGTTTTAAAGGACCAGGCACAGTGATACACATCTCTAATACTGGAATTTGGACCCAGAGGCAGGAGGATTATTCCAAATTCAAGACAAGCCTAGCCTACATAGTAAATTCCATCTCACCATCCCGAAAGCTATGTAGTAAAATTAATTCAAAATAAAATTCGGAAAGAGCTCTTGCCAAGGATATCACTCCTGCATTATCATTCATCTAAGTCCAAGAAAGGGGCTGATTTTATGCAAGTATGAAAAAAATCCAAGACAATGAGTGGTGGCCAACTATAAGGACTCTCAGAAACAGCAAAGGTGTGATTCTCTCTCCAGATCTGTGATTGTGGTGAAAGATGGAAAAATCCCTGAAGGGTGTCTAGATTCTCACAGTTCTTTAGTATTCTTCATCACAAATTTGATAACCCCTGACACGCAAATATGAGGAAAAGAATAAACAATAGAGATCTCTATAATTAGTAAATAAATAAATGCATGCTAGGCATATAGTGCATTTATTTATTAGACAGAAAAATGAATAATAGCCCCCGAAGTAGAGCACATACTTCATGATGCTCTCTGGACAAGCCAGGCCACCACCAGACACAGAAGTTAGGCCTGTGCTGCCTCTCCAACATAACTGAGTGCACGCTGCTCTTAGGCAAATACTGCAGCCGAGAGTGACAGTGAGGACATCCAAGCTGCAGTCAGAAAACACAGAAAAACTGAAATGCTTTTAGATGGCAGACAAAAAGGCTTATCTACCACAAAGTCTGAGAAGGGAAAGAAATACAACACTAACTCCAAATGCATTAGCCTTCATTTAAATTGACACACAGAAAATTTAAGAAATAATTTTGCTCTTGCTGTGGAAACATTCTTAACAATGTATTTATTTAATTCAATAAGAATGTATTCTTAACAAATCAGATGATAATCAGCAGATTTAAGATGAAGTGGATCTTGTTGAAATGGTATGTATTCTTTAGCACTTGATATAAAATTAATTACAAAACAGTATAAGTACTACATAAAGCAATGCATGTATATACATGACAAACTTTTACAATGTCCGCCTAGAGTCAAGAGAAGGTTGTCTTAGCCTCTGTTCTAAGAGGTTAACACACAGTATTTCCTATGGAAACTGGGCATTTAAAATGTTTAAAATTCTTAGCAATACCTCAGAATGAGTCAATGCAACATGTAAGAGCTGAACTGAAGGCTGTGAGGGTTCTGGAGAAGGATTACTGCTCCTCTCACACATAACAGCAGGAAAACAGTAATCTGCACCCCAAAATATTGTAATCTTTTCATTATCTTTCCTGTTATTCATTTTCCTATGAAGAAATGGGAATTCCATAGAATGTGATTCCTATCATTTACATGTTTAACGCAGTGATAGATGGCACAAACTCTTATGTAACTGCTATTTATTTTTGCATGTATCTACTCACATTGGTGCTTGTGTGACACTTCACTTTGGTACAGCCCAGGGTGTATATATAATATAAATATATATAATATATGAGTGATATTAACCACCAATAGAAAACAGTTTATTCCAATAACTGAAATGGTTCTTAAACCAATTAATTCCTCTAACAATTATATTATAAAACTTCTATAAGGCAGCAAAATTCATTCACAGTTTTCAAACCTTATGTTTTTAATATTCAGCCTTCAGCAGTTTGTCCATCAAATGGAGACTAAAGATGTTATAATTCTACATTTTCAGTTGTCTTCAGTGCTGATGCACATACAGTTTATATGAATCTCTTATAACCACAAGTACATTAAACTCCAGTTTCCTTGCCATGAATAGTTCTCAGCATTTTCACACAAGACGCTTCCAAGCCTCATGCTGTGACATAGCATTCTCCCCAAGGATAGATGGAAAATGGTGGCTCAATGAAGTGACGAAAGGGCCAAGGACAGCATAAAACAGAGTCCAGCTGGAACTCTCATCTCGTCGTCTTTCCTCCTCTGCACATGCTAAGGTGGAGTCTCTTGCTAGTATGTGTACAAATGACACAGAAACCTCCACTTGCTAAGATACCAACCAAGTTGCCTGTTTATAATGAATTGTCCCTACACAGTGACATTTGTATTCGTAAAGGAAAGGTCTCACCCTTAATTCTGAACAGGTGCCGATTGCTGTGTTTGATATGAAAAGTAACCTCTCCATTAGAATTTTTCAAAAATATAATTGAGTCTCCTTGGAGTATAATTATGTTTTAGAAGCCTCTCTGACTATGTGTCTCAAAGGAATATTAATGAATAGCATAAGAATGCCTTTCAGCCATAGGCACAGAGTTCCTTTGCTCATTTAAGGATCAGTTTGAAGATTCAAGAAATTGAAATGAAATGAAAAGGAAACTAAAATACCCAGGAAGGCAACTCTGAGGCTCCTGGTTTAATTTCCTTGTAGAGTCATCAGGCAGGAGCAGAAACACCTCAGCCTCTGTCTTCCAATAGCGCGTCCTGGGTCGTGTGACTGACAGGTTAGCAATCAGCCTTCCTCACACGGAGCACACAGTGTGAGACATCACTCACAGCTGCTCTTTAGAGCAATGTTTCTCAACCTATGGGTCGTGATCCCCACGGAGTTTCATATCAGATACTCTGCATATCATGTATTTACATTAAGATTCATAAAAATAGCAAAATTACAGTTACAAAGTAGCAATGAACTTATTCTATGGTTGGTGGTCATTACAATGTGAGGAACTGTATTAAAGGATTGCAGCATTAGAAAGGTGGAGAACTGCTGATACAGGGCAATATTTTTTCCATGAATAGCAAATGAAAGCTGTCATATATACTAGATTTGCTATCACCTATTTACATTTGGAAAAAAATGATGTGTCTGGGAAATGATACTTTTTTGTCCTGTGATGGGTTTTAAACTCTGAGCCTTGGGAATAAAAGGAAAATACTCTAGCACTGAGATAACCCCCCAACTCTTGTGTTTTTAAGATAGATTTTTGTTATGGAGTTTTGACTCACTATGAACCGACTATATATCCCAGACTGTCCTCAGAATCCCAGTTCTCAGAATCTCAGTTCTCATGCACCACCCTCCCAAGTAGTGGAATTACAGTTACAAGTCACCATATCCAGCAATTTGGTACATTCAACACATAATCACTCTTTGCACATGTTTTTAAACTTGCCTCTTCAAAGCATGCTTCAGTAATCCTGCTGTTGGGGTTTTATTTTCCTCTACCTATAACATATTTCTTTTCTTCTTAGTACTATCTATAATCTACCATTGTGTTTTGTCAATGCCCAGATCAAATTTCATTTACTCAGTTTTGCATTTTCTAGATTACATAGTAAATTTTATTGTTAGAAGTATAGAATTCACGGCTGGTACAATGGATTTTGCAACTTGTGTATATTGTAAGCATGTGTACTTATAAAATTGTCTATGTAGTAAGCACAAAATGGGTGCTCACTGAAGTATTGCAGAGACTGACAAAGAATTAATGGGAACAGATAATTCTCAACCTCTCATTTGACTGTGGTTAGAACAGAAATAAGTGTAAATACTTGGTATTACCAATTAATTATGTAAAAACAAGCACTTTGGGGTTCAAAGATTTTATTAACTATTTCCTGCCAACAAATGAGAAATAACTTTATAAAATATCTGTGAATGTGAGTTACTTTCCCCTACCTACAAAATGTTCATTTGCTTTACAGAATAAATCAATAAAGCTTTTGATAAAGAAATTCTCACATTAAAACTCAGCAACATTCGATACATTTTTCACCCCTTTGAAATGTCCTAAAAACTCATATTTTTGTTCATCTCAACTATGGGACTTTGTGTTCCTAATATTAATGTAAAGACATTTGTATCACTGTTCATATTACAATTGTAAATATATTGGTAGAGCTTACTGGAAAGAAAGGAAGGAATGAAGGAAAAAAGAAAGTAAGAATTTTTCCCATCTCAGTTCCCTACAACATTCAAATACACCCATGAACCCTTCCTTTAGGTGGAAGATAAATAGAACAAGGAGCACATAAACTTAGATTCCCATCACTCACTCGGTAACTGCACGATATCAAGTTGTTGGCTGGATACCTGTAATACTGGATGTCAACATTCACTGAAGAGGAATAATGGTCCCCTTATTTGGCCTGTAAGGATGCCATAGACTCATCATACACAGAAAGCAGGCAGCACTGTGCCAGGCACACAGTGAATCCCGGATAAATGCTGATTTCTTGATTCATTCTCATGGCTCCCGTTTCCTCTCCCACCCCCCCCACCCCCCACCCCCCCACCCCCATGTAGCCATCTTCCTGTCTTCCCGTTTCACAGTTCTGATTATTCCTCCTTTCTTTTATCTCGCCTAGTACCCCACTGAGATGGGGTGATTATGTGTATGCTGAGGAAGAGGAGAGCCGGCAGGATTACAGAAAGCTGGCGTTGAAGCTCAGCCTGTGGCTATTAGGCTCCCAAGCCAGCCAGGGCTGAGTTTGATAAAAGCAGAAAGCAAGCTTTGCAAAAAGCCTACTGCTGGCAAGTGTGACAAGGGTGAGGCTCTCAAGACTTCCATATGAAAAATAAATAGGGGTTCTATATTTATCACCCCACCCCCAATAATAGCATTCAAAACCAAAGGAGCCTGCGTGAACATATTAAGTTTTTAGAACAGTTAGACACAAAGCTTCTACGGTGATATCTAAAGGCAAAGAGAGAGATAATGCCATTCCCAGAGGCCGAACGAGATATAAAAGACTGAGAAAGTGGAGCAGCGATTAAAGGGCTGGTGATGCACAGTGGACAAATCTTCTGACATCCTATAAAAGGAACACAATTCGAAGTTTAATGTGGCTTTGAGGTCTGATTCAAACATGCCGCTGAAGTTGAAATCTTAAATAAATACAGCAAAGCAAGGGGTCTGAAAGTGATGAAACCCTATGATTTTATATGTGTTAATTTTTTTCTCTATTATCCAGATGACATTAAGACACAGAGAGCTAAGTCATCACACTGAATGTGAATGAAACTCTTTGTGCCCCACATCATGTTCCCAAGTGACCCCCGAATGACTAATATGTACTGATTCTTAAATACCAGCAACAATCTCTAAGCATTTTGTATATACTAATTTCACTACTCAAGGCAACAATCTTAAAAGATGTATACTCGCTTTGAAATGTTTTCCTATTTAGTTGGTAAGAAAACCAAGGCTTAGAATATACTTATTTTATTTAAGGATATAAACCTAGTAACTAGTGGTACTGAGAAAATCAGACACCGAGTTACATATAATATATATATCTGCTGAGACAAGGCATAGTGGTGAACAACTTTAAGCCCAACATTAAAAAGGCAGAGGCAGGTGGATCTTTGTGAGTCCCAGGCCAATCTAGTCTACTTAGTGAGTTCCAACCCAGCCAGAGCTACACAGTGAGACATAATCTCGAAAGCAAAACCAAACAAAAAGATGTACCTGCTAAACAAATTCAGTCTTTATTTTCTTCATCCTTTATTTGAGTATGAAAAGGAAATGTTTTATAAATCAGTCAATGTTTTGGTTTTCCATTTCCTTGTCTCTCTTGTACTTTCAAAAAAGCACATTATCTGTCTTCTTTATAATGGTTTGTTGTAATTTTTGTATCTTTCTTTCTCTTATTAGGTTGGGAACGTTATCAGTAGTTTGGATGTATTTTTTAGAAAAGAATGAGTAAATGATCAAGTTAACAAGATGGTATTTCAACATGTCTAATTCCACCTAAAAAAGAAACTACACTCATATTTATGGTTGCCATGGTGACAGCAATTGTCAGAAATCCTATTTATAGCCCATCTCTCAGTCTTCCAAAGAAAATATCTAATTTAATACTCCAGTATATGTCTGCATCCTTCTACACATAGTAGGATTGGACAGATAAATAGTTCCACTATGATATCACCAAACATCTACCACTGTTCCCAAGGTTGAGGCTAAGAATATATGGATGCAGCCAGTAGCAAAGATGGTAGACATGTTCTTACTTGTCACTGGGATTAGAGAGATAAAGTCCTAACTATGCCAAAGAATACTGGTAAATTATAGTCAGAGAACAATGTATGATAGATTACCAACATGCTAAAATTATGACTAAATGGATATCACACTAGATAGACATACTTTGAAAAATGTAAGAGCCCAAAATACTGTTGATTAACTATCAGATTGGGGAGGTTTACAAAGATTTACAGTAAACATGTTATGGTTGCTGAGAAAGAATTTTTAGTTCATGGGCCTAAAAGTATATGTTGCCACAAGTGCTGTGAAAAACGTGGTCATTTTTCTAATAGTGGAGAAGATACTCATTCCAGTGGCTAGTGTTAGGTACCTGTCCCAATGTCTTATGGGTGAGTCAAGAAACACATGCAAAAATGTTTACCCAGTATTGTTTGTGCTGCAGAAAGTCACAAGAGAGCAGAATCACCACAGGAAATGGAATTTGTGAAATACTCATATACTAAAAAATACAATGCATGTCACACATATTGATACACATGAACATCAAAATCATGCCTTATGAAATGCAAACTGCTCAAGTATATAGAGCATTATACAAATGGTTAATCTTTGTGAAATACTTGTATTGGGTCATTGATGAGAAGACTATAAATAACTGCAAGGGTATGATTGAGAGTAGTTGTCTCTTAAGATGGGGAGGAAAGGAGGTAATATAGAAAGGGTAAAGACACTTAAATTACTCAGATATTTATTTAAACCAGGTAAAATTTACAGCAGTGTTTATCATTTTATTTTATCTTTTCAGCAGCTTAACTGAACACCACTATAGGCAAAAGATGTTTTTGTCCATATGGTGCTCAGTTGTAAGTCTGGGAACTAAAGATCATGTGCAGGAAGAAAATCATCAATAATGGAGTATGAAAGTATTGCCAACAGACCTATTTCCCTTCACATCCAAGTATAGTCAAGCAGAAGCTGAACTTAGGTTCATCCAGAGAATGCCCTTGATCTTATAAGAAGACCAAAGGTCATATTCAGGCAACTGTTGAGAAAGCTCTATTTCTTTGACTCAACAATTTTTGATATGCTACCATAAAATTGGGAAAGGACTCACAAAAAAAAATTCTAACAAACTGAATAGTAGATGCATGAAGCCTAATTGTCTGAAGAAGTAATAAAAGTGTAATCTTTTGGCTTGATAATTAGCTGGAGCTCATTTTGTCTGCTCAGTAAGAATGGGCATTGTGGGAGGAAATTAGTCCACAGTATTTGTGCGTGCGTGCGTGCGTGCGTGCGTGCGTGTGTGTGTGTGTGTGTGTGTGTGTGTTGTGCTACTTTTAATTTCTTTTCAAAATAAATATTCCATCCAAAGATATATGCAGAAATATTTTCAAATGTAGGTAGGGAGGAGGCTACTTATGCTCTTGGTCCTGTTTGGTACAAGTCAGCCTGGAGTAGGAACTTACACCTTAGTAGAAATCTAAGACATGTTACCTATTACCTTCATTTAGATGAAGTGCCGTCACCTTCCTGATGAGATTTCACTATATAATTTCTATGCAGGATTTGAGATGAGCTTTCAAATAATTTTACTATTAATATCATCTAAACAATATCTTTTGAAGCAAGAAGTCAACAATGAACACTCATATTAGGATAAATTGTTCCCATATAACACTTTGCTTAAGTTATCCTTGCGCCACATGGTGAAATAGAAAAAAACAGCCCATTGTTAGGCCTTTTTTCTACAAAGGGAGTGTTTCTCTATATTGCACAGGATGGCAACTTAAACAACAGAGAAATGTGCAAAATATTTATAGTGGCTAACCTTGGAGAACTTTTGAAACCTTATGAGAATTTATCCCTAAATTTACCAATTATGGAACTTCAATGAACTCAGTAACAGACCAGTAAGTCCTGATTTTTCTCATCAGGATTTGGAATTCCATCTTCTAACTGTTTCACTGGCTGCAGTAGCCCTTTGATATTTGACTTAATCATTTACTAACCTCTCATGTGTCCCTCCAATTTCATCAGTTGCCAATTTAATCCAAGTTCTCTCACAGTCTCAAGGTCCCTCTCTTTCAGACCCCCAGCTTTGGGAAGTGGGAATATTAATTTATTTGAGATATGTCTGAGTCTAAGGAAGCAATTAATGCTTTTCGAAGAAAGTGTGGTTGGAAGTTACCAGTGGGGACTTTGTCTTCTGAAGCAAAAAGTAGCTTGATCAATTAAAATAAAATGACTGCATTGTTTATAGGCACAAGAAGTCTTACAGCATTTGAAAAAGAAGTAAAAGTTTTATTGAGTATCATTTGAAATCAGCCATAGCCTCCAGCGACTTCTAAAATATTGCAATTCAATGTATTTGTCTGAAAGACAGTTAGTGGAGATTCTAAGAAACTGAATTTCAGTCCTCTAGGAGTCCATAGTGTACCTAAAATATGAGAAGTAGATTTGAACACTATCTCTGTTCCCAGAACATAAGATATTTGTCACAGGATATGTGCTTAACCAGAGATGTTATAATACAAAGAAAAAATGTATGATCGTTAAATAATACATATTATAAAACTATTATATATGTTCCATAGAGATTAAGCAATAATATTACTGGTCTTACAGGCTTCTAAGTATTCTCTTGCCATGGTGTTCTCATCCCAGCATGCATTGCCACCAGCATAACAGTTCTGTCATTCACTACTCCAAGTTATTATTTTTTTGTAATTCTATCACTTTTATAATCCATAACCACTGAGCTGTTTAGTTTTGAGACACTGAGTAGAAGGCTTAAATTTAGTTTAGTATTGTATAGGAAACATCACAATATTACCCTATCAGAAGAAAGCTTCTAGAAAAAGAGAAGTTCTTGGAGTCTGGTTTCTATTTCTCTCATAGTTGACAAAACGTTCTTCTGAGGGAGCTAGTGACCAAGTCTCAGCTGAGTGCTAGGCAACACAGAGGTCCTGTAGTGGGTACTTTGCAGGGCTGGGGTGTGACCCAGGCTTCAGGACAGAGCAGAGTCAAGTCAAAGAACATAAACCACGCTGCATTTCCTTTTTTTTTTTTTTTTTTTTTTTTTTTTTTTTTGAGCACACCTATGTCACCCTGGAGAATTTCAAGTCCAAGTCCTTGGACATGATGAGAAGGTCCAGTACACATGGCAGCAAGGCAATCAGGGAGCAGTGAACACTTCAAACGAAGGCAGGTATAGACGACACTGTGGCCAGGGGTCCCTGGCATTCTGTCCTCAGGGTAGGAGAAAAAGAAGATGCTTTGTGATTGGGGTGTTCACAATGGTCCTGAGCGGACCCTTATGGACCTCTGTTGTCTGCTGAGAACTCTGGGCCTTCACTAATGCATTCTCCTTGAAATTGTATTAAATATCCCGTTTCCTTTGCTTTCCCATTGTTTGTTGTTGTCCTTATTTAGAAACAGTTGTTCTCTAACAGTTTCTTGAAAAATTGTTGGTGAGAGCTTTAACTGGTCAACTGGTTCTTATGTTTTTGAAAATATTAGCCATCTCTTCTTATGCTATATCTGGCTGGAGCAAAGCTGAGGTTAGAATACATTACTTAGCACATTTTAGAGGTAGTCTGTTGCACCATTGCTTTGCCTTTTGTGTTTCGGGGGCATCTGTACTGGCTGGTTTTTTTTTGTTGTTGGTTTGTTTTTTGTTTTTCTCAACCTGACACAAGCTAGAGTCATCAGAGAAGAAGGAATCTCGGTTGAGGAAACGCCTCCATGAGATTCAGCTGTAAGACATTTTCTCAACTAGTGATCAATGGGAGAGGGCCCAGCTCATAGTGGGTGGTGTGGTCCTGGGTTCTACAAGAAAGCAGGCTGAACAAGCCAGAGGAAGCAAGCCAGTAAGCAGCACCCCTCTGTGGCTTCTGCATTAGTTCCTGCTTCCAGGTTCCTGCCTCCAGGATCCTGCCCTGCTTGAGTTCCTGTCCTGACTTCCTTCAATAATGAACAGCAATATGGAAGTGAAAGCCAAATAGACACTTTCTCCCCATCCTGCTTTTTGGTCATGGTGTTTTATCACCACAAAGGAAATCCTAAGACTTCATTTAAAGTTAGTTTTATTCCAGATCTTTAGGTTTGAAAACATGATTTTTTTGGGTGCAATTATCTGATGATTTTAATAAGAATTTCAATTAGTAAAATAATTCTTTTTTTTACTTAAATTTTATATTCATTTTACATACCAACCACAGATCCCCCTTTCATCCCTCCTCCTGCTCCCCCAACCCTATCTAATCCCCATCTCATCCCCTCCTCCAAAAGAGTAATTTCTCCCATGGAGGGACAGCAAAACCTGGTACGTTCAGTTGAGGCAGGGCCAACCCCTCCCCTCTGCCTCAAGGGTGAGCAAGGTGTTGGACCCTAAGTAATGGGATCCAGAAATCCAGCTCACGTACCAGGGATAGATCCTGATCACACTGCCAGGGACCCTTCAAACAGACACAACTACACAACTGTCTCCTATATGTAGAGGGTCTAGTCTGGTCCCATGCAGGTTCCACAGCTGTCAGTCTAAAGTTTGTGAGTTCCCATGAGCTTGGTTCGGTTGTCTCTGTAGATTTCCCCATTGTGATCTTGACCCCTCTTGCTCATATAACCCCTCTTCCCTCTCTTTGACTAGACTCCCGGGGATCAGCCTGGTGCTTGGTTGTAAGTCTCTGCATCAGCTTCCATCAGTTACTGAATGAAGGCTCTTTGACGACAGTTAGGGTATTCAAAAATCTGATTACCAGAGTAGGCGAGTTCAGGCACCCCCACCACTATTGCTAGGAGTCTAATCTGAGGTTGTCCTTGTGGATTCCTGGGAATTTCCCTTGCACCAGGTTTCTCCCTTACCCCATAATGTCTTCCCCTATCAAGATATCTCTTTCATTGCTCTCCCACTCCGTCCCTCCCTCACCCAGCTCAACCATTTCATTCCCTCATGTTCCCATCCCCCATCCTCTCCCCTCTAATGCCTCCCCCTCATCTCCAGTTTACTCATAGAGATCTCCTCTATTTCCTCTTACCAAGGTGATCTGTGTGTCCTTCTTAGTGTCCTCCTTGTTTCCTAGCTCCTCTGGAGCTGTGGGTTGTAGTCTGATTATCCTTTGCTTTACATCTAGTATCCACTTATGAATGAGTACATACCATATTTGTCTGGGTTACCTCACTCAGGATGATATTTTCTAGTCCCATCCACTTGCCTGCAAATTTCATGCAAACATGGATTTCTTTTTCTGATTCTAGAATTTTCTTTCTTTTCTCCCATCATTCTGAAAGTTAATAGTCTTTGATATGAATCAAGTTTCATTCAGATTTATAAAATTCTATTGCTTAGACTACATGGTAGACCCTTTCAAACTATTAATATAACTTTCTGGTCTAAGATATTTGTCATATTTTCTCTTTCTTTTTTAACTATTATTTTGATATAAAAAGGTCCAACCCATATTATCCCTTTAAAAAAAAGATTTATTTATTTGTTATGTATATATAGTGTTTCACCTGCATGTATAAATGCAGGCCAGAAGAGGGCACCAGATTATAGGTGGTTGTGAGCTATCATGTGGATGCTGGGAATTGAACTCAGGACCTCCAGAAGAAGAGCCAGTGCTCTTAACCTCTGAGCCATCTCTCCAGCCCCATATTTTCTCTCTTATTCTCTCTTAATAATCAATATAATTATATCATTTGGGCCTCCCCTTTCTTCCCTCTAAACCCTCCCATATACTCCTTGCTCTCTTTCAAATTTAGGCCTCTTTTCATTGATTATTGTCACATATATATACATATGTATATACATATATATTCTTAAATACATAATATACCCCTAGTCTATATAACATTTGTTATCCAGTACCAAATAGTCAGCCCTATTTTTGTGTAAATTCACTTTTAATAATTTTTTTGAGGATTTTATGCAATGTATTTTGATCATATTCACTCTTTTTTTCTACCTACCCAACTTTGTGTTGTCAATTTTTTTAAGACCAACATACAATTTATGCTGCCCACATACTCATGGGTGTGTAATTATCCACTGGGACTATACCCTGAAAAAAAATGCTCTCCTCCTAGTAGCCAGTTGCCAGTATGTCCTCAACTAAGGGCAGGACTTTGTACCCTCCTCATTCATCCACTCTGAGATTTTTGTCTGTCTTGAACTTCTACAATCCCGTGCATGCTCTCACACCTGCTGTGAGTTGTTATGGATAACCGACCCATCATGACTGGAAAATACTGTTTTATTTTAGTCCCCTGCTGCCTCTGGCTCTTACAATCTTTCTACCTCTCTTCCATGGCAAAATTTGAGCCTTTTCTGGGCATTTCCTATTTTGTGATTTCTTGCTTTCTTTTTGGAAGACTTCAACTTTATGTTTGACATTCCAACTTTTTAAATTTTACATGAAGGTTTTACTTTGGAATTTTTCCAATTTTATGTGGTAACTTGTTTCTGTTTTATAATTGCATGATTTTTAACAATTAGGTGTTAATAAGAGGGATTAAACACCAACTTTATGGAAGCATAATTTATATGTAATAAAATACACTGATTTAGGTATACTATTAAATGAGTTTTCACAAATGTATACTTTTATGTTACCCATATTATGATCAAGATATAGCGAGTTCCCATAGTCCTCCAAAATTCCCCTGTGCTTTGGTCCTATTACATTTTCCCCTGACTGTGGACTCACAGATCTGCTGATGTGTGTTCCGTCTTGTCCTTTGTCTTTCATGTAGAGAAATGTTTTGTCATTTTGGATCTGTTTACTATAGATGTAGGGGATAAGAAAGGTAACTATAAAATACAAGGCCTCCTGACTGGGAGAATGGCCTCATTGTTGTCAGTGTGGGCTGTTTCTGTGAAACCATGTGATGCTGGAGCTTTAGACCTGTTCCTTTTATTGGTACCAGTGAGGGATTTTTTTTTTCCAATCCTGCACATAAATGAAAAGCTGGAGTGTTCTAGGAAATAATTGAAACAAAAGGATGGGATTTTGGTCTTCAACATTCATAGTCAATGTACATTGAATCACTGCCTTATTTTGGGTAAAGCACTCAGTCTTTGAGTCTCAAGCATATATATCTATATATCTATATCTATCTATCTATCTATATATGTATATATATATATATATATATATATATATATATATATATATATATATATCCTTCACTCTGTTCTGTCTCCACACACATGGATACTTCTACTGACAGAGGACAGTTTCTCTATGCAAAGGCCTGATGATGGGATTTCAAGACTAATTATTCTTTAATCTAGTCTTTCCTATTTAAATGTTCCCTCTCATCTTTTCTGTCTATCTGGAATTGACAAGATCAAAGTCAGTGTTAGAGTTCTCTGGAGAAATGGAATCAGTATGATTTATCCGTAAGAGGAGTTTTCCAAAATGAATTCACAAACCTATGGAGCCTGGGACTTGAGTGTTGTGATCTGCTGTGTGAAAGCTTGAATCTAATCCAAGGATGTGGGGACACAGAATTTGGTGGAAGTCAACTGATACAAATCCTAAATTTAAAAGGTGTGAAAACCAGAGCTCATGTGTTCAACAGCAGACAAAGACGGAAATCACAACTCCAGAAGCCAGTGAATCATCTCTTCCACCATTTTTGTGCCATTTTGGCTTACCCACACTGATGAGGAAAAATCTACTTTACTCAGTGTATGATTCAAACTCTAGTCTCCTTCAGACTCATCTAGAGTGGGGCTTTTGTTTGTTTGTTTGTTTGTTTGTTTTGCTTTGTTTTGTTTTGTTTTACCAGCTATTTGGGAACCTTTAGTCTAATCTAATTGGCATATAAAATAAGACATGCCAGAGCCATTTGAGAATTCTTGAGTATAAATCATGTTAGTGCTCAGTTTCTCTGCTGTGGATTTTTTGCAACTCTGCAGGATCATTGCCACCTGTCTCTGTTTTCCAATATTTAGTTGTTTTTGTCTCTCCTGGTTTTTCACACTGTTACCCTGTAGATTTGTCTTTTGAAAAAAATCCCTTGACTTTATTGCTGAAGCTATTTAGAGAGAGTAATAGTAGATGTGATGTACGTACTTAGTGTATTAGCTTGACTCCAAGATTCCTACCACAAACTGTCTTAATTTTTAACACATTTGATAAAAATAATCACTTTCATCAAGTTAACCAAATATGTAGAAGTGTATGAAAGGACTATTTTTCTATTTGCTAATTTGGCCAGTGTAAATTCATCATAAACTTGTGCATTAACCACTTGTTCACTTCCTTATAGAGAGTCATTTCTGAGGCACAAGCTTTGGGAACCCTCTACTCGTAATTTCAAGCCCTGCAGTGATGACCAAGGTGTGGCTATAAAAATGTATATTAAAATAAGAATTTGATAAAAAGTTCTCTTAGAATTATGATAATGATGATTATTGTTTTATTAAGACAGAATATAGGCTGGCCTTGATCTAGCAATCTCCCTACTTCAGTCTTCAGAGTGTTAGGATTATGTGATGGTTAGGATACAACACACCTGGCCTAAAATAAATTACGTTGCTTCATGTTACTGCATTTAGATAAAATGTCACTATATTTATAAGTCACGGTTATTTAGTTATCAGTAATTCCAGACTAAGAGCGTTAGTTTTATTGAACTAAAATGCAGGTGCATATACCTGAAAAGGCAACAGGAAGGGGCAATTGGAGATTCTGTTTCCATGCAGGATGACTGATTGACAGGGGCTGAGAGCTGCTTAACAAAGACAAATATCTTGAGAGTGAATGCACAGGAACACGGCACTTGAGGGACAAGTTCTTTCTTAAGAGACAATAATTTAGGACAAAAACATAGGCCATTTGAATGCAGTTTTTGGTCTAGAGTTGGCATATAAAATACAAGCTGCTCAAGTTAGAATGTAATTTCAGACAAATAAGAAATAGGTGTAGGCTGGGTAGAACTGATTGCTTCCTTCCTTTGGAAGCTTGCAAGGTGCCTTCTGGTACTGTGAAAACTAGTCCTTAAGGAGGAGGTTTGCAAGTCAGTTCTGGATCCAGGACCTCTGAGCCCCGTGTATGAAGTGCATAGTGTCTTCAGCGATAGAGACTGACCATACACCTCTAGGGGGCAACCAAAGGCAAAAACAACAGCCTGTAATGTTTTGAGGGCTTTTCATGACTGGTGCTGGTCTTTGGCTCTTGTGATATAATCAGATGAGAAATTTTCATTTAAACTATGTATGTGTTTCCTAAAACATTATAAGCTATTGCCATGGCCCTTGCTTGCCATCCAGAGATATAAGGTAAGCCCTTATTGCTCAAGAGGGAAACCATGTCCAATAATGGAAAACTAGCTAACTACACAGTGCTAGTGATGTCACAGTTAATGGAGGAGAATCATTGCACTAAATGAGCATAATCCCTAACAACTTACTAAATCCTTGTCCTTATACCCACAGAGAAGTCTATTCCCTCACCCCTTATCAAGGAAGCATCTCTATGCAACAGACATAGACCATTATTGAAAACCATAAACAATGAAAAATATAGATTTTGGGCCCAGTCCTAATGGATATACCTAAAAACAACTCCCTCACCTAAGGTTCATGGATCATTTCTGAAGAAGGGCAGAAAGATTATTATGAGATTGTGACTCCAAGGAGTGTCAGAAGCTACAGCCATAAAGTCTTATCAACATGGCTGTCTAAATATGAGCTGAACAAGAATGACAATAGATAAAATGTGGGCAAGAGAAGTCCAGGAAGCCTCAAACCTACAAGAAGAACTACAGGCAACCAAGGAATGTTGAGAGCTAGAGAAATAGTCTTCCTCAGAGAAAAGTACCCCAGTATCAAGTGTTCATCCTCCAAAACACACAAGTAAGTAATGATGTACAGACTAAGCAGGTTGTATTGATGTGTTCAGAATACATATGTCTACACACACACACACACACACACACACACACACACACATTTTATATATGAAATGTGAGTATATGTATATGTAATAACAATTAACGAAAAATGAGCCATGAATTTGAAAGAGAGAAAAGAAGGGTATATGGAAGAGTTTGGAAGGAGGAAAGGGAAGGAATAAATGATGCAATTGTATTATAATCTCAAAATATAAAAGAATTTTTAAAATGAAATAGATTTATATAAAACATGATCATGCAATATTTGGGACCCACTTATACTAAAGACATTTTCCATTGTTAATATGAGTTTCAAGTATAACTGGGGGTCCAAAATTCTAGCTGTGAAACTATAGCATCTAATCTAAAGCCAAACTCTCTAATAAATGTTTAAGCTAAAGAAATAAAAGTTAAACTCTGTAGAAAAGGTACCTGAGAGCTTCTAGGGGCTGGTACAGGAATCTGTATCTATAGATGAATACCTCACTTAATCGACATCAGAGAAGTTCCTCTTGCATTAGTGACTAACATAGAGACCCATAGCTGGATAATGGGCAGAGAGTGAGAAACTTTGGAATACTCAGTACTAAATGGGATGTCTTCATGAAACTTCTTCCCTCAAGGCTCAGGAATTTATGAGGAAGAGGAAGTTAAAAGATTCCAAGATCAAGAAAAGATGGATGACTCCATGGAAACAGTGTCTTCCAGACACAAGAGGACTGAAGCACATGTGAACTCCAGAGACTGAGGCAGCACCCACAAGACTTGCATAGGTTCAAACCAGATGAGATCTCATCACTAAGAGAAAGAAATAGACACATGGTTGTGGTGGACCAGGCCCCACTTTTATGATCTAGGGTACTCTTGAGTAGGGAGAATGGAGAAAGATTAGACAGAAAGAGATACCTAGATAACAAGAAGAAAGGCAGAAACACGGGATAGCCTGGGAATGGCCTGGTTCCAAACACACCAGCCAAGAACTTTATTCCAAAGGGCTTTTTATAACAATGCCAAGTGAAGGGGCAAAGGACCTCCCCCTTGCTAGGTACAGCCAAGTGTAGATTTTCAAACATCTGGTACTTAGGCCCGTGGTCTAGTCATCCTCTTATGCAGTCTTGCTGGGTAAAGCCACTAAGAAACCTAGGTGTGCTCCAATAAATGGTTCAGTGCCTAACCAAGAAGCTTATATGGGACCGATGTTTGCTTGCAAAGGAAAAAGTCAGTTTTCTCTGATGGTGTCTTGCTAAATATACTAACCATTCTTCAGGGCAGGCCATTTGCCCAGGAATAGTAGACTAATGCAAGACAAACTTAATAATATATTTCTGAGCTAGGAACATGAGGTTAGGTAGGGAGGTGGGGAGGATTTGGGAGGAATTGGGAAAGGGGGAAAAGATGATCATACATTGAAAACTCTTTTTCAATAATTTTGAAAAGAAACAATGTTACAGAAATGAAGGAGAGAATAACACATTGCAGAATTTATGTGCAGAGGATATCATGGATATTTAGTGGTTGAGGAGACAAAGGGAATATCCTATGATCCCCTTCAGGAGATGGAAGGGACTCAAAGGAAAAAGCATTCTATACTATATTAGTAGGCCATTGTGGTTTTGCTCTAGTGAGGAATTCATTGTGCTCAGTGAGACCAGGGCATCCAGCACTCAACTTCACTGTAACAAGCACAGAAAAATGCTTGGCCTTGAGAGTACTACGTTTATAGAAGGCCAAAGAACAGATTTGGAAGAAAAAAAGCATTAAAGTTGTTATTTTGGGATGCACGATCTCACTGTATAACTCAGGCTCTCCTTGAACTCACAGCAATTCTTGTGTCTCTGCCTCCTAGACTTCTCATATTACAAGCATGAGCCATCATCCCTAGCAAATGATTATATCTCAAATATAATAGATACAATGTAATATATATATATATATATATTATTTTTCTTTTGCTAGACTCAGATAATTTCTTAACACCTTTATATTTTTCCAACCTCATGCCCTTTCATCTGTTAGTGCCTCTAGGTAAAGATTTAGTAGACTTTCAGAAAATCTTTGTATTTAAAAAAAATGCTTCAGTGTTTTTCCTTAGGTGCATCCACAATTGGAGTTTACCATCTCTTAGATATTCACTATGCTCTTCATTTTCATGCAATAGTCTACACTTTTGAGAAGACAAAAGGTGGCTGTTTGTTTGTTTCAGGATTTTGTTTTTAAGACAAGGGATGAGGGAGTTCTAAAGTGCCTGACCCATCTCTTTCTCCAGGAGGTTCAAGTCCTGTGACGATAGAGTCCACTGCCCGCCCTGGTTTTATGTCAGTGTTTCCTCTGGTCATCTGGATGCCTGAGAGTTCCATGTTAGAGTTCTCCAGAAAGGCACAGGCAATAGAGCATATACTGATGCATAGGAGGAGATTCATGCTGGGCATTGGCTCACGATATTGTGCGGAGTGAGAACACAGAGGCCTCTGATCTCCCAGGCTGGAAATCACAAAATACTCCTTCCTGGGAGTAACAAAACACTCATTTTCTATTTCTTTTGGATATTTTCAGAATTCTATAAACTTGAAATTGAAATGTTGATTTCAATTTATTCAAAACTCTTTTTTTTTTAAAGAAGAAAGAAACTATTGGACCGTCTTAGTTATTTTTCTATTGCTATGATGAGACATGAGCAATGCAACTTTTTAAAAGACAGTGTTTATTTGGGGTTTACAGTTTCAGAGCATTAGAGTCCATGACCATTGTAGTGGGGAGGGTGGAAGCAGTCAGGTATGGTGTTAGAGCAGTGGCTGAGAGCTTACTTCTTGGGAAACTGCCATGATGAAGAGTAAGGGACACTGGGAATGATGTGAGTCTTTTGGAATTTCAAAGTCAGTACCCAGTGACACCCCCAAGGGTACTCCTAATCCTTCCCAAACAGTTCCACCAACTGAGGGCCAAGTATTCAAACATATGAGCTATGGGGGCCGTTCTCATTCAAACCGCGGTATAAGCTAAATGCGTTATTTTTTCCATCTTTGTCTGAGTAGTCAGTGTTAACCTTTCAGATTTTGTCTGGCAGCAGAAGACTATGAGGTGAGATGTTCAGTGGCCTCCATCACCTACTACCTGTGACCCTGAGCTCTGTATGGCTAAATTCCTTCATTGCATGATGGAGAAAAGGAAAATGATGGTGTAATGATTTTATTTATTGTTAATTTCTTTCAAACTACATTTTTATTGTTTGAAAATTTCAAACATAAATATAATGTGTTTCAATAAATTCTACCTCCCAACCCCTCCCCTCCAAAATCCTGAATCTTACAAGGGCAGCAGCCGTCAATTACTAAATAGTTCCTCACATAGGACTGGGGCTTCCCGAGCTTCTTCCCACTCTGTGCTGGGATTTTAGCTGATTTGATCTTGTGCAGATCTAATGCACAAAATTACAGCCACTGGGAATTCATGTGTGCAGTGGCCCTGCCATGATCAGCAAATGCTGTTTCACTTCAGACATCCACGACTTCTAACCCTATTCTTGATGATCCCTGAGCCTTGGGGGAAGGGGTTTGATATAGGTCTGTAGTTTAGAGCTGAGTGCTCCTCAGTCCCTTATTTTCTTTACAAAGACTAGTTGTGGGTCTCTGTCTTTCAAGTTTCAGTCCAGGCTGCCCACCTCTTTACTTTTTACATAGGGAGAACTCTCTAATGATGTAAATTATCCCCAAGTTGACCTTTGTCACTTAGTGCTTGCTACAGTTGAAGAATTTACCATAATTAAAAGTAAGAACTGGCCAGGCAGCAGTGGCACATGCCTTTAATCCCAGCACTCCGGAGGCAGAGTGGATCTCTGTGAGTTCGAGGCCAGCCTGGTCTACACAGCGAGATCCAGGATAGGCAACAAAACTACATGGAGAAACCCTGTCTTGAAAAAACAAAAACAAACAAACAAACAAAAAGCAAGAACTGAAGAGAACTGTGTATTGTGTACTTTTGACCATTGCTTAATGCCTTAATTTATTAACTCGATTTTTTTTCTTTTTGTTTAGTCTCATCTCACACAACACATCTTGACCACAGTTTCCCATCCCTCAGTCCTCCCAGTCACACCCCCATCTCTGCTCTCCCTCAGATTCACTCCTCCTCTGTTTCCCTTCAGCAAAGAGCAGCCTCCCAGGGGTATTAACCAGATATGGCATAACAAGTTATAATAAGACAAGGTACATACCTTATATCAAGGCTGGACAAGGCAACACAGTAAGAGGAAAAGGATCCCAAAGCTAGCAGAAGAATCAGGGACAGCCCCTGCTCCCACTGTTAGGAGTCCCACAAGACCATCAAGGTACACAACCCTAACATGTATGCAGAAGAACTAGCTCAGACCCATGAGGACTCCATGATTGCTGCTTTCGTCTCTATGAGTCCTTATGGGCCCTGCTGAGTTGACTCTGTGGGCTGTCCTTTTTCTTTTAAGCGGCCATTGCCACCTCCATAACTAGTGACACTCAGTAAAGCGGTTGTCCTCAATTGTTGAGAAATAAGAGTTAATTACAGAGGACAGCTTTGCTAACACCTAGAAATAGCTTTGGTTGCCATGATTGGGGGAAGAGTCTGCTACTGTAATTTAGCAGATAAATGTCCTACAACACAGAAGACATGCTCCACCTCCCAGGAAAAGCATATTCATGGCCGAATGTCAGCAGTCTTCAGATGCTCTGGTTTAAACCAGAAAAGGAGTGGGAACTGTCTTCTCTTTTTCTGTTCCCCATTTCTTTCCCTTAAATACAGAACTTTCAGTCCTCAGTTTCCTTCACTGTAGCAAACTTCAGCCTTTCAGACAGCTCCCAGCTCAGAGGCAAGTGCTCAGGAAATGATAGTGTTTTTTTCAGTCCTTTGCCAACTAACCCTAAGGTAAGTCCAGTCTGATGCTCACAACAAACCATTGCCCAGAGTATCCTTTCCTGGAATGGCTAACTATTGGTGGAAGTATTAAGGCCACTCTATGTAGTTTAAAAGGAGGTTTATTTTGTGGGGTAACTTACAAGTAAAGGGGTAGGTTACAGGGTCCGGGAAAGGTGAAGCACAATCTCTGGAGAACTCTGCTCACTCTCCCTCCAGCGTCCAGGATCTAGGAAGCAAGAGAGCTGGCACATTTGGATCTCAGGTTTTAAGGGCTCCTGATCTAGCCCCGCCTCATAGGCGTGATGGTTACCAGAACCCTCAATGGGGGTGGTACTTCCAGGACAAAGCTGGAACAGCTACCCACTACAGCTACCAGGAAGGCTAACAACAGAACATGAACAGGAAGAGAAACAGTTTCTCTCTCTTTAAAATTTCTTTTGTTTTTGAGATTATAATTACATAATTTCCTCTCTCCAAATTCTCCCATATATCCCTCCTTCCTCTTAATAATACATGATCTCTTTTTTCCATTAATTTTCCATGTGCATATATAATATATACATCTATACTCCTAAGCATAACCTGCTACTTGTATGCATGTTTTCAGGGCTGACCATTTGGTATTCGGTAACCAGTTCATGTGCTCTTTCCTGGGGAAGATTATTTCTCCCCCTTAGTTACCTGTAGTTCCATGTGCAGGATTGAGGACTCTTTGAATTTCCCATCTCTATTTTAGCATGTCTATTGTTGTCCTTGTTCACCTCATATTTAGAGAATCCTTTTGGTGAGAGTTTATGAGCATAGCTTCTGACATTGCTGGGAGACATCTCATAGCAATGCACCTCCCTCCTCTGACCCCTGCAATACTTCTGCCCTGTCTTCTGCACTATTCCCAGAACGTTAGGTATGGAGTGGCTCAGTTCTTTTGAAGGGTGGTAAAGAAGCCCTAGTCACAGCCTTGTAAACCAATTTCTTCTCGAATCTAACAAGATTTTTTCCCCCATAGACAATATAACAGTATCATGTACTGAGGAATGTTTGTTTATAATATAGAGATTCTAGTGTTGGTAGAAGTGAGATATGCCTTACACTAACGTCTCTCATTGAGAACTATATCAAAGAGTCTGTTGGAGCAAGGATCTCAGTTTGTTTTCTATTGTAGTAAATGCCACAACTAAAAGAGACTTGGTGATGGAAGGGTTTATCTGGCTTCTCTGTCCCAATCACAGTCTATCAATGAGGGAAGTCAGAGCAGGAATTCAAGCAGGAGCAGAGACGAACCCATAGAGGAACACTGTTACTGCCTTGCTCCTGTGGCTTGCTCAGTTTCTTGTATAATGCAGGACCACCTGTCCAAGGGTGACAGTGGCCACAAAGGTTATATAAGATGTCTCCCCATCAATCATTCATTAAGAAAATGCTCCTCCCCCAAAGCTTGCTTACAGACAAACTTGAGAAAGGAATATTCCTTATTTACATTCTCTCTTCCAAGATGACTCTAGCTTGGGACACACTGACAAAAAATTAGCTGGCACAGGTGATATGGCCAGTCCAGGTAACTGTTTGCTTGCTTTTTGTTGTTGATGTTATTTTTTAGATAGGATCTGACTGTGTAGCCCAGAGTAGCCCCAAACTCATGATACTCCTCCCCTGACCTCTCAAGTTCTGGGATTACAGACATGAACCACCAGTCTCGGCCAGAGTCCTCATTGCAAAGCATGCTTGTAGCTTACAATTTAAAAAAAAAGGGGGGGGGAATACAAGTAAGATGTTGCAAATTATAATAAGATATAATGTAGTAATAATAATGCTATAAATTAAATACAATAAAAGGTAATGCTGAACTCTTAGAGTATAACATAGTGCTTATAGAGTTAGTTCATTTATAAAAATCTATTCTATTCAACTTCAATCAAACAATTACTATGTATTTGATACAGTAGTTGCATAAGCCATCACCAATCATCATAAACATGATTATATCCATCAAATAGTATATAATGTAGAGACAGGTTTTGATATTAATAAGATAATTGGTGAATATTTTAGCCATGAGAAACTATTTTTTGTCTTGGCATCCATCTAGATATGTATTCTTCAAGATGCTATTACTAGCCATATGTGACTATTTTGATTCAAATCCAAATTGAGTAGTATAAAATAAGTCCTTGTCCAACATAAGGTTCTACTGGACATCCGAGAGACTAGAAAATTTTATATTTGGATCCATTTAGTTCAAAATCTTTCACTTTGACCCTAGACATTGGTCATTTTTCCATTCTAGTTCATATAAAACTAATTCTGGTAGATAAATTAAACTGCAGATAGACTGTACAATGCTCCAAGTACAATGAAGATATTGTCAAAGTTTTGATCTTCATTAGCTTTTCCCCCTATGACTATAAGGAATTCATCAACTTGAAGCTTGATAAGATTTGCCAGTCAACCCTCTTAGACAGAATACCCAGGATGAATGCCTGGTACCATCAGCCTGGAATGCTTTATATAAGTCTTTTAAGCTTTATTTTAGAAACTACTGTGCTAAGAGATGAACATTGCCTCAAATATCTCTTCAAAATATCCTTCTTCTATGTTGTCTTCTCTTAATTATCCTAAATACCCTGACACATATTCTCTTCCCTCCTTCTTCTCTCCAACTAATACTATTTGCTCATCGATGACTAGTCAACTCCAAAGTCAATTTTTTTTTGTGTGGGCCTTTATGAATCTACCACAGCACAAAATGCAGAGTAGACTGAAGCATCCACTTCTTTCCCTTCCCATTAGAAAATACAGAAGCATTTTAACAATAGTTAAATTTTCAAGAATGAAAATTCCCAGCAAGGTGGTGGTGATGGTGGTGGTGGTGGTGGTGGTGGTGCACACCTTTAATCCAATGCTCAAAAGGCAGAGGCAGGTGGATCTCTATGAGTCTGAGGCCAGCCTGCTCTACAGACAGAGTTCCAGGACAACCAGGGCTACACACAGAAACCCCGTCTCACAGACAAACAAAAAACCAGAATGAACATTCCCAAGCATGGTGAAGGAGATGGCTCAGCAGCTAAAATCACTTTGCCGCATAAACCTGAGGACCTGAGTGTGATCCTCATGTTGTGACTGACATCTGTAATCCTATTATTCCTAACCATGACTCCCAGCATGGACCACTACAATATCTGACCCATGGGTCTTATTGCATGCTTGCCCGTAATTCATTCTTTGTTAACACATAGGCTCCCTACAAAACTACCGCTATGCCATTCCAAGACACCCACTGTTCTCGTGATAAGCACCAAACTTGTTCAATGCCATTCCTCCTGCCAGAGAAATGTTCTATGCCAGTTCCCCTTTCATGTTATTGTACAAGTTCTCCAGGTACTATTTCCTGCTCCTAGACATTGTTTTTCTTTTTTGGTAGCCAATCATCTTTCCCTCAACTTTACTATCCTTCAACTGAGGTATTTTGTATCTCATAGGCTAGGTTAGTACTAAAGTTAGCATTCAGGCATCTGTACTGGCCTGCCCTAAGGGTCCTGACAGGATGCATCCTCAGCTGTAGCCACTAAGAGCACCCCATGTATGCATTTGCTACATCCCCTTATAAAAGGTAGGCTCTGCCTGGCTCTCATCTCTTTCTTCACTCTCATCCCCATGGACCGGTCTCTGTCCCATCTCTGCCCCCTTCTCTGCCTCTTCTCTCCCCTCCCCTCAACAAACCTCCCACTAGGCCCTGTTGTATGGTGTGACTCCTTCCCACCATTTTTAAAATACAATATTTGTCACCGAGACCCAGATAGGTCAATCTGAGATGTGCCGGGACCTGGAACCTGGTCCACCTACAACAGCCCTACTTTCCCACCTAACAGTTTGCTGGGGCTCTCCCTCCAACACCAGCAATTGGTAAGCCTTACCCCACCCCCAACTCCCTTTCTGGCCATTTCCCATGAATGAGGCTTTGTTTCTCAAGCCTAGTCCTCGCCTTCTGGCTTTTCTCAGAGTCCTGGTACTGGGCGACTCTGTGTCACTTGGGCTCTTAGCCCACCAGCCCCTGCTTCTTTGGATGTCGGTCCTCACTGAATTTCTGGGACTCTAGAGATTCCAGTCCTTGGACCTTTTCCACCTCACTTATGGAAAATGCACCTACCTCTATATCTAGTTGCCTTTGCAGTTAGACCTGCTCCCATACTCCTTAGATACCAGTCAAAATGGCCGCTTACCAGGACCTCGTATCCCGGTATTTCACAGGACCTTTGCAATTTCTGCCAGTGACCCGGTAGATGGAAGGGGTACCCTACTTACAAGCTTTCCTTATCAAGTCCCTACTCTGACGTAGCGTTTCACTTTCACTCTTGCTCTCCCCGTTCCTCAAACCTCTTGTACTAACTCTATTGCCTGTGGCGTGTTTGTTTAGTGGCATACCTTGGCATGGCCCATCAAGGATGCCCACTTCACGCTGGGACCCTACCCGCCTGCTCCACCCTCAGCGGATTTCTCTCTTCCATTTGCAACAAATCTGCTTTCTCATTCACCAAACAGCTTTGCTTTCCATTCAGTACCAACAATTGGGTCTCTGGTGGGGCTGCCTGCCTCTGACCATTCCCCGAATGTGAGACTGGCCTCAGTATTCCTTGGATCAGGTATTCGGGAACCAAGAAAGAACTGTCCACTTTCTTTCTTTTTCTTTGCTCCAAGACCTGCTTGTGTCTGTCTGTTCTCCCTCTCCAAATATTCTGTCTGTTTGCTGCAATGTGTGAATCAGAGATTGAGAAGCCAGATTCATCTTGCTCAGCCCACACCAGTTTTCGCTTTCTTTTAATTTGTTCAACACCTATTTAATGTATGTGTGTGTGCCTGTAATTTAGATTTAACCCTATATGTGTAAATGTAAGATGGGTTTAATTCTGCATGTATGTGTATGAAACTTGGATTCAACTCTGTGTATATGTGCATGTAACTATTGTTTAGAAAAACATGTTTGAAACAGCAACCATGTGACCCTCCTCCATCTCGGCTGGTGACCTCATCATGATTTCTTGTCAGATCCAGGGAGTCAACTTGTATCCACCTCAAACAACATCTTACCAGGTCCAAATCGTTCTAGATGGTTCCACAGAGCCTGGACAGTGAAGTGAAACATCCAGCTACCCCAGGACATGGCCAGCACTCTAGTTTCCTCAGGTTCCCCAAGGATGATCGATGCACCCCCTAGGCCAGCAAGAAACAGTCTCGAGAATACAGTACCCTCATCCCTGCCTCACCTGCTACCCCTTTCTAACTCCTCACCTTTTTATAATAAACAAAAGGGAGGAATATTAACATTCAGGCATCTGTACTGGCCTGCCCTTAGGGTCCTGACAGGATATACCTCAGCTGCTGCCGCTAAGGCCTGTCCCATCCTGCCTGATCCAGCGTCCTTCTCCTTTGCCTTCCTTCCCTTCTAACTAACTGTGTGTTCTAACCACAGAATTTAAGTGTTGTAGGAATCATTACTCCTCCCCACAAAAAGACAACATTGACAGGGACAGAACTGTGGAAATGGACCCTAAGGAAATGTTCTCTACATTGTTAGAGACAGTGGAGCACAGTGTTCAGACAGAGGGAAGAGATCAAACGGAAATGCAGAGAAAAGAGCAGCATGATATTAAGAGGCAAACTGATTTACCCAGTTAAAATACTCAGGATAGAGATGAGAACAAAATAGGTAGATGTGGTATCTCCATATGGATTGTTCGGGGAGATTAACCTCACCTATGGACAGAGTTTCCTGGCCTAAGGCAGCAGCATCTTTCAGAATGACAATTACAGACTTCGGGAAGGGGAAAGTCATTTGCGACTATATGAAGGTTTGTTTATATAGATTTCATTCTAGCCTGTGGCTCTCACATTAGATCCCTTTGGCCTGAGGTGAGCAAGGGAAGTGAGGAAGGAGGAAATCGAAGCCTGGCTGTGCACACACAGGGCGCTGTCATCCCAATGTGCATGTCAACACGGATGCCACTTCTCAGTTTCTGCCCTGTCATCTACCAGACAACTGGAGAGGAAATAATATTCAAATAGTCTCTGGGATTGAGGAACCAATTTAGGAAGAAGGGCAAGAGTGAGTTGCTTGAAAAATTCAACACAATGACATGCCTTTTGGGTTGAGTTATTTTAACAATATGTATTTATGAAGCTTTTGGTGAATATAGGCCTTTTCATACTTGGAGATTTAATCATTCGTTTTTTTACAAATTGCCTGAACACAATACAATATTGCTGTATAATGAATATTGAGACTGGACAGTGTTTTGTTCGAAATTATCTGCCTATGATTACGATAAAATCAGATAGCAAAATTATGTTTCTAACTATTGCCTTTCCTGGAATAAATGAAATCTTCCGTCATGATAATGACAGTCTTTCTGGGGTGCTGGCAGGGCACACTTTCATGCAGTCTTAATTTCCCAGCTTAGCCGCTGCTGCCATCTAGTGGCTAGTTTTATCAGTTAAACAAAAGTTAATTCAGAAAATGGCCTTAGAATTGATAATACAATTCATTGATATCACTAAAAATGACATCCTCAAAGCTAACTTGTATTCTGATAATAATTATTCTATATCATCAAAGTTATAAAGACAAATAAATATAAAAAATAACACATATAATTTGAACTTAAATATAGAATTAATTATATATGTATGTTATACATATAACCTCAAATTAAAATGGTTAGTATTGAGATCAAATGCTTACTAAATATTCTAATATCAACCATGTTATATTAAACACAGATAGAAATAATTATTAAAAACTCCTCCTAACTTTGAGAATATTGATTTTTAGGTGAGAAATGAGGAGAAATGAAAACCAAAGCCTTGTCTGGGACTCAAAATTATTTTTCCCACCATCATTAAGAGACAGAATGGTGAAGCCTCACTCTTCACTAGGGTCACTCTCTCCTTAGTCTTTAGGATGATGGTCCACGCTGTGTACATGAACTTGCCTGGGGAATCTAGCCTCTCTAGAGTGACATATTCAAGCACCTGAAATGGATCCACCACACCCTGGGTACTCACGGGAATACCCTCCTTCTACAAGGATCCTCAGGTTGAGGTGCTAACCTACCTCTAGCCCATTGTGAGAGAACTAAAGCTTCATGGCCTCCTTGGCTTTAAGTAACGTGTGTGTGTGTGTGTGTGTGTGTGTGTGTGTGTGTGTGTGTGATACATGTCTCTATGTTGTGTATAAATGTGCAGCATATGCATGTATGTACACACCATTTGCGAGGACGCACAGCTGTGCCCACAAAGGCCAGAGGAGTTGAATGTCCATGCTGATCTACCACAGTTTTGTTTTATTTCCTTGAGACAAGGTCTCTCAGTGAACCTGGAACTTTGGGGCCCACTGTTGTTTAGCTACCCTACCGGCCCACAGTCCCACATGTTCATCCATTCCCTATGTCCCCTCTAGGGCCAGGGTTACAGGAACACAGGTCCACATCTGTCTACTTACATAGGTGTTGGGAAACTGAAGTCGGTCTTCATGCATGCACAGCAAGTGCTCGTAACCATCATGACATCTCCCCAGCCCCTGGTTAATTGCTGACATTTTATTGTTAACCAGTTGCTTAGAGTAGCTGGTAACATGGCTCAAGAGAAGACTGTCAAGTTTTGCTGAGATTCCTCTAAAGTGGAAGGATTGCTTTCCTGACAAGGTTTGGGTTAAACAAATTCTCGAAAAGTCCCCCTGAGTGTAGCGACGACGAGTTTGTGCAATGCCATTGTCACATCCCTTTCCAAGTCCTCTTTGGGGTAACAGAGTTTCTAAATAGTTAGTAGAGTAATGGTCAGAGCCATCCAAGGAAAATAAGAAACCAACCCCCACCACACTGTGTTCTTCTTTCTCATACTATCTTTACAAAGGACATTATTAACTAAATGCATTTGGTATTTGTTTGCTTATTTAGCCAATGATAGTTCTTTAAATATCCACCACAAAACTATTGGGCAAGAACCCACATGCTCAGAGGGTTCTTAGTTTCCGTTCCCAAGGAACTATGAGTTGTAAAAAAAAAAAAAAAAGCATTTTATTTTTTAGTAAAAGACTGTCTTGATTACATTAATTAATGACAGAAAACCTCTGATTGTGGGGTGATCATTCTCAGGGCAGGAGATATGTATAAAAAAAAAGAAAGTTAGATAAACAGCAGTATACAATCATTCATCTACCTCTGATTCCTGACAGTGGATGTGGTGTGATCATACCCCCAAGATCCAGTCACTCTGACATTCCCCCGTGATAAACCCGGTACTGTGAGCTAGGAGAAAACCTTTATTTCTCAGGTTGCTTTGGTCAGAAATGTTTTTTAATCACACCAGAAGAAGAAGTTAAGACAAGCACTCTACAGAAGAAGTCCCTACCTTCATGCCAGCACTACAATGTGGACATCTGTCAATATTGGGGTGACTAAAATTTTGTTATAATATCTCAGAAGCTCCTGGTAGTAGTTGAAAAAAAGTTATGCACATTAAAATTGAAAGAATAAACAAGGTAGGTAATATGGATGCACATCACACAAAGGTGTGGAAAATTTTCACACACAAGTGGTAAGGATGTGAAACTGGGTAGTCATTCATGTCCCTACTCAAGGGTTTCCATATGTGATAAAAATTTTCCTTTTAGAAATATACAGCAGAGAGAAAAAGTGTACACATACAAAAAACTTATACATGAATATTTATGACAGTAATATTTGTAATTGACAAAAGGTGGAAATGACCCAAATATCCACCAGTGACTGAGTTATGAGTAGCGTTGGACACCGTGTAATGGGGTACCAGCCCACAGTAGTAAGGAGTGAAATATTGAGGATGCCAAACACTGAAATCCACATATGATAATTGTACTTGTAAGAAATCCCTGAATAGGAAAGTACAATAGTGTTTGCTCTAGGCCAAGGATGCAGATCTGGGCAGGGTTAGAACTGATAGCTTTTTCTTTGGGAAATCATTAATAGATTCTAAAATTATGTTACTTCTTGCTTAAAAACAAACTCAGTGCATAGAAAAGGCGGTAAAGTTTCATTACATGTGAAGTGTGCATGTGTGTGTGTAGTGGGGGAGACAGAGAGAGAGAGAGAGAGAATAAATCTTTCTGCTCTTTTAAAATCTGAAGAATATAAAGGCTGTAAAGGATTCAAGTGCTATGAGAAGAGTCAGCTCGGAGAGGAGGGAGTTCAGCTCAGAGATCAGTAAGTCCTTAACCTGAACCGGCAGGAATAAGGGTCCTGAATGACAGGGTGTTGGGAAGACCAGGGATGAGAAACAAAGACAAAAGCAAATTCTAGGCCTGGACAGTCCTGAATGAGCTGACTGGTTTATGTCAAGCAGGCTTATTTAAAAGTACAGCTCATTATGTACTGTTTTCAGGGGAAATACAGGCCAAGGTCGGTGGAAGGCTAAATCAAGCAATGTCAGCCAAGGAAACATAGCATACCTCACATACAGCTGTCTGGGTTTGATAACCAAATCCCTTCAGGACAGAAAGTTGGGTTCCCCGTAAATGAAACCTCAACTCCTTCAAGCCCACAGCCCCAGCTCTAGACTAGCTCTTGCCAAGTCTGCTCCTGGTCAAGGACACAGAGCTGATGTTCCCTTTGTCCTTTCATCCGGGCCTCTGAGAAAGCCTTCGGCCAGCCTGGCTCACAATAGATCCCGAGGCAAGGACTGGAAATGAGTGGGTGTTCGTTGTCATCAGTGATTGTCTTGGAAGCCTTAGTCATGCCACCACCACGGATGCCTCTGAGGGAAAAGTCTGTTCATGAGCGCTTGGGAGACGGCTCAGTGAGTATGAGCACTTGCTGCATAAGTATGAGGACTTGGGTCTGGACCCCTGGTACCCACACAAAGGCTGGTTATCGCCACACACAACCTGTAAGAGCTAGGAAAGGTGTAGAGACTGGAGGATTGCCAGAGTTTCCTGACTTCCAGCCTACCTGGAAAACAATGAGTTGTCCAAGTTCAGAGGGACTCATTCTCAAGGGGATGCGGCAGGGAGGAGTGGAAAAAGACACAATGTTCTCTTTAGTCCTCTGGTGCATGGGTGTGTATGAACCTGCACATATACCACACACACACACACACACACACACACACACACACACACACACACACATAGCCTGCTTCCTGTGATTGGTATTTTTCACTTTTAAAGAATTTCACACACAACTACAGTTTATTTGTATAATTCCCTCTTCTCCAGAACCCCACCCCCAACTTCCTGGATTCATGACCTATTCATCTATAATTATTATTATTACTTTCTAAAGCACTGTTTATGCTCTATTTCTTCCTATGGGCAGAAATCACATGAGCGGTATTTTTGTTCACATACAGTTATGTTTGTTTATGGATAAGGGTGGCACATTTCAAATTGAATAACCACCTAATACTAGCTACTATATGTGTGAAATCACTTTAATTGTTTTTTATTTATTGTACATACCACACAATTTCCCTCTCTCCTCTTATCCTGTTTCCTCCTCTCACCTCCTTTGTTACCCACTCCCTGCCCCCACCATCCACTTCTCAGAAAGGGTAAGGCCTCTCTTGGGAGTCAACAAAGCATGGCATACCAAGTTGATTCAGAAACAAGCTCCTCCCCGCTGCATCAAGACTGAATGAGGCATCCCACCATAGGGAATAGGTTCCAAAAAGCTAGTTCATTCACCAGGGACAGATCTTGGTCCCACTGCTAGGGGCCACAAATAGACCAAGCTACAATACTATCACCTGCATGCAGAGGGCTTAGGTCATTCCCATACAGGCTCCCTAGCTGTTGGTCTAGAGTCCTTGAGCTCCCACTAGCTGTTTCTGTAGGTCTTCCCATCATGATCTTGATGCCCCTTGCTCACATAAATCCTCCTCCCTCTCTTCAACTTAACTCCCATGGCTCTGCCCAGTTAGTGGCTGTGGGTATCTGCCTCTGCTTCCATCAGTTACTGGATGAAGGTTCTATGATGACAATTAGGGTAATCACTAATCTGATTACAGAAGGCCAATTCAGCCACCCTCTCCACTATTGCTAGGAGTCTTAGCTGGGGTCATCCTTATGGATTCCTGAGATTCCCCCTGTCACCAGGTTTCCCCTAGCCCTAGAATGGACCCCTCTATCAAGTCGTCTCACATAAAATCTCTTAACTGCTCACTTCACCAGCGTTATAAAGCCTCCTGTGCTGAGCCTGAGCAGCTTTCTTCAGCATGCCATCCCTCAGCTACTTGACATTGCCTGGGACACCTGCAAGGTTAGGCTGTTTCTAACCAAAAACAATGACTTGGGTGTAGGCAGTTGATGGGGAGAGAGTCCCAAAAAGCAAGAGAAGTAAGTTAGAAGGAAATGTTCTTGGCAAAGTATGCTACCAAAGTTGTTATCCTAGCCAACACATTCAAATGTCTCTACCAACACATCTGAAAACCATGTAGTACCTTCTAGAATTGTCTTTCACAGGAGACTGGGCCATATGTGTTCTCTACCCTGTGGCCACTAATTTATGGATAAGTCAATCAGGCTCATGAGGGGAAAAAGAAAGCTCAAGGTAGAAAACAAAGGGTGTGGGGGGTAGCAAACATGTTATCTTAGATGGCCTAGGCTTGCAAAGATGCCCACCACAGATATGATGGAACTACAAATGCAGCAGCTGAGATGTGCCAGGAAACTCCAAAGGCTTTTGCTTAGTTTTTTAATGGCTATACATACATTTTGTTCCAACTACCCCAAAACATTTAGGAAAATACAGACAATTCGCAGCAATGGCTGGACCTTGACATTACAGTGAGGTAAAAGCCATATATACATAGATGAAACTGTACTTCAGTTTTGACTTCTAACTCACTCATGCAAAAGAGTGAACAGTAGCTGGGATCTTCTCTTGATATTCTGATTGTGAGCATCAATTGTGACACACATTGTCTAGTCATTTGTGTGTTTCTCCCCACTTAGGCTAGTACAGTCTTCAAACAGATGATAAAATTAAAAGGAGAGCTCAATGGATTTCATGGTTACTTAATATTTGGAGATTTGCTTAAAAAATGAATAGCTAGATACCCCACTTTTTGGTTTCAGCACCCTTGTAAGCCCTTAACAACAATTGAGTATGTCAAAGACCTTTTATGAATACAAATTGTATCTATCAAAGTCTATCACAGAAGGAATTAAAGCTGTAGGTTATTAAAATGTGTCATTAAACCGTTACATATTAGAACAAATATCAAGGTTTTCCAAAAATATCTGTATTTCGTGACAAGTTTGGCATTGTTCTATACTTTAACAAATGTCTCAGTGTCTGGATTAAGAGAAGACAGCTGCATTTTCATGTCTGCTGCCACATCAGTCTGTTTTGAGATGTTGTTTGGGTTGAAGTACATGAAGAAAATCCAGCCTTGCTCCGATGACAGTGGAAACAAAGGTATATCGCAACAGACTTGATAGGTAATTTGAACACGCTTTGAGAGTCTATCAAAAACTCACCAAGTGGGAATTCCTTAAAAGTATGGAATAATGCTCAGTCTAAAACTGTTGTGTTGTCATGTTTTGGTCTTCAGGAAAATATTAGTTTATTGAATTACCTAAAATTGTGAAATGTTCAGGTTTAACTTAACTCAGAATTAAAATCCCACTTGGTAACATCATCACCTGTTGCACTGGGTTTAGTATTCATGTACTGGAAAGCAGTTGTTTTCATGGTGGTGAATTCAAGTCTCTTAATGTCTAATTCTAATTGGAAAGTTCAAATTTTACCAGTGGCAACAAAGATGGAGAAGACTGTTTTTTTCCTTAAAGCAATAGGTTCCTATTGTTGTATTTTTAAGAAATTGTGTGCCAAATATACCAGTATGAATAAAGATAATTTTCCTGTTGTCCTTTCAGAGAAACTTGATTGTCTGTGTATTCATAGGTCTAGATTTAATAAAACAACACCTGCTATACTCTCATCAAAAGCATTTTTCAGTAAATTCAATGTTTTCTTTTCTTTTTGTAAAATGTATGATGTTGAAGAAATAGCCAATAAAGAATGAAGTTAGAGGCCACTCTTTTGACTCATACAGTTTTATCCACTACTATTTTCGCACTAGTGCAAATGTCAACTCCATGAAAAAAAAAAAACCTGTGACATCCTGGTAATCTTATGACAACTACTTTGGCCTCAGGGATCCTCATAGTCTTTAGGACTGACGAAGACCCACAACCCAGGCTTGGGGAACTGCCCAAATAGAGGACAAATGTGTCATAAGTTTTTTCCATCTTTAAAAAAGTTTTCAAGAATTCAGTAAGTTGCATACCCAGATAGGATCAAACCCATGATCTGACAACACCTAAATCTGAGTCACCATAGTCACCTCGTCACCATCCTGACTAATTCTCGCCCACTGAGCTGCAGCCCGGACACTTTAGCTACTGTCTCTGCTCATTACCTTATATAACTAATGTGAGACAAGAGGGTCACCAAACAATGAATGGTAATGATTGCTTTACTAAACTATGCAACCTCACTGTGATAAGCTGAAGAATCATGAGATTGCAGTCAAGTACTTTAGCTTCTTTTTGCTGTCCACTGAGAGGCTTAAGGATAAAGACTTTGGTCTCATTGAGATTAAAGTTATAACTCATTCCTTTGGACCGGATTAAAATGCAAGCAGCTAGAATGGGAGAGACTCTGGAAAGGAATAAGATTAAAATGTAGAGTTAGTTTTTCTCCTGCTTTTCTTGAGTTTTCTAGGGTTTTAAGGAAGAAAAGCCATGCCTTCTACCAAGGAAATAATGAAGGGAAAATGCTCACTAGCTGTTCAGATCAAAGAACACAGAAGAATGACAGTTGACTTGAGCCTAGGCAGATGTTCAAGACTGAGCAGGTCATTTGCTTGGGAGAGCCATCTAGTGCATGCTCTTACACTTGAATACAACCTCACAGTTGACAAATACTACCCTATCATTTGTTAAGCACATACATTGTATGCAGCATGTGAACCTCTATTAGCTTAATTAGCCAAGGATATTGTATATGGAAAAGCCATAGGGGGTGGATTCTGTGCCAAGCCATTAATGTGTTGCATTACTTTTCTCACAGCTGTGACAAAACATTCAGCAGAAATAACCTTAAGACGGAAGGATTTATCTTGGTTCATGGTTCTAGAGGTTTCAGTCCATCTGGACAATGATGAGGCTGAGAATCTAGGAGGCAGGAACATCCAGAAGAGGTTCTATGTAGTGATTTGTAGAAAGCAGGCAGAGACTACCTATGCAGGATGGTGTCTTCCTTTTTACCATTTTTAAAATTCCATCTGTATCATCAGTCTATGGAATGGTGCTTCCCAAATTTAAAAAAGGTCTTCTTCCTTCAATTAATGCTCTGGACACATTCTCAGACATACCCAGGCCTATACATTACTGACCTCCTGGGTACATCTCAATCCAATCACACTGATGATCAAGGTTAGCCAATATGTAACCTGTAGATTTGCCCAGAAACCTTACAGATTGTTGTATCTCCATTTAGTGATGAGAAGGGCAGACAAGTGCCAAGAAGGAAAACTGGCCAAAGGAAAGCAAGACTTTTGAGGAGGTACTCAAACGAAAGAGAAGAAACAAAAAAGGGAAGAGATAGAGTGTAAGAGGGGAGGCAGGAAAAGGGGGAGAGATAATTGTGAAGGATCTGTAAACCATCCATCCTGCTCAATATCACACAATTAGAAAGGAATAGAAGATAGATACTTCTGAAGTTGAGGTTCTTTATCATTAAGGTATTTTAGGGAGAATTTGCTTAGAAAAAGGTGGTTAAGTTGTTTGACACATGTAGCCCTTAGCAGGATTCTCTCTCTCTCTCTCTCTCTCTCTCTCTCTCTCTCTCTCTCTCTCTCTCTCTCTCTCTCTCTCTCTCTCTGCATATTTTTACTAGACTATGTAGAAAGTTGGGGTCCAAGAGGAAGGCACTGATTTCCTATGACTTTTCCTAAAATCATTACTGACACAGGAATAATGCAGTTGTCAACTGCATGATGGTCAAGACAGTGGGTTTTAGGAAGTGGAGACTTCGTCACAGTAAGCTACGCTTCCGGATATGTTCTCTACCCCTTGCTGGCTCCAAATAAAGGTGACACTGTTCTTTGCTGCTTCTGGACATGTGTAGATCTCAGGTAACTCACAGTTCTTTCATTGAAGGCAAATGGGGTCCCTGAGAAGACCACACTCATGTTTTTCAGGCCCTAGGGGAGTCATTTTTCTAATTGGAAATATGAATACTGCTGAGGCCAATTTCCTCTGTTACTGTCAAGCTTGTGCCTGGAATTGCATATTAATTCTTAGAGAAGCTTATGAGTTTTGTACTAAGATAAGTGCAGGTTGATTCTCTGCTTCTTTAGTGGGAACTTTTTTAACAGTCACTTATTGACTCAGAGCACTGAGTGAAAGCATACTTCTGCATAGCTGTTGCAGGCTTTAGGAAGCCACAGAATCACTTTGTAAGCATCACAGTGGCCACTAGGTGGCAGTCATGAGGGCTAGGTATCATTTCAAAGAAAGTTATCTTAAAACTTTCAGTACTTTAACATTGCCGTTGCTTTGCCTTCACACAGCAGTGCTGTGATCTTAAAACTATGATTCCAAACACCTTCATCTAGCAAAACAGATCCTCAGAGAAGCTCACTGACTGTCCCATGACCAGAATTTAATAATTTCATAATTCAGCTTTCCTAAACTCTTTATATTTAAAATATTGAGAGACTCTAGAATTTTCAAGTATAAACATTGGGAAGGAGAGGCTCCAACTACTTGGAAGGCTGGTGCAGGGGGACCTGTTGGTCCCAGGAGTTTGGGAGCAGCCCGGGTGGCATAGCAAGCCTTTATCTCAAAAGAAAGAAAAGAAACAAGAAAGGAAAGTGAAGGAAGAGGAGAGGGAGGCAGGGAAAGGAGGAAGACAATTGGGAAGGACCTGTCAGTCATCTAACCTGCTCATTTTTGAAGTGAGGAAGAAGAGACCCAGAGAATTTCAGAGCCACCTTCAAAGTCACACAGTTGATTTTGAGTCCATTGTGGTCAAAATGGAACCCTCATCTTTAACAAAATGTGATTTACTGGTGTAGGATGTAATATAGTGTGTACATTCTCTCAACAAGTTTTACTTCATGAGATAGCATCTGTGGGCTCTAACTGAGGATGGTAATAAAGCAGCGTCTGCTAAACATGAGGATGTTTGTGCATCCACAAGGGGCCTGAAGAGGTGGTCCAGAGGGTGGCATGTTGACAAGCATGAGAATCTGAGTCTGGTGTGCAGAACTGACATAAAAATCTGCTAGATGCTACAGCATACACTTACAGTTATAGTGCTGGAGACTGGAGACAAGAAGGCCTGATGGTGAGCTAGTCTTGCTGGATCTATGTTCAATGAGAGACCCTATGTCAAAAAAGAAGATGAAAAATGAAAGACACCTGATATCATCTCTGGTCCCCACACCCAGTAGCACATCCACACGCATGTGTACACACATGATCAAGTATATCTATAAACAGCACACATGCAAACAACACACACACACACACACACACACACACACACACACACCTATAAGCTCCTAAGCCATCTGCAGTGACAATCAAGACCAGCGCCTATCTGCACCCAACTACAATGTTGGGTACCACAGTCCTCTGCTAGCAGAGGAACAGCTACTGGGATGGGGTGAGTGGTTTTTGGACTTCCTGCTAGATGCTCTGCTCACATACAGTGAATTAGACACCATAGTGCAAAGAGTAAGTACAAATGGATAAAAGAAACACCCACACTGTCACAGACAAAGCAGTATCTACAGCATTCATTGAAACTCATGGTTACCACAGGAGCAGGAGGCAAGAAGGCCGTAAGGGAATGGCCTTGAGTTAATGCCTTGCTCAGGATGTTGTTCACACAGGCAAGCCCCAGTCCTAACACTGTCTTCCTTCCCACCACTGTTCAGTGTGCACAAACTCTGAACATCATAACTCATTCACCTTGGTTGAGTTATAGCTGGATGCTTAATGGAACTCTTCATTCTTTTTAAGTGACATTCTTCCATGGGTAATAGTTCTATTATTATCTATATGAAAAGTATTATTGATGTTTCATTGTAATCTTGCACCATAAAGTCTCAGCTACATAAAATGGAAATAATCTTGCAAAATGTGCTCTGTGTAGTAAGAGGCAACACACTATAATAGGAACAGCTGCTGGGTGGCTAACCTCGCTGGGAGTATTAGTTGGATGACTAATTATGATATAATTTTCAAAATATGATTTTTATCACTTTTTTGTGTTAGATCACCTGATTTTTGAGATCCAATGTGCTTAGCTATGAAAATGGTATGAATAATATTTGCATGCCATAGTATTGGTTGGGACCCTTTTTTCTAGGTAATAGAAATCATCTCTAGATAGATTTAGAAAAGTTTAAGAATTTACTTAGGAACAAGGATACCCAGAAAATAAGCAGGCTTTCAGGAAAGGCCAAGGAAGACAAACACAGCATCTCTTATTGTCCTGTCCTCGAACTTCTCTAGCTTTTTCTTCTACTCTACGTGTAGTAAGGGCTGAAAGAGAGAATGAAGGTGTTTTACTTTTCTTTCTAGTGTATTTTATTATTTATTTATTTATTGGTTTTTTGATATAGGACTTCTGCCTGTGTAGGCCTCCATGTCCTGGAACTCACTCTGTAGATCAGTCTGGCCTCGTTGAGAACTCACTGAGATCATCCTGCCTCTGCCTGCTGAGTGTTGGGATTAAAGACATGTGCCTGTGCCACCACACCTGGGTTTTTTCAAAAATGATTTATTTATTTTTATTTTATGTGCATTGGTGTTTTGCCTACATGTCTGTCTGTGTGAGGGTGTCAAGTCTCCTGGAACTGGAGTTACAGACAGTTGTAAGCTGCCATGTGGGTGCTGGGAATTGAACTCAAATGCTATAAAAAAGCAACCAGTGTTCTTAAATGCCAAGATATTTTCCCAGACCATCCAATATCTTTTAAAGACAGAATCCAGCTATGTATCCCAAGCTGCCCCCCTGAATCCAACAAGATATATAGGAGAACCAAACTCAAGAGCCTGCTACTTCAGTCTCCAAGTGCTGGGTTATGGGATATTGTAGCTGGAGTTTTCCTGCCTTGCCCATAGTCAGGACAAATCTTTGTCACCCTCCAGTCCCACAGCCACTCAGACACAACCAAGTAAACACAGAGACTTATATTGCTTACAAACTGTATGGCCGTGGCAGGCTTCTTGCTAACTGTTCTTTTAGCTTAAATTAATCCATTTCCATAAATCTATACCTTGCCACGTGGCTGGTGGCTTACCGGCGTCTTCACATGCTGCTGGTCATGGCGGCGGCTGCAGTGTCTCTCCGCCTCAGCCTTCCGCTTCCCAGAATTCTCCTCTCTCCTTGTCCCACCTACTTCCTGCCTGGCCACTGGCCAATCAGTGTTTTATTTATTGACCAATCAGAGCAATTTGACATACAGACTGTCCCACAGCACTTCCCCTTTCTTTCTTTTTTTTTTTTTTTAAAGGAAGGTTTTAACTTTTACACATCTCCAAAGTCAGCTTGGTATATTTGGGAATTTGGGCATAGCTTCTCTTACTACTTCCTCCTGGAGGGGGGCGCTGTATCTTATGGGGACACAAAGAAAATTTTAGGATCATGGAGTAGTCCGTGAGACCGTATCGTCTGAGCCAGTTGCCTTGAAACAATTCTGGATGTTGGATCATCTGGGCCATGGTGTCATCGGAGACCTTTCAGGTGGTCTTGGCTGGTCAAACCTGATGTATCTTAATCTGGAACAAATCCATAGCCTCTGGCTTTCTGTGGAAACAAAAGCAGAGCCTCCTTTCCAAAGCAACATATCCTTACATCCAAATTTTGAAGTCAAGGTACCTTTAAAACACACATTTTGGCATAACTCAACAGCTTTTGCAATCAAATGTTTCTCTTCAGTTATGAATATCAAAGAGAACATAATCCAGATTCTCTGTGTGGTAGCCATCTTTATGTGGCTTATGTTTTATATCACCTTGAGCCTATTGCTTTAAACTGCAGCCTTTTAAGCCTGAAACGGCGCTGTGGCTGCTGGCTCCACCCACTTCAGCTTCCCAACATGGCGGTGGTACGTTTTCCGCCAACTCTGGGAGCCATCATGGGTCTATGCTTTTATCCAAGCAGCGTGTAGCCCAGAAACCTCTTTTTTTTTTTTTTTTTTTTTTTTTTTTTTGTACTAGCAAAGGCTAAATCCACCATGCAGCTTAATGTGCCACTTGCAGAGGCCTCATTCCCGCCATACTGCAGATCGAGCTTGCATGCTAGGAACCCGCCAGTAGCTCAAACCGGCAGGCTGCCGCTCATTTGAGAGAGACAATTAGGAAGCTGTTTTTAGCTCCGTTTTAGAATCTTTTCTCAGGTTTTAGGTAGAAACTTTTGCCAACACGTTGGGCGCCATTTGTAGCTGGAGTTTTCCTGCCTTGCCCATAGTCAGGACAAATCTTTGTCACCCTCCAGTCCCACAGCCACTCAGACACAACCAAGTAAACACAGAGACTTATATTGCTTACAAACTGTATGGCCGTGGCAGGCTTCTTGCTAACTGTTCTTTTAGCTTAAATTAATCCATTTCCATAAATCTATACCTTGCCACGTGGCTGGTGGCTTACCGGCGTCTTCACATGCTGCTGGTCATGGCGGCGGCTGCAGTGTCTCTCCGCCTCAGCCTTCCGCTTCCCAGAATTCTCCTCTCTCCTTGTCCCACCTACTTCCTGCCTGGCCACTGGCCAATCAGTGTTTTATTTTTTGACCAATCAGAGCAATTTGACATACAGACCGTCCCACAGCAGGATATCCCTACAAGCCAATATTCTCCCTCTTTTAAAGATTAAATCAATGTATCTCCATAAAATGTTTAGTGGACTGTTGATACATACTTCTTTTTTCTCATTTCAGATTTTCTTTTTCTTTTATTCTTCTCTAATACAATACACCCAGACCACAGCCTTTCCTCCCTCCACTCCTCTTAGCCCCTCTCACCTCGCCTCTACCCCAGATCCATTTCCCTTCAGGAAAGAGCAGGCTTCCCAGGGATATCAGCCAAACAGGGAATAATGAGATGCAATAAGACTAGGCCCAAACCCTCATATCAAGGCTGGATGAGGCAACCCAGCAGGAGGGAAAGGATCACATTATCAGGCAAAAGTGTCAGAACCCTCCCCCACTCCTGTTGTTAGGGGTCTCACAGAAACCCCAAGCTAAACAACCACAATATGTATTCAGATGACCTAGCATAGACCCATGTAGGCTCTATGATTGCCACTTCTCTCTCTCTCTCTCTCTCTCTCTCTCTCTCTCTCTCTCTCTCCTTCCTTCCTTCCTTCTTTTCTTTTCTTCTTCTTCTTCTTCTTCTTCTTCTTCTTCTTCTTCTTCTTCTTCTTCTCTCTCTCTTCTCTGTTTCTCCCTCCCTCCTTCCCTCCCTCCCTCTCTCTCTTTCTTTCTTTTCTTTCTGTTTAGATAAAGTTTTATATTGAATAAAATATCTCTTATTACTAAAGATCTACAACTCCACATACTCTACATTTTTCTTATTTTCCTCCCCCTTTTGACTGTTTAAGAAAGGCTGTCACTCTGCAAGCCAAGCTGTCCTCAATTATTTGGCAATTCTCTTGCCTCAGCCTCCTGACTATGGGGATATGTATGGTAATGTATTGTGTTCCCCAATATGCTGTGTTCCCCAATAAAATTTACTTGAGGATCAGTGGAAAAAGCCAGCAACTACTTTCACATAGAAATCAGGCAATGGTAGTACATGCCTTTAATCCTATCATTTGGGAGACAGGGATCTGTCTGGATCTCTGTGAGTTCAAAGCCATACTGGGAAGAGAGTCAAGCGTAGTGACACATGCCTTTAATCCCAGCACTAACCATAGAGGCCTGGAGGTCTGTACAGACAGACAGGAAGTGACAGAGCTGGGCAGGAAGAGGAAGTGATGTAGCTGGACAGAGAGCAAATGAGATAGCAGAACAGAAATGCATATAGGTGTGGGTATACAGGAAGTAGGTATCTTTGGAAGCTGTGGAGTTGGTGAGGTGAGTTTAGCTGTGGATTTTGCTATTCTTCTGATCCCTCAGGCTTTAACACCAATTTCTGTCTCTGGGTTGTTTTTTTTTTTTTTAATTATTAAGACTGTTTAGAAATTCATGTGACAGATATGAGCCACCAGTCTCAGTTATAGTCTATTTTCAAAACAAGAGCTTAGGGAACTGAAAATATTTATACAACTTTTAGGCAAATTATTTGGCTTTATAACTTAGCCTGAGCAGAACCCAAGGGCATATACCTGTTGTACTAGCACAAAGAAGACTGATCGGAAGGTTGCGCTAGCCTGGGACACAGAAAGACCCAGTCCACAAACCATGAAAGACAGAAAAAAAAAAAAAGAAGCTAAATTCTTGACCTGAATTGAGTTATTGGAACAAAGTGTTTATCTCAGTTGGTGGGATGTGAACATGATTTTTCCATGGAAAGAGTAGTATGCTTAAATATGCTGTGGGGATCAGGTATGTTGAGGGCCCTTTGAAATATATAGTGTGGGACAGTGGTGGTGCATGCCATTAATCCCAGAGCTTTCAGGAGGCAGAGACAGGAGACTCTCTGGGAGTTTGAGGCCAGCCTGGTCACCAGAGCAAGTTCCAGAACAGACAGGGCTACACAGAGAAACCTTGTCATGAAAAAAAACCCCAAAAATATGTAGTGTGTGTAATGCATTTAATGTTTATGAAACTTCCTAGTCCTAAATTCTTAACAGATGTGATTTCAAAGGTTTTGATAAGAAAGAAGGCCTTATATAGTTATTGATACTTTTAAATTATAGCCTAAACATTTGAATGCTAATGCCTATGGAATGCTAAAATCAAATTGTTAGTAACTTTAGTATACTAAATCTCAGTTTGAAAATGATTTTCAATGTTCTTTCCTGGATAGTGAATGTCATCTTATTTAAAAACACAAGTAACAACAAAACCAAGGCAATCATAATTATAGCCAGTTATTCCAGTAACCCAAGAAGAACTCCGTGGTGCTTACTCACTCTTGTTCACTTACTCACCCATGCCATAATCTATTCAATAAGTCTTCAAGTCTAGTGCCCACTGTGTCTTCACACCATACCAGCCTCAAGATGGAGCCACCGGTCCTATTGTCAGTGGGATCAAATTTCTTTCCTTGCTCTAAAGTGCCTTCTAGCAAGCATAGTTAAGGAGATAAGGAGTTGCAAAGGATTGGTATCAGTGTACTGCTTCCTACAGTGAACCACTTTTAGCTGTTTGGATTGCGGACTCAAGCTCTGTGCCTCTCCTTCAGCATTGCCATGGTCATGCAGGACTGGCCTGAAGAACTGAATATCCCATGCTTGTTCTCTAGAATCAATAAAAGTTAAATTTTTAAAAAAGGAAAAATGATATTATTATGGTATACTATGTATCCCTACTAGACTAATAATATAATTTAACTGCAATTGTAACTATTATAAAAGGTGGGACCAGCCAAGCAGGTGGTGCATGGCTATATAAACCCAGTATTCAAGTATTCAAGAAGATGTGGCAAGAGAATCACAACCTTGTGAGGCCACTCTGGACTACCTAGTGATACCATGTGAAACACTGAATGAGGGGGGCATGAAGACTTGCCTTCAAAACTGATGCCACTCACATCATTCTTGGGGTCCAAGAATGTAGCTGGTACATAGGATATCTTCTTTAATATTGTAACTGTAATTATTGCTTGAAAATTGTTTTGTTATATGTAATTTTATGATGTTAGAGTTAAAACCTTACTTTTTGAAAAAGAAGAAAAGGGGAAGTGCTGTGGATATCATTCTATATAAATAAAACACTGATTGGCCAGTAGCCAGACAAAAAGTATAGGCGGGACTAGCAGAGAGAAAAACTGAAAAACAAAAATGAGAGGGAGAGACTGCCTAGAGCCACCACCAGGACAAAGAAAATATAAGGTACCAATAAGCCACGAGCCACATGGCAAAATATAGATTAATAAAAATGACTCTTATATAAGAGTAAGAGCTAGACAATGATAGGCCTGAGCTAATGGCCAAACAGTTTAAATAATGTAAGAGTCTATGTGTTTATTTTATAAGTGGGCTCCAGAACTGGCAAGACTTGGCGGGAGCTGAAGAGAAATTCTCCAGCTACAGAAAGACCCAGATTCTCAAGGATTAGATTCTGGATGGAGAAACATCAGGTCTTTGTGGTAAGTTCATGAAATGTTGAGACAAGAGAGAAAAAAAATGAGAACATCCCAGGTTTCTGACATGCAGAATTCCTACAACAGATAGATATAACTTAATTTATATTACATTTTCTGTTGCAATTATATAGGGCATATATTGAATGCTTGCTCTGAGCCAAAATCTATGTTAGATGCTGTGGTTAGAAAAATGAGTTTGACAGAATGTTTTCCTTAGTTAAGGAGACAGACACATATGTAGATAATTTCAACACAGTGTAATAAATGTTACCATAGAGAGAGGAACAGGAATCATTTTCTGGTGTAATTATTCATTTATACTGCCAGAGTAGCTGTTATTCATCTTTGACCTTCAAGGAAACACAAGAACAGAGTTCACTTGACTTTGGGAATATCATCTCTATCATCACAATGTATGTTAACAGAAGATAATATCTCTAACAAAGACTGAGCCTCACATGGCTGAGATGAAGCCCTTTCCACCTTTATAAACCCCTAAAATGCATGCTAAACCTTACAACTTAATTAATCAAAGTTTTCTCTGTCTTCTCTAGGCCTTCAACAAACAAACAAACAACTACAACAAAAAAGGACATTTTGTCATTTACAAAATCATGTCATTCATTATAAACTTGTAATATGTACTTAGTCAAGTAATTTCTTTGAATCTTTAACTGAGAAAAGAAAAAGCATATGTTATGCTTTATGATAGGAAGGATCACATACTTTCAATTTTTGTTGAATTTTTCTGAGATTACTTGCAAATAAGCTTAACAAAATATGTTTATGGACTAAACTTTTGTCTATGAAATTCACACACAAAAAAAGACAACAAGATGTTTCTTTCTTCAAGAGACTAAACAAGATTCTGTGGTTCATCTTCACTTATGACTATTGGACACCAGAAAAATAATCTGGTTCATAAGGCTCTGAAGAGACAACTTGGAGAAAATACAAAAACATACATTGTGATTGTTCTATTTACTAAAATAACATAATTGTCCAATGTTAATCTTTTATTTACCTGCTCAAATGAGTGATTTCTGTTACAGATTCGGTGGATGTGTAACTAGGACAATGAAATTCAGAAATACTTTGAATGCAGGATATAAAGACCCAAAGGCTTGAGTTGATCTGATACCCAAGGAGCTATAGTTGTCTCAAGTCTCAATGTGCAGCTTCTGAGAAAGGAAATCTTGAACACTAGGACAGCTGATAGAGTCCTCCAGTACTGCTTCCTCCACTAAGTTGTCTTCTGGCAACTTCACAGTAGCTTGAGGTCCCATGTGGAATTCAAGAAACATATGTGATGCCACAAACAAGGTGAAATCAGCATGGCTTCTTATGTCTGTGCCTAGAAGTCACACATTATCCCTTTTACAAAGCATTCTCTTTTGGTTGAAATAACCAACTCTACCTAGACATGAGCTAAGGAGAGAAACTTCAAACTTGGTAAGGATGGCAAGACAAACTTGGTAAAGATGACAAAGTAACTCTGAAGGAGAGTGACTATGATGAGATTATCTCTAGAAATTGCAACTTGGTACAGTTACCTTAATTTAATAGTTAGAATTATTTTTTCTCTCTCAAGCACTTCAAGTTTTTAATAGTTTCACATTAAATACTACAAGCCTCAATGTTCAAGTTCTCACAGTTCTTATTAGCTGAAGAATCTTTTATCCAGAGATGGCAAGATGCTTTCCAATTAGCTTGGGAAAAATCACATAATATAATCATATTATAAATGGCTTCAGTATCCTGGAGTACCTCTTGATATAATTAACTCTTTTGTAATTTAGTATTTTTGTTTGTTTGCATGTTGACTTTTGGAATCATTTCAAGATGTTGCCTTATAGGAATGGGAGAGAGAGAGAGAGAGAGAGAGAGAGAGAGAGAGAGAGAGAGAGAGAGAGAGAGAGAGAGAGAGAGAGAGAGAGAACCACTGAAGTAAGGCCACAGCAGAAGAGCAATCCCTGACTAATAGAAAAAGTAAAATGGAGGAATCAAAGCAGAGAGTTGAGGGCAACTTCTGTGTTTGAATCTGAAATGGTCCCTCTCAGACTTGTGGTCTAAATGCTTTTACCTAACATGCGACATTAATTTTAGTGGCTGAGGAACCCTTAAAAGGTGGAACCTCATTGGCAGAGATAGCCCCCCCAAGGATAAGACCCTGGTTCTAGCACACTCTCTACTTCCTGGTCTGATGTCATGTGAATAAACCACCAAAGGTTGATAGTCTCCTTTTTGATACAGTGTACTGAAATCATTTGAAATGAGGAGCCAAATCAGTTTCTTCCTTTAAGGTGTTTTTGTCATGTATTGTGGTCATAGCAATGCAAACGTAGCTTGCAAAAGATGAGTACCAAGAATGGGGCAGTTGTTGTAACTAAGCCAGACTATGTGCTTTTTAGGATTTGGGGACTGATTTGAGTGAAGAATGGGGGAATGTTTGGAGTTACAGGTCAGAGTATCCCTATAATAATGTAAGAAGAGATTAGTGGGCATTTAAAAGACCAGGCTAGTTATAAAAATGCAGACTGCAAAAACTGGGCTCATGAGTCTCAGATTTAGTATTCAGGATATAGTACAGTTATGGTTTAGTACCTTTAGCTATGTTTCAATGAGGATTAGAACATCAAGTAAAAACAGTAAAGAAGAGATATTAAAATGGTCAGTCTGATGAAAGGTGGAGCATAAAGGTGTAGAAAACAGCTGTAATTGTTAACTAAATCAGTGTCTTAAAAGAGAAACCATGGGAATGGGAAGATAACTTGGAGGATAAACCACTTGTTTTACAAGAATAAGGACCTGAGTTCAGATCCTCAGCATCCATATAAATGCTGGGTGAGTTTGGTGACCCTCCTGTAACTCTAGTACTCAAAAGGTGGAGGACGTTGACTAGCTAAACTCTTGATTCAATGACTATAGTGAGGAATAATCAAGGAAGACTCTCAGCATAAATCTTCAGCCTTACAAGCACATACACAGATGTTCATGGGTACCCCTATGTGTACACATTCACTGGAAAAATAGGAAAGGTACTTCTAGGCTCCGTAGCATACAAAGATCAACTCATTTTGAAATATTTTTCTTCAAAAGGAGAGATTTGCAAGATGTCCCACTGAAATAGAGACACCCAACAAAGCATTTTCCCAGGTTAAGTTGCATAGGCACTTAGAAGTAACTCAGCTGTGGTCCAAGGAGGTCCTGTTATTCCTCAGGAGACTTTATGTATCCATATGAATTCAAGACATAAGGTCATGGATGTTTACACCAGTAAAGCCTGTAAGACTGGACAAGGTGGGATCAAAAATTCTTCTCAGGGATCCCTGAGTAGGCTATGAAGTTGTAAATATAAAGCCTAAGCTGAGATGGAAAGCACAGGATATGGTAGACAGACACTTGGAACATGGGACATTGACTGAGGAAATCTCCATCCAACAAAGGGAGCCAGGACTGGAGAAAGACTGCTGCCTGTGGCAAGGTTGTAGGTTCAAGGTTGTGTAAGTTCACTGGAGTCCACAAAATGACACAATGTAGCCAGAAATGAAGCTACTGGACTTGGTGAATCAAGTTTTTGCTGCTGCTGCTGCTGCTGCTGCTGCTGCTGCTGCTGCTGCTACTGTTCCAAGGTTCTCTCCCTATATTCCTCCCATTTGGAAGGGAAATTTGAAATTTGGAAGGGAAATTTACAAACTGTTATTTAATTTTTATTCTGATTTTGTATGAGTTCTTATGTAAGGGTCCTTCTATAGCCTCAGAAGAGATTTTGAACTTTACACTTTTGAAAGGTATTGAGACTGTTACACCTTTGGAGACCAAATCAATATTTTATTACGAGATGACCAAAAGCCTTTGTGGGCCCAGAATGAAATGCTATTGTTTGAATATGAAATGTCCCCCACAGACTCTTTCTTTGAATGATTATACTCCAGCTTATATTACTTTTTTTGAAAACTATGGCACCTTCAAGAGTAAGGCCTACCTGTTGGAAGTAGGTCATGAGGGATAGGCCTTTGAAAGTTTTAGTCAGATCGTTGGTCCAGGCTCCATTTTTCTTTCCTGTTTGCTGCCACATGAAGAACTCCCACCACTGATGGAGCTGCTCCTCTGGCAGGCCCTGTTGTGATAGACTGAAATCCCTTGAACTATGAGCCCAAACTAATCCTTTCTTCCTGCCAGGTATTGTCACAAAGACTCAAAATTACCAAAACCCCAACTAAATCAGGAGGGTGAAATCTCTGTCCGTGGTACTGAAACGTGTGTGTGTGTGTGTGTGTGTGTGTGTGTGTGTGTGTGTGTGTGTGTGTGTGTGTGTGTGTGTGTGTTTAAGGACTATCTAGAGTTGAAAGGTTTTCATTATACTATAGAATTATTTAAAAAAAAAAAAAAAACCTCAAGTTTTAGAAACACCTGTATTCAGAGCAAGATGGTTCCACATAGAAGGAAGCACAGACTGAAGAAGACATCAAGTGATTATAGTTCATGGGCAAACTCACAAACGCTAGAGAATGGGTGTGTCAAAATTACGATGAAACTGGTGGTCTGGGAAAGACCTGTCCTTGATCTAAGAGCCACAGACAATAGTGACTACAGGATTTGGCCACAACTGTAATCACAAAGCTCAAAGGAATTGCCACTCATTGACTGTGAATAGGCTAACATTTCCAAGGATGTGAAACAAATGATACTCCTATGCTGCCCATCCCAATCACGTGAGCCTGTCACTCAATTCAGACTTATTCACTCTCCTGATAAATAGCACAAGGAGAAGTGTTGGGGAGGGAGTCCAGCGAAAACCGAGGAATATAGGGCTTATGTTCCCTAAGCTATTTATCCAAAAGAACCCGGGTTTCTTAAAGAGGACATAAATATCAAGAGTTAGTAAAACACTTTGAATGAACAAATTTGATACCCTTATTCAGCCACCAGTGCAGAAGGTGGGTAAGAACAAGGGGAGAAATTTAAAGGAACAGCATTTCCCTTTTGTATATTGGAATTGCAAACAATGCCAATGCCTGCGATCATGGCACCTACCCCTTTTTCTCTCTGTTCCCCTGGTTTCATTGGTTGGCAGCCTGATAATTAGATGGTAAAAGACAGAGTAAAAGGGTAAAATGAGCAGTTATTTGCTAACATGAGCTTGGCGCTTATATTTGGAATCCCATGATGAACAAGTATAGGATATGGTTGGAATGTGGAGGTATGTTTCCCCATCTTTCAGGGACTAGGATTAGAGAAAAGTGGTCCTCATTAAAAAAAATCAAATGGTGTTTTGCAAAGAGAACTGGATGCTTTAGGTGGGTGGATAGAAGGTATAGTATTCTTATAAATTGTGAAATGCTTATAGCCTCACCTGTGATAAGGTATGCTTTCCTCTCTCAACAGCCTCTGGTTTTAGACAAAAGGCAGAGTTCAGACAAAGTCTCTCCCTGTCTTCATTGAATATCAAGCATCTCCAGTTCAAAAGAACTCTTACCCAGAGTTGCACATTTTGGAGTAGTCAATTGGAACACTTTAAGTCCATAAAACTCCTTCCTAGGCTGGGAGCTTGCTGGAAGGTCAGAAACTTTCTTGTCGCAGCACAGAGGGCTTTCTTCATAGTTACCCACTGGAAGAATCAATGGTTCTCATAGATAGCAATCTACTGATGGGGCCCTGTTGCAGAGGGACTCTCTTGGTTTATGCAACTCATGGGTAGACAGTCTGGATGTGGAAATATCAAAAAACTCGAAGTCTGAAAACTTATTTCCCAGCACTCCCCTAGTATTGCTATGTGACTTCACCTTGAATTATGAAACAGTCACATGACTGAGATCCCCAGTGGAGAATTGTGCTTGAAGTTGATTCTGTTTTGTTCAAACGAAACGAAACCTAGATTCTAAGTACATAGCGATGGCACCCCGGTGTTATGATCAGCACATTGTGGCTTTACTGTTGAGAGGAGGCATGTTCAAGTACATTCCGTTCCTCCCTCTGTTTTAATCTCAACGGTGCTCCAGTTAAAAGCACTGAACGAAACCAGGATTTTCGGCTTTTGTCTGCTTTCATTTTTTTCAGCATATTCTTGGGTCAAAGGTGAAATTCAATTCCTGGTTCTCAGTTGTACCTAACCTGGAACAAAACCTTCTTTGCCTTTCCCATTCTCAATTGTGCTTTCAAAAGAGAGGCTTTGAGACCTCTCCACATTCTCTCCTAGAAAATGTCCCTTTTCCCCAAGTCTGTAAAGGGAATGTTCAAATGTGATAACTATATTCCTTTCGCTCACACCCCACCCAGCCATATGTTGTTGTTTTTTCAGCACAGTTAGATTTTTTTTTAACAGGATGGCAATATGTTGTTTTTTGGGTTGTGGCTTGTTTGGAAGCGCTTTTCCTGAGTCTTGTGGTCATGAGAAATATGCTGACTTCTGGGATCAGCCTTTTTGACCAGACCCCATCTTTCATAGAGGTTGGCTATTGTCTGATTTATGAATACCAAACAAAAAGGCATTTCGTTGGTTTTTTTTCCTGGAACTCCTCATCATCTTTATTCATCAGCTTGAAAAGGGCCTTCAACTACTCCCTCCACCCCCAAGAAGCTGATGAAATATGTCTGGTTTTGTTAAATGTCTGAGTTCACTTGTCACATTCAGGTGTAAGGCCAAACTTCCTGAAACCATTTCTCTTTTAAAATACATTCTGTTCTCACAGGCCTCTTAATAAGAGCACAGACACTTCTTTTTTTTGTGCTCATCATGCTCATACTACCTAGAAAAAGCATCGAAATAGCTCCCTTTATTGAGACTGGACACTCAGGATACCGAGTTATTTAACTTGCCTGGTCATGGAGCCACCTAGTGGCAAGATCGGGAAAGTGCAGATATTATGTTTCTCCACAGTAAAACTAAGTCTCTAAAAAAATGTCCCCTTCTCCATGAATAAAGCTGATCATAGTCTGCTTCCACATACAGCTGCTCCCTTAAATCCTGGATGCAGACCCACCCTTCATTTTATCAGACTCCCACTGTTTAGGTAAGTATCTTACCTTAGGTGAAATGTTAGGACCTTGGCTTTGCTTCTGCCTTTCCTCTTAAGTGACTATATTGGTTCTAAACTCAAACAGGCATGAATTTGAATCCAAGGCAGCACCTTTCGTAGATACTAGGAAACTTCATATGTAAATGGAGGGAGTGCAGTTAAGCCATACAATTATCGCAATAAGCAACCAAGTAACTATAGATAGAAGGACACATTCATCACTTTACTGTATACTCCTACCCCCTGTTAGTCCACTAAAATGATGTGGTTCTCTGGGATACTGTTTCTAAAACCACCAACTGGGGTCATGTTTTCCATGAATTTGACTCCCTTGCATGAACCTTGGAGCAGCGCAGTGCAACTATTACTCTGGCTTCTGACCTACGGCTGTTTACATCATACCTTACCATGAGTAGAGGCTGCATTATGGCTGTACTACTCGAAGAAATAGCTATTTTAATGAGGAATAACATTTTTGTTAGTAATTTGAGGTTCATGCACAATGTGTTTTGATCATGTTCACCTGCTCCCCACTTCCCCCAGATGCAAGTCTGCTACCTATGCTAACTCTTCCTCTTCCTCTTCCTCCTTCTATCAAGCCAAATTTGTGCTGCATCCGTCATGGAGCTACAAGTAGACAAACATGGCTAGGAGGGTGAGAATCATTTTTCTTTAAGAGTGATACCCTTAGTAGACCAGGATCCAATGGAAGACCACACATCCAAGAACTTACGGAGAAAGGAGCAGTATATCTCTGTAATTGGTGAGTTGGAAAATTTATCTGACCCGCTATCATTTCCTGAGTACTTCTGCATTCTCAGCCTCTTTCTCAATCCACAACACTTATTTAAGCAAAATGTATCTCTTATTATACTAATCGTAGCATGCATTGGTTTTATCTATTTGTGCTCTAAAAGGCTCCTGTTAGTTAATTTTATGAAATCTTAACAACAACCCTTTGAAAATGAATCTGTTGTTATACCCACTTTGCAGAAGACAAAACTGAGTCATGACTTCAAACTCACAGAAGTGTGCACATTCAGCATGAAGTGGACCCGGAATTTGAACACAGGAAGTCTGACAGGTTTTCCCCTCAAGACTGACATTTCTTCCTATTTATGGTAAAGGGGGATTTTTTTTATTGCAAGTCTTTGAGATTTGTGATATTAAAATATTTTGAGATTTAAAAAGAAATGGAAGCTAAAAGTGGTTAAAGACTTGTCTACACTCATTTGTTTTAAAAGCAGTCTATCAGGGCCTTGAGCTAAGCCCATCTTACCTCTGAGATTACAGTTTAACCTTTGGCATAGATCAAAACAGTAAGTTGAGAAACTTGGATCCAGTTATAAAACTACATCTCCATCTAATTATCATTAGTACAATAGATGCAACTCCTGGATGGGGCCACTTGGGGATGACTTCCTACTCTTTGAACACAGAAAGTCATGGCAGCCATGTTGACTGTTGAGTACCAGGTTGACTAACACATGATTAACTTTCCATTAAGCAAATTTCTACCTACCAGTGCTTGTTTGACCTTCAGTGTCAGAGTTGTAGGAGGAACTAAGGAAAGATCTAAGCTCAACTTCCAGGAAACGCCCTCCCAATGCAGGAATAATGTCCACCCCCCCCTTTCCACTGGACTTTTTAAAATCCCAGACCCCAAAGAGCCTCAAGCAGCAGTCTGTTCTTTTGTCTGCCTATCTCCATGTCTCAAGACTTTACTTTTCCTTTGCTTTAAGAAGCCTAAGCTCTTCTCAATAAACTGACCTTGTGACTATCCTTGAATTCTTCCTCCAACAACATCAAGAACCATTTTGTAGAAGGAAATGGAGAAAGACAAGAGGTAGAATGGAGAAACTTTGCTCATTATTTCCTCAGTCAGCTAAGTAGACAGACAGAAAATCATTTATTTTTACTTCAGTTTGTTTTCACTTTATCTGCCCATCTCAAACTGTTGTGTCAAATTCTTGAGTTTTAAATTTCACAGATATCTTACCCACGATCTTTACACACACACACACACACACACACACACACACACACACACACACACACACACTTTATAACTTTATATTAGGGAATAGTGTTATAAAGAAAAATACTTTTTTTGTTTGTTTGTTTGTTTTCAGACAAGGTTTCTCTGTATAGCTTTGCGCCTTTACTGTGACAAAGCTTGATTTTGGTTCACACTGTCTTTACTGTAAGTTTAGAGAGTCCTTCTGTCTTCTTCTCTGGATTCGTTATGAGTCCCTGGGAGCAGATGAGGTGCTCACATATGCTCCTGGGTTCTGCAGAGCTGTCAGAGGTGCATATGACATTTGCAAGATCTAGTTCCTATTAATACCAAATTTCTTCAATTGCCTTTTCTGTGGTACCTATTTTTTTTGCTTGTACATAAAAAACAAAACAAAACAAAAACACATCTTAAATCCTTATTCCTGTTGCACCTGAAGACACCATTAGGATTCTTTGAAGCTCCCTTGATGTTCTGGTTTGGAAACAACACAGCAGAGCCACAGTGTTCAGTCCTGCTGGCCTTCTCATATACAGGAAGCAAAGCCCTGGATGTGGGCAGCGCCTTCCTGTGATTTAGAAACTTAAAAGTATAGAGCTCGCCTTTTATGTTGGCTGCAGGACAAACCTGAACTTTCATTCCTCTTTTTTTTTTTTGTTCATGATTTTTTTTTGGATAAAAATGTCTTTTCCTCCCAGTTTTCAATTTTATCTTTGTAGTTTGCTTCATCTTCAGTGATCAGTGTGATGATGTAATAGAAAAGAGTTAAAATGTGGCAGAAAAGCAAGACAGAGTGGGGTAAACATAGAAACTGTTTTTAAGTCGATTTGAGGGGTAGAACTCACTGGAAAAGTGGTATGTGAGCAGAAACCAAATAATGATGTCAGGGGCCTAATGTAGAGGTGAAGGGAACATCCTGCCCACCTCCAAAGACAAGGTAAACAAGTCTGTTCAAATAAATTGACAGAACTGTCTGTGTGTATGGGGACATCACAGGAAAAAAAGTGAGTACTCCAAAGTCTGACAAGACTTCAAAGTCTATATCCCATGTTTACAGAGAAGAAAGTAGCAGGGGCTATAGGAAGTTTAAAGAAACAGATTTCATAGAGATGAAGGGACCCAAAGAACAGATAACAGCCTGGGGCAGTTTGCTCTGGCTTTGGTGTCATCTCGTCTTAGCTTCAAGTTTACCTCCTTTGATGGATTGTAAGATGACTCATCATTACTGCCTTTCTCCTGGAGAAATTCTGTTTGATAATGGAATCTCAGAGAAGGTACCTCCATGGGCTTTGGGAAAGGAAAAGAAGGAGACAGGGGCAAAGTGGGTGAGAAGATCAGAGAGACCCAGAAGATACCTAACACTGGCAACAAAGATCCTGGGGGACAAATAATGAGGGCATAGGAAAAGCAAGTGTTTTGACAGCAGGTCAATCCAGCCTTGGAGTGACAGATACAGAGAGGGGCCAGAGCTGAGGGAGCATCAGAGAGGGATACAAAAGTGAGAGAAAGCTCAGGCAGATGCATTTCACAGTTACCTGTCTACTGCTGTGATGTGGTAGAAAAGTCCAGTGCACCACAGTAACCAACATAGTAACCTCTGTTGTGATTAGAGAAGGATTTATGTCTTAACATGTCAAAACCACCCTACTGGTTCTGTGCATCAGAATACATTATTTCCTCCTCCTCTTCCCTCTCTTTCTCCTTCTCCTCCTCCTTTTCTTCCTCTTTCTCCTCTTCATTCTCTCTTTATTCTATTCTCTCATACAATGCATCCCAATGGCAGTTTCCCCTCCCTCTACTCCTCTCAGTCCTCTCCACACCTTTCCTCTCCTCCAGATCTACTCCATTCTTCTTTCATTTCCCTTCAGAAAAGAGCAGGCCTCCTAGGGATATCAACCAAACACAGCATAACAAGTTATAATAAGACTAGATTAAAAAAAAAACTCATATCAGGGCTGGGCTAGGCAACCCAGGAGGAGGAAAAAGGGCCCCAAGAGCAGGCAAAAGAATCAGAGACACCCCCACTCCCACTTTTAGAAGCCCCATAAAAACACCAAGCTGTATAACCATAACATGCATGTAAAGGACCGGGCTCAGATGCATATGGACTCCATGTTTGCTGCTTTGGTCTTCATGAGCCCCAATTTGGAGCCCCAATCAGTGTCAGCCATATCTGAGCCAAAGGCTTGGTGCAAACTTTGAATGAAGATGTTGAAATACAAAGCTGTGAGATGATGATGTTATGGGACAAGGCTGTTGGAAAATGATCCCATTATGAGTATGAGGTGGTCATAAATGAAATTAATACCTTTATAAGAGACTCTAAATAAGTCTCTGTCCCTTCAACCAGCTAAGGATAAACTGAGAGTGACTGTGTCTCATGAAAGTGAACCACCAGACACCAAATCTGCTAGCATCTGGGTTTCATATTTCTCAGCTTCCAGAGGTATGAGAAATAAATTTATATTCTTATAGCCTAATATATGGCATCTTTTCATAGCAACCTAGGCAGATATGTGAGTCTCAGGCTTCTTTTTATCTGTGCATGGGTGTCCTGGGATAAGCTGCACAGTGCATTTATGTCTGATTTTCCCATGGACAGAATGAGAAGGTGATAACGGGGCTGATGGTATCCTTCACTTACCTAATTATACATTTTGAAAGAACAAGGTAATGTTCCTGAAAATGCTTTTAAATACAAAATATTATGACAATTTTAATACAATTTTTCTCTTAGCCAGGAAGGTTTCTAAAGAAATGCAAATGCTATTCAGAATTATCAACACATGCAGGTAAACTATGGTTTATCGGGTGGCACAGCCACTTATTATGCTGGGGCCTTAAGGTGTATTGCTCAAGCAGCTGAGCTTTGGTGGGGTACAATGAGAAACCGTTCTATAATGCATGATGTGTGTGCTCAGAAAAGCATCATATTGAATTCTCTAGCTTCTTATCACTACTGTAACAAATTACTGCAAACAAGGAGACCTGTACAAGTCCAAAGCTATTTCCCTACTAGTCCCACAGACTGAAATCCAAAATCAAAGGTTTGCCAGATCCTTGATGTCTCTGAAGGCTCTAGGGTAGGACCACTCCTGCCTCTTCTGGTGGTTGTTGGCTCAAGTAGTGCCTGGAGGTCTCATAATGTTGGCCTCTATTTTCACATGGCTTTCTCTTTCCTCGGGTGTCTCTTCTCTTCTGAAGACACGCATCATTCAGAACTTACTTGGATAAGACCGGAGGATCCAGTCACACACTTCCTAGCTTAATTACACCCTTTCCTATGTAAAGTTATATTTACAAGTTCTTAGAATTGGGGATGTCAGTGTATCATAGGAAGGGCCACCATTCAATCCATAATAGAAATGCCTCTGCTCGTGTCTGTCAGCTTGAGAACAAGAGCCACTCCTGATGGAGAAGCCGTGTAGTATAGCTGAAGTGGAACTGAAGAGGAAGGAGGAAAGGCACAGATTTGTATCGGTACCACCCACTCAGAACTTAAGAGATGTGTCTCTCAAAGCCACTAGTTTTTCTAGAAAACTTCAGTTGTCACCCTTGCATATTCTCCACACCCTATTGCTCCCTCCCCCTTCTGTCTCCTCTTATCATTTGGGTTAGGGCATCGACACCAACTGTCCTCTTCTTTAAATCTGAATGAGTCAGTAAGCCATTGAAATACCCTAAAGAGATGTTGTCCTCTGAAACTCTAGTGACTCATGCAGAGTCATACATCCAGTAAAGAAGTGGGAACCTGCTGTCTAGATTTTAAAGCTGTATGTGTGTTTTCTTCCTCCTGGGCCTGGGTCTTTCTCACACTGTTCATCCTTCCTCCCCTTCTCCTCTTTTAGGTGGGCATGGTTGGGTTTACATCACCAGTCCTTTCTTAGAAAGCTTCTTTCCTTTCTTCTCTAGATCATTTTGTCTTTGATACAGGTGATAGGATTATATAAAAGTTTTTTTCAACTACCTCCTTGTAAATTTTTTCTGTGTTCTTGCAAAATGTTATTTCTCTTTTTCTTTGCTCTTTGCTTTCAAGACTTTCATTTTTGCATCATAAGTTCTATTAAATACACACACATATGTATACACATACATGCACACACAGATGCATACAGAGGATATTATACTTTGTTATTGATGTACATAAAGGAAAGCTTACCTTAGCTTTGTTGGCTTCAGGTAAAATTGGATATTGTCAGGAGTTTATTAAGCAGAGTTCTAAGTGATGATTTCCTCATCGGCATTTAGAACTCTATGTAGTAAATTCTTCATCCTATAAGTTATCAATGAAAATGTGGACATTTGTGTGTATGAGGAAAGTAGTGAGAGAGTGTTGAGAATAATACCACTACCACAATCTTTGAGCCAAACTTGAAGCAAGCTCTAATTAAATACTGGCCAGTATGATGGACTCTGGCTGAGTCCATTCCTGGATTACCAGAAAATGTCCATGAGTCACATTTTGCAGAGGTTTAAAAAGGCAAACCCATAAAGGCACAGTATTTCCAATCAGGGGGAAGCATATATCCCAATGTATGTTCCGCCTACATGCTTCCCACCTACATCCAATCAGGGGAAAGCATGCAACCTGATGTATGTCTTGCCTACATACCTCCTACCTACATGTGACCAAGCATATCCAGTGTAGTTGGGTCAACAAACTCATTTAGTGGAGTGAAAACATGAACAATAGCCTCCAGCATTTCAGGAAATATCTATCCTTGGGCAAGGGGCTTACAGGATAGAGTCATTTTTGTTTCATGGGTCTCTTAGGCACAGCCATTAAAACTTAAAACAGTTTTGGTTCTCACAAGAGGAAGGCCAGTGCCTCAGGTTGATAAAAATACACACAAGGATGCAGCTTTAAAATGGAGCTCAACTTCTCAGTTGACAGATCTGTTAGTTTTTTGGTGTGTTTGTTTGTTTATCAACTTAACATAACCCAGAGTCTCCTGGAAAGAGGGAATTTCAGCTGAGAAACTGCCTCCATCGGATTGGCCTGTGTGCATGTCGGCAGGACATTGTCTTGAGTGAGGATGTGAGAAGGCCCGTCCCACTGTGTTACACTATCCCTATGGCAGATGGGTCTGGGTTATATAAGAAGGCAGGCTGAGTAAGTCAGAGAGAGTGAGCCAGTGCACAGTTTTCCTCCAGGTCCTCTGCTTCAGTTTCTACTCCTGTGTACCGACCTTGGCTTCCCTTAGAGATAGACTGTTATTTGTACATGATAAAAACCTTCTTCTCTCTCTAAGTTGCCTTTGGTCATGGTGTTTACCATAGCAAGAGAAACCAAGCTAGAGCAACACCATTTGGAGTCACTGGGGGTGACACCTCTGGAGATGTCAATGTCTTTCCAGAGAGGGTTAACTGATGAGAAAAGAGGCTTCCTGAATGTGGTCAGCATCACCCATGGGCTATGGTCCTGGACTAATAAAAAGGGGGAAAAGTAGAAAACCAACTGAGTCCAAGCATTTCCCTCAACTCCGCTTCCGCTTCCTGCCAGTCAAGATGTGAGGCATTGGAGCTGCATGTTCCCCTGCTGTGAACCCCACCATGTCGTCCCTGTGCAAAGGACTGTGTCCTCTTAAACTATAAGCCAAAAATACAGTTTTATTTCTTTGTCCTCTGACAGTCACTTAGCAAGAGCAACAGGAAAGTATTTAATGCACCCTTATGGGAAGATAGGTCAAGTTACTAAGTTTGTTTACCCTGAAATTAGTGGGAAACTTTTGAATGACAGGGTTGGATTTACATTCTAGAAAAGCTTCTTTTAGAGGACCTGACAGTAAAATGAAAGGAAGATGTTAGTGGGTTTTTGGTGGGTTTTTTTTTGTTGTTGTTTGTTTTTGTTTTTGTCTTGGTGGCAACTATTAAGAGAAGTAATATTAAAAATGGAAAAGATTCATTTTGGCTTACGGTTTCTGAGGTTTCACTCCAAATTTGGATGCATTTGCAGCTTTGGCCTGAGGGAGGCGTGGCAGCAGGAACACAGGTAGCTGTCCCACTTCCTGGTGGCTAGAAAGCAGAGGAGGTAGAGAGGGGGGCAAGGTAAGATACAGAACCAAGGATGCAGAGGACTCCCATGACCTTCTTCCTCTATCTGTGCCTTAACTCCTCAACTTACATATCTTCCCAAAACAGTACTACCAGTTGAGGCCGAAACTTCAACCAAAGGATGTGTGTATGTGTGTGTGTTGAGGGTAGGGGGACATTCCATACTCAAGTAAATGGAAGGGCTGATTGTTTAAGGTTTAATGGTAGTGACACAAAGATTATGTCAAACAGCATCTTCTGTGACTCACTTCTACTGCTGTGTAGTTCTCATGTCTCATGCTGTGTAGACCTTACAAACTGGTCACATTACAGATGAGGAAACTGGCAGAAATGGTCATGATCCCTTTGCCTCCTGGGTGGACACAAATAAATGCAGGCAGATCAGTCAAGAGGATTAGACCCAGACTGTGGGAACACATTAGAAAGATTTTAAAATGAACAGGGAATCCTTGATGGGCCAAGAATCAAGGATTATTCCTAGGCCTCTGTATTAAACGTGGGTGAAATAGGGGAGGATTCTGTGGTCATAAATATTTGGGAAGAACAGGAGCTTGGCTTTAGAAAGTTAGTGCTTGTAGAGAGTCTGAACTTAATTACACCAACATACACTATTTTTTCTATGAACAAGAAATATACCAGGTTTTTATTTTTTTATTTTGTTTTTACATTATGATTAATGGAGACATAAGTTCACTGCTACCTGGCATGATACGATGAGGGTTTTCAAGGAATTACTAGAGGTGAATTTTCATTCATTGTTCCTTCTGAAAAGAACAGAAATGAATTTCCTTAGCTTTAGCTATCAGTCTGTCTCTGCCTTTTCTCTCTCTCTCCTCTCTATTTCTTACTATAACCTATATCACATACCATGTAAACCATCAATAAGATGAGCAACCGTGCCAATGAACTTCCGTCTATGTAAACAGAGACTGAAGATGGACAGGGCTCCCTAGGGACTAGGTGACTTTAAGTAATTTACCCTAAATACAATTTGAAGAGTTCTATTTTTTTAAAATTTGTCTGTCATGCCGTTGATCTCATTGATGTTTGTTGAGCTTCTGCTATGTGCTTCTGGGATGTACTAAGCTGTCTGCCCCACTCTCAGGCAGTGAGTCCATTGTCAGCCAAACTCAGCAGGCTAGTAGAAGAGTCAGACTATAGTAATTAAAAACATGCAGCCAAGTGTGGCTACCTCCAGCTGCTCCCTTTGATCCCAGCATTTGTTTCTATCTCAGTCCATCTCCAGCTTGTTGTCACCCAGTGACCTACTTTATAAAACTGGACTAAGCGGAATTGGAAGAAAAGTTACACATTCCTTCTTTCTCCCTGCCCAATTAAAAGGGGAATGTAGCTATACATTTAATGAGAACCTATGAAGGGTTAGCTATACATTGAATTTGGGTAATTGGGTAAATAACTGGATAGTTAGAAGCAATGTCAAGCAAAATTATAGGTTGGTATGACTAACCACTGAACTAGCTCTCCAGCTTCATACTGTTTTTTGGTTTTTGGTTTTGTTTTGTTTTGGTTTGGTTTGGTTTTTTTTTTTTTTTTGCTTCTCATATGTAGAAACTATAATCCTTTAAGTATCATCATCACTACTCTGAAAGTGTTGTAGAAAAATGGAGGGAAGGGAATTCACCCTAAGAAGATTAGCCTCAGAAATGCAAATATTCCATTTTCTTTCATGTGAAATCAAGGAACAAAAAGGAGTCAGAGTGAAATATGAACTACTGAGAAGAGGAAAAGAACCAGAGAGCAGGAAACTGAGACACAGATGAGACAGTGAAGAATGAATAGGACACAAGCAACTAATCACATGTGTGAAAATATCATGATGCAATCCATTGCTATGTACAATTAAGACATGCTTTAAAATAAAAAAAAATTAAAGTCTGTCTCCACTACCCTGTGTCACATTTAGTTCATTTTATTCACATGACTATCTCCATGACTCTAGCTGCTCCATGCCATGTTCTATAACATCCACTTTCTAGAAGGTTCATCAAAATGTTTTATTTGTGTATAATTCTATTTGTTACACTAACTCATTTCTTTATGAAAATATTCCTCTAACCTCCAGCTTTTCCCTGAGGAGTAAAATTAATAATATACTTTATTTATAATAATTTTCCTTGGAGAAAATTTCTCTTTTTCTGCAAAGAAAAGATGAATGTAGCCTGGGTCTTCTGGTCCCTAGAGAATGTACACCCAAGTCCTTCCCACTGGGGGATAAAAGCTTCATCTTCTCCATGGCGTGGGAGGCAGAGGCAGGCAGATCTCTGTGAGTTCAAGGCCAGCCTGGTCTACAGAAAGATATCCAGGAAAGGCGCAAAGCTACACAGAGAAATCCTGTCTCGAAACAAACAAACAAACAAACAAACAAACAAACAAACAAACAAACAAACACTACCCCCCACCCCGCAAAAAAAGGGGAATGTAGCTACACATTTAATAAGAACCTATGAAGGGTTAGCTATACATTGAATTTGGGTCATTGGGTAAAAAGGTGGATAGTTAGAAGTAATGTCAAGCAAAATTATAGGTTGGCATGACTGAGCATGCCTGTAACCCCAGCGCTTTTAAGGCAGAAGCAGGGGGATAGTTTCAAAGTCAGTCTTGCCTATCTGGCAGGACTCTAAGTCAAAGAACATCAACAATAATAAACACACAGAGAAAGAAAGAAAGAAAGAAAGAAAGAAAGAAAGAAAGAAAGAAAGAAAGAAAGAAAGAAAGAAAGAAAGAAAGAGAGAAAGAGAGAAAGAGAGAAAGAGAGAAAGAAAGAAAGGGACACAGAGAGAGAGAGACACATGGGGTGAAACCATGTGTTTCTTGAACTCAACTTCTGCATATTCTGAATTTGGGATACATGTATATGACTAGGAACTTATATCTCTACTAGGTTGGAGAGAGATATCTCAGACTTAACAGACTTTCAACCACCCAACTACCAACACCATTTTCTCCTCATTACCTGGAAAAAGAATGAGAGCATTCACAATTACTCAAAAGTAATTTTTTATTCTTCTCATTTCTTTACATACCAAGCTGGCAGTAACCTCTAGACTAATGGGTCTGGCTACAGAACACTACAAAATCAACAAGATGGTTGATCTTGATTGCCAACTTCATTGGCTCTGGAATAAATTAAGAGCCATGCCTCAGGGCAGATCTCTGAGAGCATTTTCAGAAGGATTAATTTATAGGAGAAGTCTTTTCCCCGGAGCAGGCGGCACCTTCGGGAGGTGGCCCACAAATGAAGAGGTCAGAGGGAAGAAGATTGCTGCCTGCATGCCTTTGCTTGTTGAAGCTAAGGGCAGCAATCTCTGCTGCTCCTGCTGATGACATTCCCTGCTGACATCCAAGTCCATCTTCTTTGGATTTCAATGTGAACTGAAAATCAGCAGCTATCCAGGCATCTTCCATGCCATCAGCATGAGATTGGGACTGCTGATGCATCCAGGTTCATGGACTGAAGAGTTATTGGGTTCAAGGCTTCTCCTACTCAACCCCTATTGATAGTAAGCAATTTTAGCAAATCCTCTTTATAGCACATATTCATTCTTTTGGCCTTGTTCCACTTGAGTACTGGGTTACTCAGTACAGTATTTTCCACTTCCACGTCTCCAACTATGAAGCCAGTTTCCAGGATCCCTGTACTGCTTCATACTTGGTCATTCTGCCTCCTTTCTTGCTCTTTTTTTCTCCATCCTCCATCCTCCATATGCTTGCCTTTCAATAGAGCTTCTAGTAGATCATGCCACCTGTTTCAACCCCTCAGTGACTTCCCATTGCAACTGGAATAAAGAGCAATTCCATTCCCACAGCCTACTAGGATACTTATGATGCACCTCTATACCTCTGACCTCCTTTTCTTCCTTTCACCTCCTTACTTCACTGAGTAGGAAGGATCCTCTTACATGTATCTTCTAGCCCTTCATTCTTGCCATCCATATCCTGAGCTGCAGGCCTCTTATTTGCTACTCATCCTGCTTAGGTCTCAATAAAAGCACCACCCCATCTGGTTGGCACTTAGTGATCACCTGAGCTATATTCTCAATCCAGTCACTTGTTACATTATCAGACTTTATTTTCTTTGAAGCATTGGAATATATCTGACATTATTATTATTGTTTTTGTTGTTGTTATAAACATTACCTCACTGTGCTACCAAGGCTATTCTGGAATCTTCTATTGTAGCCAAGAATGATCTCAAACTCATGATCCTTCTGCCTCTATCCTCCCAGGGCTGGGATTAGAAGAATGCTCTAACATGCCTGGCCTAAGATTTTCTTTTATATCTATTTGTTAATGAGTTTGACATCTCTTTCCAGCACAGAGATTAAAGTTTCTAGAAGGCAGAACCTTTTCTGGCTCAGTCATGGTTTTATACTCAGTATCTACAAGAATAAATCAATATTTATTGAGTGTCAGAACAAATAACAGATGGACTGACTCTTCTTTAATCCTGGTGGATACTTAGAGGAAGTGATTAGAATGATAAAATACATTTGAAGAGATGAGAAAAACAATGAAAACACTGACTCCATTTTGCAAGAGACACCTTACAAATATGGGGTAAGAAATGGGGACATTTTAAAAAGGAATTTAGAATATTATGTCTTGAGGAATGTGTTAGTCAGAGCTCTCTAGAGTCATAGAACTTACAGAATGAATTTCTATCTATCTATCTATCTATCTATCTATCTATCTATCTATCTATCTATCTATCTATCTATCTACCTGGAATTTATTGAAATGATTTATAGGCTGCAGTCCAACTAACCTAAAAGTGGCTAGCTGTAAATGGAAAGTCCAAGAATCTCATAGTTGCTCAGTCCCACAAGGCTGGGTGTGTCTCAGCGGGTCTTCTGTATATGCTGGAATCCCAAAGAAGAAAGCTCCAATTCCAGTGAAGGAGTGGATGCTCTGTCAAGGTGAGGGTTAGCAGGCAAAGAACAAAATCTTCCTTCTTCTATGTCTTTATAAAAGCTTCCAGCAGAAGGTGTGGCACAGATTAAATGTGTGTCTTCCCACCTCAACATTTGGATTAAAGGTATGTGTTTTCCCAGATCAAAGGTGTATTGTCTTCTCGCCTCAAGATCCAGACCACAGGTGGGACCTCAATTTCTGGATTGTAGCTCTTTCCTGATACAGTCAAGTTGACAACCAAGAACAGCCATCCCAAAAACTAATGTTTAATTTTGCTGTGAGAATGCGCATGTTTAGATAGATGGTTGTTACTTACCAGACAGCGTAGCGGGGAAGTTTTAAGAACCTTGGCTTCGGAGTGGCCACATTTATGCTGGACTTTGAATTTTACCTTGAACTTGAGGTGTCACTAATCATCAGTAATAACCCTGCTGAAACACCCTGAGTTTTCTTTTATAGTAACCTTCTGAGGTTTTATATTTTACTTATAGAAATAAGGCCTCAATCCACAATGAGTGCAATTTTTACAGGGGTCGGCTAAGATTTTTTTTTTGGTCACTGAACAAAAATTCTTATGACAAATACAAAGAGAGAGAGAGAGATAGTCACTTAAGAATAGGAAACATGGACTAGGGTCATAAGAGAAGCACCTGCGAAAGGATCTTTAATTTCTTATTTGTGAACTTCAGAAAAATCCATTCCCTATCAGCCTTAAGTGATGCAGTTAAACTCAGAAAGCAGAGTATGAAGATGTAGAAGAAAATAAAGGAACCGGGAATCAAGAAGAAATGAAGCCTTCTCTATTTTGAGTTCTCTACTGAGTCTCATGTTCAGGGTAATATATAATGGAGGGCATTGTGTTGAGGCATTCAAAGTGATATCCACTGGGAAAAACAGACGATAGTCCAAGATCCATGTCACTAGGAGGAGGCAGTGATGGTGAAGAGGAGCCTCCAGGAAGCTGGAACAGAAAGGAAGTGTCTGAAAGCACCAGATTGGCAATGTTCCTTAAAGCAAAGAGAAACCCTCCTGAGGGCACAAGGGGAACCCTTGGTCACATTGGATCCCCGGTCTCTTACCTTCAATTTTCCTCCTCAAGCTGATTGAATGTACGAATAGTTAGACTTGTCTTCAACAGGACCTCCTTTGTAACTGATAGGAGCAAGGCAAATAGAAAATTTACAGCAGCCAGTTTGTATGTAAGAAAGGACAGAATAGCATTAAATAATGTTTGGGATACTTTTAAGTATGAGGTAATATGTGACTCAAGCATCCCTGCATCTTCTCTAACTTTGAGGCATCTGCTCTGGGCATTAAGAACACCAATAACCTTATCTCACTATTTTAGATATATTATGAAGACTCTTAATGACCAGTTTCTTGGTCCATTAAAATTACACTTATATTTATCCTTATATTGTGTTATTTTCATGATGATTAAAGGCAGATTCACATAAACTTCAAGTGCATGCTGAGATGACATATTATTTGGTTCCACTAAATAGCCCAAGGTAGGAAACCAAAAATCACAAAGGTTCAGCTTATTAGACCTCCTTCAACTAACTTTGTTTCATAACAATCAACCAAGCAGTAAGATTTTCAGGTGGCTTCTCTAGTGTACATCACCTTCTAGGGTTTTGTTCCAGTAGTAGTTTCTTTCCTCATTGATATGACATGGTCTAGCATGATTATTGAATAGATGATGTGTAGCAGTATGAGAAACCTTACACGTAGTCTTAGTGCTTCAGAAGCATTTGCTGCCCTGGAAATATACTGATGCTCTCTTTAAACTTCTTTTAGAGAACTTGCAACTGATCTCAGAGGACTGGCACAGAATGTTCCAGAGGATAAGAAAGATCCACAGCTAAGGCTATGGTTTTTGTTTGTTTGTTTTGTTGTTTTTTCCCTACAGGTAAGTATATTCATGCACTCTATCTACTTAGCCCCCATTTGAAGTTTCTTGAGATAGAGACTTTTAAATTTTCATTCATAGATTTATAATTGATCTAAAAGACAAAGTGTCTATCTGAAGGTAATTTTAGAAAGTTCACTCAGACCTCCACCTACTGATAACCAGTGTTCATGTGAGACTGCTTGCTTGTGGCAAGGCCACCCTACCCCTGGGTGTGAGAATTCTTCCTCCCTGTCTCTCTCCTTCTTGTGTGTGTTCCAACCTACCCCTGGGCATTAAGGCAACATGACATAAGAATATATTTTCTAAATTTGCATAAAATGAGAACTTCACAGATGGGCAGCACATGCTTCCCATAAGTCCAGTGTGAAAATGGCTCGATAGCACTTGTCGCTACACACATTCTTTCCACATTTCTGGCACACATACATCTTAAACAAACAGGAATTGCGACAAGCAAAACAGATGGGCAACAAAAAAAAGTTTCCAAGGCACGCTTCCCAAAATTCTCCCTTGAACATGGGACTGTATCACTTGTCACAATAAATCTGAAAGTAGTTTGGGTATTAACAGACAGTCTTTGCTGAAGGGGAAAGCTTGAGATATTCATTTCCATAACTCAGGGGAAAATGTTGGAAACACCTTTGCCTCCCCTGATTATGGAGAGACAAGCTCCTGTCCTCTCACATATCGGTGGCTTGTTAATTGTGTAGGAAGCTTTCTCTGGTATCTTCTGGTTTTTTCCCCACTATACCAAAATAGATGTGGTATAACTAGAGAGCAGGAGGGTGCTAAAGCATATTTCCTATTCCCCATACTGTCAAGTATGGTTCTTGACTTGCTTATTTGAAAACTATGATGGATCAGGTAGCTCCTCTCCAGTTTTCCACACACTCATGTTGAAAACTAAGACATCATTATAGTTCTGACTCCATCTCTAAATTTCTAAAATTTCTTGGAATGAACTTAAAAGAACAGTGGATGGAAAATCATGATACAAAGGCTTTGGTGCCCTCTTTAACCTTTAACAGAAGCTGATTCACATCAACTTAGCAAGTCCTTTGAGCTCTCTGGACTTGCAATGCATCTGGTTAATTGGTCCATCAATAGGTTCCATCATCATGGTTTTGTTGATAATTATTACCATAAACCCAAGTCCTCATGGAAACCCACTACCTGTGTAATCACTGTTATTCTAGACACTGATTTCTGTAGGTACTGGGTCAAGGCCACATCACCTCAGTGCCATACCTCCCTGCTTGTATTCTGCCAGCCACAGCAGCATCTACTGTCCAAGTCAACCCTCAAGCTATGGCAGCCAGCAGAGGCTAAAGAAGACAAGAATACTGTCAAGTACTCTCTTCAGATCAAGTGCATTTAACTTGTGAGGTACCGGAGCTCTTACCTAAGTCTTCAACTTCTGATAGCCATCATTTCTTCTCAGGTGGAACTCACATTGGCATGTGTCAGTTGCCTGAGTCCACTAAGCATATCAACCAGGCCATAGCACAGCAGTGTTCTTCACAAAGCAAGATTTTCACACATCAAAGCACTTACAGCTATCCTTATATTGTGCTATTTTCCTGATGATTAACATCTAGAAACCAAGTGTCAGTCATTTCTCTAAAGTCACTTCTTTAAGAATTTCTTTTTAATGGAAATTACCTTAACACTAGGCCACTTGTTACATACATGTGTTTACAACATCAATAAACGAAATGACAGAGCTAATGTTACCATCCATGGTGTGCCAGGTACTGCCCAGAGCACTCTACCCTTTAAATCCAAATAACAAACCCACTGTTATTGTCACCTCCATTTGACACAGCAAAGTGCTGAAACAGAAGGAATGAGGTCATTCTTCTCTTCAGCTGCACAGAGGGGAGAGGCAAACCTTTTTACAGGTTTGTATGAGAAAATGAATGGTCTAGCCAAAGTTTGGTTTTGATTTTGTTCTTATTCTTAGTATTTTCTGTTTGCCTATTTTATGTCATAAAAAAGTGAAATATATTTCCATTTGTTCTAACTGTGCATCTTCCAAACATCATGGCAGCCATTGAAGAAAACTGATATTGAGATTGAAGCCGCTGGATTCACCGTGATCTGTTATCAAAGAATAAAAAACTCATCCCTTTACTTATCAAGAACAGGAAATGTGTTTCTGTTGCTGTTGTTGTGTGATAATGATTATAGTTGTCATTATTGTTTATGTGTATGTATATGCATGCATAAGCCATGATGCCCATATGGAGTCAGAGGACAACTTGGTGAAGGCAGTTCTCTCCTCCTACCATGTGGGTTCCGGGGATGGAACTTGGGCCACAAGACTTGGTTGGCAGTGAGCTCCTTTACTTTCTAAGCCATCTTGCTGGCCCTGTTTGGTGTTTTGAGACAGGAGCTCATAGAACTCAAGCTGACCTGGAACTTGCTACACAGACAAGGAGAAGATAAACTCGAGTACCTGTGCCATCACATCTGGCTAAAATGTGTCGTTATTTAATTACTGTAATTTTGGTTTGTTTTAAACAAAGATTCACCATGGAGCTCAGGCTGAAACAGAACCCTTGTCAGTTCTTTTGCTTTGTTCTCAATGCTGAGATTACAGACATGTGCCATCACACCCCCTTGAACTCTCTCTCTCTCTCTCTCTCTCTCTCTCTCTCTCTCTCTCTGTGTGTGTGTGTGTGTGTGTGTGTGTGTTTTAATGTTCTGTGTTATTTTTTATGTGGTGCTGTTTACTATACGAGAGAAACACGAGGCACAACAAAACCCACTATAAGAGTTTATTAGGGGAGAGTAAAGAAGGGGTGTGGAACAGGCCTACTGGAAGCGAATGGTGTGGGAGAAGGGGCAGGGAAATGGGTGGAATCTGCTTTTATGGGTCCCCCTGGGCATGCGCATATAGGCATATGCAGCTACATCATGCAAGAGCACGTGGTCATGCTGCATGCAAATTACATGATCATGAGGCGCATGTATTTTGTAGAACATAAGGCCCTGGGATGACCAAGCATCTTGCCTAGCTGCTGGATGTCACATGCGTGGTCATGTAGTTGGGGGAGTGGCTAGGAATCCTAATATCTGCCCTAAGAATAAAGGTAAATGAGATCTTTAATTGACTCTTGTATAATATTTTTGTGTGATATTTTGTGATATACTTTTGCCAAAATATATATAATATTTTGGCTAAAAATCTCCCTTTTCAGAAGACAGTTTGTTGCGTTAGTGTGAGGTGAGTTTACTTTGCTAGTAAATGTGGGCCCTGATGTGGCTAGGAAAAAGAAATGTGAAGAGTGGTGAAGGAAGCCAATCTGAACAAAGAATGTGGCATGGGCAAGCTGCCTGGTGGGAAGTCTACCCACTGACTGTCAGCAGTTAATCATGGAGATCAAAAACACTCTGGGGGAAAAAAACCCACTTTCTAAAAACAGGGACTTCTAAAGTCACCCAAATTATAACATTCAGACTTCTGGTTCTTTCAAATTTTTTTTAAAGAAAAAGTCATTTTTTTTCAACCTACCAGGTTAATTTTCTAGACTCTGAGTTCCTCCTCTAAGTCACTTGTGAGAAAATGTCAGTGTGACATCATGGTAGGCCTTCAGGAACAAATTCCAGTAATTCAGAACACTATGGTGGAATCTTCCTTCCTGTTTGCAGGAAAAGGCAAGCTCAGGGAGCCAAGTCCCTCATCCAGATAATTAGCAACTCTCCAATCTGTTAATTGAGGACATGTGTGCCAAACTTTCTTGGCAACCTCAGCCAGACAGTTGTAGGTGGTCAGTCCATCAGTCACAGTTGCAGAGTGCCAGAGTGTGTTCGGCCCTACATTAAAAACTCTGCATTATAGACAGATCTGATGTGCTCCTTGACTTGAAAAAAATAAACGTGCTAAATTTTTTGGAAATTGGCTGTTCTCAGTCCTAAATTTGGTGAGGCTGAGAACAAAATGATTTCATTAACCCTATCTCTTTTCATGGTCTTCAATGGAAAAACGACTTCCTTTCCTGATTTCACTGTAACTCTGGAGGAAATTTCAAGAATGAGGTACAGTTCTGTCTAAACACAGGTGACTAAGCAGAGACGAGGCAGGGATGCTAATGTGGAAAAACAGATCCTGGCAAGGAAGCATTCATAACGGGAGTTATTCAGAAGGTTCCTCGAAGGTTCTGGCATATTTTTACAGATCTAAATGCAGTTACCCGGTCTCCTCTCAATGCTTACACACTGTCACCCACTGTGTAAGTCACAAGGACATTCCACATAAAGAATGAGGGAGGATGACCAACAGGTAGAGCTGGGAAAAGACTTGACACTAGGAGAAGCAGAGCAAGTGCCACCAGAGGCACATCAAACACTGCAGTGCAGAGAAAGAATAATTATCGGATTTAGGGAGTCCCCGAAAGAAATGAGATATTCATTTGCACATAAGTTGTAGCTGAATTCTAGTCACTTCTCGCATGTTTTACAAATATGGTCATCCAAGAAAGTTGCAATTCATGTCTTGGCCTAAATAAAAATTCACATGTGTGTCTGTGAGTGTCCAAGGGTGATATGCAAGCTCCTGGAAGCCAGAGGCAGGTCTTAGTGTCCTGCTCTGTTCCTCTCCACCTTATTCCACTGAGATGGGATCTCTTACTGAACCTGGAGCTAGACCATTGGCCAATAAGTCCAAACAATCCTCCTGTCTCTGATTCCAGCAGCACTAGGGTCGCAGGTGTATGCATCTATGTCTGGTTCTTTACATGGTGCTCAGTTTCTCATGCTTGTAGGGCAAGTGTTCTTACCCACTGAGGCACCCCCTGCTCCAAAACGCAAATATGTTTTGTAAGAATAATATTGTTCCCACAAATGAAGTGTGCATTTTTGGGGGAGTGTTAAACTATTTTCTAAGATGTACAAACTCACCTGCTCAGTTTGAGTTGAACTCACAAAAAAAAAAAAAAAAAAAAAAAAGCAAGTGTAGACATTAAACACTGTGAAGGCAAGTTCAGGGTTAAAAAGTCCCTGAGCAATCACAGAAACCCTGTCTGCCAAATGTGGGGAGAAAAAGAAATTCTGTGGTTCTGCAAATACTGAACAAAGCTCATTGTGAAGTAATGTGCATTTAAGGTTTTCAAAATTAAGGTCAGTTTTAATGAGTTGCAACTGGCTAGTAGAACCATGTTTGTAAAACATGTGAAAAGTGAGTGGGATTCAGCCACAACTTATGTGCATGTGAATACCTCAACTGTAACACATTCAAAGGATTTTTAGTGTGTTGTTAGCTACTTTACAGTTTAAAAAAAATAGTACTTGACATTTGAAAGTGAAATGATATGTGCAAAACATTAGTCAGATGGAGCGTCTCGCTTTGTGAATGAACTGTGTGTAGTCTGAACAAACTAAATCTAACGCTTGGTAGCGTCAGCCCTTCAGTTTGTGGCCACAAACCACATGCCCACAGCCCCTGATATTTTACCTAATTAAACTGCCCAGATCAGAAATGCATTGGTAATAAGAGCAGTTTACTAAGGTGGAGGAAGAAAAAACTCAGAGGAGGACGTACTGATCTGTGCTATAATGGCTAGACTTCAGTAATAGAAGCTCTAACCCTTTGTGTGTTCCCATGTCTTGTTCACATTAGGACTTCCAGCACACAGTAAGTGCACAGTAAATGTTTCACAGACTTCGAAGTCTAAATTCCTGCTCAGGTTTATTTAGATCCCTTTTTAGAAAGAATTCTAGTGCTTTCATGTCTATAATCTTTCCAGTAGGGAAAAATGAATTTTATTTTATCTTCACATCATAGAGTCAAGGATATAATCATTTTCTTTTCTGGCTAGGATTTCACAATTTGGAGTTCAGAAAATAGGGCTTGGGAGTCCGTTACATGAATACCCTGAAACTGTACAGGCACAATGACACAGTAAAATAATGCAGCAGCCAGGGTAGTAATTCCTAGCTCCCGAAAATGGTGATGAATCCTTATACATGAATTATATCTGATAGCTAGTTCTATGCAATGAGTTACGTATTTCAATAAAAAATTATATTCACTCCAATGTTTGGGATGAGTTTTTGAAATGTGGTTATTACAGCAGCCCTACCCCCTACTCTTCCTCCTCCTTCTCCTCTTCATCCCCCTCTTCTCCCTTTAAGTAGTGTCAGGCTTTTTTAGCCAAAATACTTTCTAAGACCCCAAAAATTACATGATAAATTAATTACTAAATACATTTTTCTAATACATTTTTACCTAAGCAAGCTATTTCTCTGACTTCTTTTTAAGTTGCACGCAGCAGAAACTTAGACCTTTCTAAATTCAAACCTCTGCTGAGATATTGCAAAATGCACACAATCCCAGCACAGCAGTTGGGCAGGTTCTTCTTATAAGCACTCATTTTCAAAAGAGGCTGTGTGAGGCCATCAGATCACAGGATGTCTTCTGATGAATGTCATCACATAGGTAGATAACCTAGACACCAAATGGACATTCCACCATCTGTGGGCTCACTGTAGGACTACAGATTCCCTGTCCATTAGATACAGCACAGTGCTATGCCATTGTGAGACAGATTCTTGCACAATGGGGAAGATGTCCTCTTCTGTAAAATACTGGAGACAGTTGGCCATCTGCACCTACAGACTTTCTATCTGTGATTTCAAACAGTTATGGATGAAAATCACGAAAATGGCTGGGGAGATGGCTCACTGGGAAAAGCACTTGCTGTGCAAGTAGGAAAACTAGAATTAGGGGACCCAGCATCTTTGTAAATGCTGGGCTGGGGTGTGTAGTGGTCCACTTGTAATCTCAGCACAAGGAACACAGAGACAGAGAGCAAACTAGCTAGCTAGACAGCCAAAATGGGGAGTTTCAGGTTTATCAAGAGACCTCAATCTACATATACAATGTGGAGAGCTATTGGAAGACAACTCCTGTCAACTTTTGGCCTCCACACACATGCATACACTGCAAACAGTACACTCACCGCCATACACAAACATATACAAAATATGCTATCTAAATTGAATATGTATATGCATTTTTGTTGTCATAATCCATAAATTAGTCAGTATTATAACAGTTTTCAAAGCAATAACATAGTAGTAGAGCGTATGAATGATTTACAAATGACTTAGTATACATGAGAGGGTTGTGTAGGTTGCATGTAAAACTACACTACTTCACATAAAGAATCTGAGCATCTGAAGATTTTGGTGCCTGTGGTTATCCTGTGACAACTTACCCACAGATATCAGGGGATGAACATATGAGTCTAACTATATATTATATATATAAATCATTAACCAACCCTGAACTAGTTCCCTTTCTCAAAATGTATACATCCAAGTCATATATCTCTGAGCAATTTAATGAGTTTTTTAGTGCACTGAACAACGTCAAACTAGTTTCTCAAGGCTGCCATAGCAAAATACCACAATGCTACACAATTTAAAATAACAAGGATTTCTTGTTTTAAAGTCCCACAGCCACAACCTAGAAACCTAAACCCGGGTTTCACCATGGCCATGTTCCCTCTGAAACTTTCTCAGGAAGTCTTCCTTGCCTCTGTCCAACTTCTAATGGTTTCCAGTCTTTTGTGCTCTTTTGCTGGCAGTATGTGATTCTTATCTGCTTTCATCTTCACTTGGGGTCTTCTTCATGTGGCTTTGTCTATACATAGCTGACTCCTTATAATGGACTTATACCGGACTATGGATTCACACTCTTTTTTTTATTATTAAGAGATTTTCTATTCATTTTACATACCAACCACAGATCCCCTCTCCTCCCTCCTCCAACCCCCACAGCCTCCCTCCCCCCATTCCCACCTCCTCCAAGACGAGGCCTCCCGTGGGGAGTCAGCAGAGCATAGTACATTCAGTTGAGGAAGATCCAAGCCCCTCTCCCTGCACCAAGGCTGTGTAAGGTGTCCCACCATAGGTATTGGGCTCCAAAAAGTCGGCTCACGCACTAGGGACAGGTTCTGATCCCACTGCCAGGGGCCCCTTAAGCAGTTCAAGCTAAACAACTATCTCGTCTATGCAGAGGGCCTAGTCCAGTCCCATGGGGACTCCACAGCTATTGGTCCACAGTTTATGAATTCCCACTAGTTTGGTTTGGTTGTCTCCACATTTCCCATCAGGATCTTGATGTTCCTTGCTCAAAGAATCCCTCTTCTTCTTCATCGACTGGACTCCTGGAGCTCGGCCTGGTGCTTGCCTGTGGATCTCTGCATCTGCTTCCATCAGTTACGGGCTGAAGGCTCTATGATGACAGTTAGGGTATTCACCAATCTGATTACTGGAGTAGGCCAGTTCAGGCACCCTCTCCACTATTGCTAGTAGTCTAAGTTAGGATCCACACTCTTCATGGAAGCCTTATTACCTTTTGTATCCATAGATCCTACCAACTGAATTTAAAAGTCAAATAAAAACATTATCATGCACAGAAATTTCTTGTCAATATTGCTCAAACAATACAGCATGAATCTTTCCATAGTGGTAAGTAACATGAGTAATACTGAGGTGATAATAGGGGGTGTGTATATATTACATGCAAGCATAAGGGACTTGAAGATTTGTCGATTTTCATCTGTAGTTGGCGTTCAATCTCTGTTTTATTGTAGAGAGTTTACTTTGTAATCTGGGGTGTTGAAGTTTGGTTGCATTAATCCAAGTATCTTTTATGGTGCCCTTTGTTGGAAATATAAATATTACAATGAAAATGTTACTGAAAAGTGGTTTAAATGCTAAGTAACTGACCAAGAAGAAAAATACATAAAACCAACATTTTTGTAAATAAAAACATTTTTTAACTTTTGGGAGGAGAACACCAGATTAGTTTTCACATCAGCTTAGGAAGAGGAATGAAATTGGGGATATGGTGGGCTTTCTTCGTGGGCTCTCTTACTAAACATTTGCCCATCCAAAAGGCTTGATGTCTGGGCTCTCTGAAAAGAGGGAAACAGCCAGAGCATGTGTGCGATAGACTATTCCCTGCCTGACACTCAGTGGTGACTGTGGAGAACTGCAGCTTTTGACCTGTGGGATTGCAAAAGCAGAACTCTGAAGGAAAAGCAAGCCTGTGGGAGTTATTGTTCCTCACGGTCACAGAATACGTGTCTTGTTTAAAAACCTGAATGGCTTACCAAGAGCTGACCCCAGAGAGCCGAAAGACGGACCATGGAAGCCCAAACAATCCAAACATGATAACTGTTACAGGAAACAGAAAGCATATTCTACCATCCAGGCACTTTTCTCATCTGAACTTTTCATGGACAGTATAATGAAAATCAGTGCAAGGGAGTAGAATTGTGCAAAAACCTAACAAAAACAGCAACCCAAAGAGGACCATTAACTGACACTATATTTGTGGAACCCATTTGATAAATCCAAATAAAAAAATTAAATCACTTCTTCATTAATAAATCCCACTTTTATGTATCTATTTTAACTAAGAAATTATTTCTTCAGTAAAATACATCTAGGATTTGTGTAGAAAATGAACATTATATAATTTTTAGCAGAATTGGGGGCACAGCAAAGACTGTTAGGAAGAATTTTTCCTTCCAGTTAAATTTTTAGTGAAAGAATGATATGTAAGAACTTTTGTATCAAAAAACTTTTTTCTTGTGTGTGTGTTACATACCCAGGGCTTTTGTATGGCAGGCTAATGTTCCTTACTACATTATACTCAGAGCACCTCATAGATTTTTAACAACAACAAAGAAACATAATGAAATATAACCAAAATTTTGTAAGAAAAATTTGTATAAAATTTATAGTGCAAGAAAATAATTCTACCATGCTATACATAAAAATATTAAAAATGGTTTTACCCAGGGAGTGACAATGAATTAAACTAATGTCACAAGAAAAACTCTGTTAATAAAGATGAAAAAAATCATCAAATGTCTCATTCCATCACTCTGAATGCTGAGACAGGGGAATCTTCAGGCCAATGCCAGTTTGGTCTTTCTTGCAAAAATACAAGGAAGTAAGGATATATGGGGCATACAGAAAGGTCGTTGTACTCACAGAGAAGCACTAGAGAAACCAGGAATGTTAAACACAGAGTTGTATCTTCAAAGGAAGAGATGTATAACCTGTTTTCTGCCCAGAAGGCTGGAAATGGATGTGATCAATAGCTAGTGATCTCTGCCCTATCTGCCAAGGCCACACATCTGGCTCCCCCAGACTCTCGTGTTTATCTGAGTCATTCCCCTCAGACCCTTATCTTGAGCATAGTTTCTCAGTCAATAGACCCATGTCTGTGGGTGAAGTCACATGTATGTTTACAAATAGGAGAGGGATGGTTAACAGCCTGGTGTTATGTATGACTGAAACCACACCAGATCCTCCCCCAGACCTTTTAGATTCCAATCTATAGAACCTGTCTTTGTGTGAGAGGTCACATATTCTTTACAAGAGTTTTGACATAGCCATGCCTTGAGCTTTGTTGTACATATGGGATTGAGGTAATTATCATCAGGAAACTTTTTTTCTAATTGTGCTGTACTTAAATATGCTTAAAAGAAACTGCACAGGGTCAGACTCTAGAAGTTTGAACCAACATTGGATACTAAGTTGTGTTGAATTGGACTTTCTTCTTGTCTCATGCGAGTCAAGACTGCTGGCTGTGGTGGTCACAGAGACCCCAGACGCCCCACAGAAGGAGGGAGAAAGGGTTGGAAGGAGAGAGAGAGAAGAGGTAAACTCAGTTAAAACACAAGAGCTTAGAACCACCAAAGCATAACGGCTAAATAGAGAGGAGAGACTGAGTATTGAGATAGGAAGCACAAACCTCACTGGAGTGCTTGGTTCAAATGTGTAAAAAAAGAGACATGAATCCTGATCTAGGACTGAAGAGGCAGCGAGAAGGTGGAAACCACAGAACATCTGATGAAGACTTGGGAATTCAGCCTTCTCAACTTATTATTTAGATGTTTCTTCCCATTTAATTTTTAATCCGGACTCCCAACTGGACACGTGGACATGGGAATGAAGTAGCCCTTTCCTCCCCTGGATGCTTTAGGTCATAGCATTCTATCACAGCCATAGAAACCCTAACTAAGACAGGACCTGCAGGTACAGAGGCCAGCCACATAGCCATATTGTAGGAGAGGAAAGGGCCGCCATAGCTTCCAAGGGAGAAGCCAGGTATTGTCAGAAAAAGCTGGGATTGTGTTCAAGCTTCATACTTCAGGGAACAAGTAGCAAAACCCAGTGTTTAACCAAAGCCAACAGAAACTAGGAATTATTTAAAAATAGAGAATAGAAACAAATCATTGGATGTTGATAGAAGGCAAAGGAACTCACATCTGTGTGTGTGTATGTGTGTGTGTGTGTGTATACTTAGGTACTTATGTATATGTGGGGGGTGTTCATATGTGTATAGGCATACATACATGTATGTTTGTAAATGTATATGGGTATATATATGTATATACATATATATGTATGTGTGTATGTGTATATGCATGGTTTTGTGTATATGTGTGTGGGTGTACATTTATGTTTGCATGTATATGTGTGTGTGTGCACATTTATATATGTGTGTATGTGTGTATGAGTATACATGTTTGTATGTGTGTTGAATATAACTGTATGTATGCATGTTATACATGTGTTTATCTGTGTATATGTGTGTATGGGTGTCTTAGTTGTGGTGGGGCTTTGCTCGAACTTCTTCTTCTCTGTACTGGATTTTATCTGGCTTAAGTTTGTGTTGTACATATGACTCTACACATCTTCAATTCTGTGTACCTTTCAGAGATGATTCATAAACATCTAATTCTAAATTGCACAGATATACGTTCAGAGCCTCCCTCATTTACCTAGTTCTGAGTTTTGTTTTGTTTTTCTTGTTTTATTTTATTTTGGTTTGAGTTTGGATCTTTTATTTTGTGTTGTTTGTTTTAGTTTTTGTTCGGTTCATTTGTGTTTACCTCTATTGGTTCTTTGAGAATTCATATAAGTATATCATGCATTTTTATTTTAAAATTTTATATAATGTATTTTGATCATATTCTTTCCCTTCCACCAACTCCTCTTAGATCCTCCTTCCCCACTAATCCAACTTCATGTTCTTTCTCTTAAAAACAAAACAAACAACAACAGAGTCATACACAAAATCATCGAGTCCCTTTTATGTTGGCCAATGACTCCTGAACATGGGGCCTGCTCTGGAGTGTGGCTGATACACCTTATGTTCTTCCATCACAGCAAACTAATTTCACTTCTCCCAGCAGCTATTAATTGCAAATAGCTTCTTGGGTGGGGTGGGACTTTGTGTCCACTTCTCTGTTCTGGGATTTGGTCTGGGTTGAGCTTGTTCAGGTCTTATACATGCTGTCACAATCTCTGTGAGTTCATGTGTACATAAGTCCTATGTGTCAAGAAAATACTATTTCCTTGGGATTGTCCATCACTTTCTTTCTTTCACTTCTTCCACATAGATTCCTTAGCCTTGAGGGGAGGAGTTACATAAAGATGTGATATTTAAGGGTGAGTGTTCCAAAGTCTTCCACTCTCTGCATATTTCCAGTTTTGGGTCTCTGAATTATTTACTATTAAGTTATATCACCTGGAATAGTTATACCTTTACCCAAGGAGTTTCCAGTGAGTGTCTGAACAATCCCAAAAGATTGAAGGAGAAATAGGAGGTCTAGAGTTTATAATCAATATATAAATAAGTAATCTATTAGGTCTAGGGGGAACACTAGAAACCTACTGATTCATTTCATAGTCATTCAATAAGCATTTACTGAGTCCTAACTTTGAGTAAGACTCTTTTTATTAGGGCCAAAGGCTAAAGATGTGAAGATGGAGTGGCTGTCTTCATAGAACTGTGTTTGGGGAGCCATAGGGCTCATGTGCCAGTGATTTTTGCCCAATCTGGCTGTTTTGTCCTGTGTATTGATAGAGAATTCTATCTGTTCCTACCTAATGTATGATGCAGTCTCACATTTAGAAGCTTCAGTCTGCATATCTATCCTCCCAGATGACAATAAGAGAAGTCAAAATTTAATTTACTCTATTGTATGCTGAGTATTGTTGCTTTACATATGTAAATGTATCCATTTTCCTCAAAAAACCTTAAGATAAGAGAACTATTATCTCTAATTTAAGAATGAAGAATATTATTGCTGAGTGTTTTGTTCCTAATTATAGGTTCTGTCTGAAGCCAAGAGAATATTATTTCTAGAATAATCCTACTTTACTTTCTAGAAATGTCTGTGACTTTGCTCTAACTATAAGATCACATACCTGTGGTCACTACCCACTTTCTGGAGTTCAATTGTTACTCTTAAGTACATACGTACTTCCAGTGATTTCCTCAGAAGATTCCATATCTAGCTAAATTATCTGCCTTCTGAGAAAGGTCTCAAGCTTTTGAGGATTATAAGATCACCTACCCCAAGGAAAACTCAGACTTTGTTTTGCAAACACTTCCAAGAATTTCTAAAGACCAATAGTTGCAGTTCTCAATCTCTGTTGTCAGTCATTACAACCTGTCTTAGTTACTGTTTTCTTGCTGGCTCTATTGCTATTACCAGGACAGTATATAAAGGAAAGCATTTAACTGGGGGCTAGCTTACAGTTTCGGAAAGTTAGTCATGACAGGAAGCGTGGCAGAAGGCAGGCAGGCATGGTGCTAGAACTGTAGCTAGAATTTATGTCTAACCCACAAATTGGAGGCAGAGAGACCAAGACTTGGCCTGTCATGGTCTTTTGAAACCTCAAAATCCACCCCTAGCTAGTCACCTTTTCCAGTAATGTCACACCTCCTAATCCTTCTCAAATAGTTCTACCAACTGGGTACCAAGTATTCAAATATACAAGCCTACGGGGCCATTCTCATTCAAGCTACCACAAACTATCTAGTCTTCTATTTAATTGTATATTTAAATAGGCATTTAATAGAAATTTATTCTCCTTTACTGGCCCCTCAGGAAAGTGGAAGCACAACAAAGAAAAATCTGAGGTTTATTTCCAGCCATCAGTTGTTCTGTTGCCTTTGTCTGTGAGCTATCCGGACAGGAGGTCAGGTAGCTGCTGTGTGGTTGAAGAATTTTGCCTTAATTGCTAAGACCTCTCTCTATATATAATCCATAAATACATTTACATCCCAGACACAGTTTCCTCTCCCTCCTCTTGTCCCAGTCCCTCTCCCCGCCCTCCTCTGTTTCCAGTCTCCCAGTCCACTCTTCCTCTGTTTCTGTTTAAGAAAGGGCAGATCTCCTATGAGTATCAACAAAATATGGCATGTCAAGTTGCAGTAAGACTAGCACCTTCCTATGTATTAATCCAGTATGAGGAGCAGGGCCCCCAAAGCCAGCAAAAGAATCAGAGACAGTCCTTGTTCCCACTGCTAGGGGTCCCACAAGAGGACAAAGCTATACAACTGTCACATATTTGCAGAGTGCTTATGTCAGTCCCATGCAGGCTCCCTGGTTGTTGGTTCAGTGTCTGTGAACCATGATAAGCCCAGCTTAGTTGATTCCATGAGTTTTCTTGTGGTACCCTTGACCCCTCTAGATCCTACAGTCCTTTTCGCCCTTCTGCAGGGTTTTCCAAACTCTAGCTAATATTTGGTTGTGGATCTGCATCTGTTTCCATCAGTTGCTGGATGAAGTCTCTCTGATGATAATTGAACTTGGAGATGGCCAGTTCAGGCTACGCATCTGCTATTGCTAGGATTCTTAGCTGGGGTCATCCTTGTAGATTCCAGTGGATTCCCTTGTTCTGGGGTTTTACCTGACCCTGAAATGCCCCCATTTCCAGTAGTCTCTTTTAGTACTCTCCTCCTCTGCCCAAACCCAAGCTGACCACTCATGTTCCCATCTCCACACTCCCTCAGTCCACTCATGAAATTTCTTCTATTTCCCCTTCCCAGGGAGATCTGGGTGCTCCAACATGAACCCTCTTTGTTACCTAGTCTCTCTGGATCTGTGGGTTGTAACATAGTTATCCTTCGTTTTACAGCTAATATCCACTTATGAGTGATTACATACCACATTCATCTTTCTGGATCTGGGTTACTTACTTACTCAGGACGACTGTCCTGGGTTTTTTGTTTTTCCATATTTTGTTTTTCTAGTTCCATCCATTTGCCTTCAAATTTTCATGTGTCCTTTTATTTAACAGCTGAGTAATACTCCACTCTGTAAATGTACCACATCCTTTATCCATTCCCCTGTTTAGGAGCATCCAGGTTGTTTCCAGGTTCCAGCTATGACAAATAAAGCAGCTATCAACATAGTTGAGCAAGTGTCCTTGTGATATGATTGAGCCTCCTTCTGGTATATGCCCAAGAATGGTATAGTTGAGCCTTATGGTAGATAATTTCCCAGTTTTTTGACTTTCAAAGTGTCTGTGCAAGTTTGAATTCCCACCAGAAGTGGAGGAGTGTTACCCTTGTTTAACATCCTCTCCAGCATGAATTGTTGCTTGTGTTTTTGATCTTAGCCATTCTGACAGCTGTAACATGGAATATCAGAGTCATTTTGATTTGCATTTCTCTGATGGCTAAGGATATTGAATGTCTCTTTAAGTGTTTCTCAGCCATTTGAGATTCTTCTGTTGATAATTCTGTTTAGATATGTACCCCATTTTTAAAAACTGGATTATTTGCTCTATTGATATATAATTTCTTTGGTTCTTTATATATTTTGGAAATCAGGCCTCTGTTGGATGTAGGATTGGTGAAGATCTTTTCCCATTCTGCAGGCTGCTGTTTTGTCCAGTTGATGGTGTCCTTTGTCTTACAGAAACTTTTCAACTTCATGAAGTCCCATTTGTTAGTTGTCAGTTTTAGTGCCTGCACTATTGGTGTTCTGTTCAGAAAGTCATTTCCTGTGCCAATTCATTCAAGGATATTCCCCACTTTCTCTTCTTTTGGGTTCAGTGTATCTGGATTTATATTGAACACTTCAATCCACTTGGACTTGAGTTTTGCGCAAGGTGATAGATACGGATCTGCTATTTGCATTCTTTTTCATGCCCACCTTCAGTTAGACTAGCACCATTTGTTGAAGGTGCTTTCTTTTTTCCATTGCATAATTTTGGCTTCTTCATCAAAAATCAGATGTCCATAAGTGTGTGGATTTACATCTGGGTCTTTCTTCAATTTCATAGATACATCTATCTATTTCAATGCCAATACCATGCTGTTTTTATTACTCTAGCTCTGTTGTAGAGCTTGAAATCAGGGATGGTGATATCTCCAGAAGTTCTTTTATTGTTTGGGATTATTTTAACTGTCCTGGGATTTTTTATATGAAGTTGAGTATTATTCTTTCAAGGTCTGTAAAGAATTGTGTTGGAATTTTAATGGAGATTGCATTGAATCAGTAGATTGCTTTTGGTAAAATGGTCATTTTTACTCTGTTAATTCTACTGATCCATGAGCATGGGAGATCTTTTCATCTTCTGATATCTTCTTCAATTTCTTTCAAAGACTTAAAGTTCTTGTCATACAGGTCTTTCATTTTCTTGGGTAGAGTTATACTAAGATGTTTTATATTAATTTTAGGCTATTGTAAAGGTTATTGATTCTCTGATTTCTTTCTGAGCCCATTTATCATTTGTATATAGAAGAGCTACTGATTTTTTTTTTTTAGTTAATTTTGTATCCAGGCACTAGACTAAAGATATTTATCAGCTGTAGGCATTCCCTGGTAGAGTTTTCAGGGTTACTTATGCATACTACAAATCATCTTTGAATAACAATACTTTGACTTCTTCCTTTACAATTTGTATCCCTTCGATTTCCTTTAGTTGTCTTACTGTGCTAGATAGAACTTTGAGTGCTATATTGAATAGATATGGAGAGAGTGGACAGCCTGTCTTGTTCCTGATTTTAGTGGAATTGCTTTGAGTTTCTCTCCATTTAAGTTGATGTTAGGAATCACCTTGCTGTATATTTTGTTATGTTTAGGTATGTCCCTTGTATCCCTGATCTCTTCAAGACTTTTATCATGAAGGGGTGCTGGATTTTGTCAAAGGCTTTTTCAGCATCTAATGAGATGATCATGTGGTTTGTTTTTTTCTTTAAGTTTGCTTACATGGTGGATTACATTGACAGATTTTCATATGTTGAACCATCCCTGCATCTCTAGGATAAAGCCTACTTGGTAATGGTGGATAATTTTTTTTATATGTCCTTGAATTCCAATTGCTTATTGAGCATTTTTGTATCAATGTTCATGAGTGAAACTGGTTTGTAATTCTCTTTCTTTGTTGAGTCTTTATGTGGTTTGGGTATCAGGGTGACAGTGGCCTCATAGAATTTGGCAATGTTCCTTTTGTTTCTATTTTGTGGAATAATTTGAAGGGTATTTGTATTAGCTCTTTTTTGAAGGTCTGGCTGAACCCATCTGGCCCTGGTTGGAAGACTTTTAATAACTGCTTCTGTTTCCTTGGGTGTCATTGATCTATTTAAATTGCTTATCTCATCATAATGTTTGGTAAGCAGCATCTATCAAGAAATTTGTCCATTTCACTTAGATTTTCTAATTCTCTAGAGTTTGGGTTTTTGAAGTATGACCTAATGATTCTCTGGATTTCCTCAGAGTCTGTTGTTATGTCTACTTTTTTATTCTGATTTTGTTGATTTGATATTCTCTTTCTGCCATTTAGATAGTTTGGATAAGGGTTTGTCTGTTTTTGTTTTTACTTTATGTTCTCAAATAACCAAATCTTGTTTCATTGATTTTTCATATTGTTCTCTTTGCTTTGATTTTATTGATTTTAGCCCTAACTTTGATTATTTCCTGTCATCTACATTTTCTTTCAAACTACCACATGCATTGCCATTAATGGGTCAACCATAGTCCTGTGCTTGGCCTCACAACCATAAGTATGTGGACAGCACAAATAAACTAGTTGTGTTATTTTTTTTTTAAAGAAAGAAATATGAAGTTAGAAAAGTAGCTTTCAAGTAAGGAGCTGAGAGTGGATCTGGGAGGAGTTATGAGGAATAATGGTGGGCAAATATGACTAAAAAACATGAAATTCTCAAGGTATTATGTTAATTTTTTATGATTTTTCTTTTATCAAAAACATATTCTTTTCATACAATATATGATTGTATGAAAATCATATTCTGATTACAGTTTCCCCTGCCCCTACTTCTCTTTGTTCTTCTCTACCCTCCCTTCCATCCAGATTTATAGCCTTTCTGTTGCTTATTAGAAAATAAATAGGCTTCTAAGGAATGATGACAAAATACAAAAAATACAAGAAGACAAAAACGACAGCAATAACAAAAAGTATAGAACAAATGAAAAAAAAAAAGAAAAACAGCTAAAGAAAAGCACAAGAAATACATGTAGGTTCAAAGACACACACATTCACACACACACAGGAATCCCATAAAAACACAAAACTGGAAGCCATAATGTATACCCAAAGGACCTGTAAAGTTAAGAAAATACAAAGAATGCCTTGACTCAACACTATGAGATTAAGAACCTCCAAAGACACTGTTGAGTTTGCTTTCTTCTGGCCATGTACTTGAGCATGGGGGCCTATCCTTAAGAGTAGCTTGTTCCTCTAGTGAGACTCTCTCGGAGAAAAGTACCTTTTTCATTTGCAAATGGTTATTATCAATTGGAGATAGTTTCTGGGCTAGGAATGGGAGCATATGTCAACTTTTCTTTTCAGTTCTAGGCAGGCCTTATGTATGCTGCCTCAGTCTGTGTGCTTATATATGTGTTAGTAGTGCTGTGTTTAGAAGGCATTGTTTTCTTGGTGTCCTCAATCCCCTCTAGCTATAACTAAGGGCCATTTGAGGGGCTGTATAAAAGCCTAATATGGTAGAAACTTCCTAAAATATATATACATATGAAGTCTGTTTAAATAAAAGTGCCAAGTAATGGGGGAAACAAAGCCCCAACTGGGCATCTCTCTTCACAAAATGAAGCTTTCAGTACTGTAAATGAATTATGAATTCAACATTAATTGAGTGTTGGCCAAAGGGTTCCATGGAAACCCCCAAACAACACAGGCTATTTCCAAGAATATTGGTTACTCTCTACAAACAGATTGTAATGGCTTATTGTTGAAATCAACAGCTACAAAATTCAAGGAACACAGAGAAGTTGAGCTGGTACCTATCTAGAGACTTCACCCCTACTTATGAGTGTTCAAAGTACTGGAAAGTACTCTGCACTCTACCAAAGGAAAAAGGTAAACACTAGCTCAGCTACAAACCCTTCAATATACAATGGTGATTTGCCTGCCTGATCTGCGGATGCAACAGTGGCACTAAGCTTGTTGGAGTAACCAGTGACTATCTGGTTGGATTTTAAGGCCCACTCCATGGGATGGAACTCATATCCTATACTGCTTTGGTGGCCAGGAAATTGAGACTAGATAGGCCAAGAACCTAGAAAAAAAACAAATAATACTGTTCTACTGAAGGAACATAGCAATAAAATGACATTCTGTTATACTGATAGTTCAATGCCCTGCTCAGCTGTCATTAGAGAAGCTTCTCCCTGCAGTAGATGGGCACAAATACAGAGACTTAGAATGCTTAGTCTTAAATGGGATTTCCCCATCAAATTCCTCCCCTTGGGGCTCAGGGAATTCTTCAGAAGAGGAGTAGGAAAAAATTGTTTTCAAAGAAATTTTCCTTCTTCAAATTCTTAGGATCTTACCTGTCAACTGTCTAGGCATCACTATTTTAAAATAAAATTTTATTTTATTTTCTTAAACAATGTAGTGGTCTGTGGAAGTGCTTTTCCTGGAACTCAAAGCCATTTGAATCTGATATCTGTTGAGATTACATTTCTTTTTAAACATCTTCAAGAACCCATGATAGCTTCCTGTGGAAGGCTGTCAAGATTAAATTCTAGTGCCATTTCTCAGTACCAATATGCAGGTTTTCCTACTCATAGCTACTTCTTAGAATAGATCAAGGAATGGGGAGGATGCATTTCCTTCTTCCAAACAAATACCAGGCTAATGCTTGTTCTTTCTGTTAAGTTTAAAACTTTTTAGGACATTTATGATTCATTTCTAGAAATATGATGGACTAGGTTGTGAGAGTTGTATGTGCAGAGAGCAGACCTAAATACTGGATGGTGTTAGGTATATAAAATATTTGAGGATACTCATTATATGCCAGAAAAATATAATCAAATCTGAGTCCATAGTGGGGGAAGGGCTTGAACTAGGACTGGTCTGGAGATCTTTGCTGATTTCTGGCAGCCTGACTGGTCACTAGCTCAGTTTGAGAACCGAAAAAGAAGCCTAGCAAGTGAGCTGTCAGGGGCCATGAGAGGGGACCAACAGGCAGCATTGGAACTCATTCAACATGGCTGACAGTCAGCAAAGCCATACCTGAAGGAGCTGTGGAGAGGTAAAGCCCTGAGGACTACGTGTCCTGAGGACCTCATGCTGTTACTGTGCATCGTTGCCTTCCTTGTCACCACATCCCTCATAATCTATGAGTTGCATGAAAACTCTCAGGAGGTCCCCTCATTGGACAATGTTACTGGTACTTACAATAATAGTGATTGACTTTTTCCAAGCATTGCTGCTGGAGTAGATTAATCATTCAACCACTATCTTTTTTAAAATATTTATTTATTTATTATGTATACAGCATATATGACTGCAAGCCAGAAGAGAACACCAGATCTTGTTACAGATGGTTGTGAGCCACCATGTGGGTACTGGGAATTGAACTCAGGACCTCTGGAAGAGAAGTCAGTGCTCTTAACCTCTGAGCCATCTCTCCAGCCCCCTCAACCACTATCTTTACAAAGAATTTAGATGCATAGATTGTTAGCAAGATTAGATTAAGACGTTTTTGTTAATGGTTTTGAGGTAGAAAATGTTGAGTAACAATTTAAAGTTTGGAAAGGCACACTTTAATAGTTGAGCAAGGAACTCATTGATGTCAGGGAACAGGAACAATGGCAGCCTGGCTATTGCTGGCTGATGTACCTTGTGGCTAGGACGGCCTGGTGATCAAAGGTGTTGCTTAATTTTTTGCACCTCTTTCTACCCTCAGCTTCCTGATGTGATTCAATAAAAAAAAAAAAACTGTTAATGAGTAGGTGTGTACCCTGAGGACTTAAAGTAGAAATTACTGATTATTTTTAAAATATTAAAGTGTAGATTTGTGATTCTTTTAAGTTTTTTGAAAGATTACTTTTGAGATACATAATAAAATGATTGGTCCTTTCTTTGTAACCACAAAATGCAGCCTGCCAGCAAAAGCACTAGCTGAGAAAAATATCTTGCTTGCTTACCATTTTGTTAATTTATAACATGTTGCTTGGACATGAATGTATGCAGGTTTGGGGGGAATACGTTGTTTTTCATCCATAATACACAAAATGTTTAATCATGTAAGGGATATGGAAAATATGTTGCTTTATACTTGTATTCGTTGTAATCATTGGTTAAAAAGTAGAATGTAACCACATTGTAATTTTTATATTGCTTGAAAGATTTTGCTGGGGTATAAAAGCTGTAAGGCAAAAAATAAAGAAGAGACAAAGAAGTCATCAGGAAGTAGAGTGTATAAGGAAACCATCAGGAAAGGAACAGAATGGAAACATCAGGATAAAAGAACAGAACAAAAAAGGAATAGAGAAGAACAAACAACAGAAAGAATAAAGTAAAAGAGAAATTTTTATCCCTCAGAAAAGTCTATGTGGTTTTTCTCACTGACTGAACATCTCATTCCCAGTCTCTCTGACCTGCAGAATGCTGGTCCCTCTGAAGTAAGAAATTATGTCTCCCATGACCTAAAATGATGTCTGGGTTTGTTTGAGATATAACAAATTTTATATGTTAATTCCTAGTATCAGGCCTTATAACAAGTATGAAGGCAGGGGCAGATGACATTGAATTAGAGATCTTTAAGTTATCCAAATTGCAAGTTAAAAAGATAATACACAGTGATTTGTGTAAGTACTTATTCTAGGATCTCAAGAAAACCAATAGATGATCTCTTTGGAAGAATAAATTTTAAACTCAGACTTCAAAACCCATCCAAAGATAAACTTCCAAGAACCAGTCTCAGATGCAATGATTGCTGAACACATGAACAAGTAAGTCCCTATCAATAAAAATCTAGTTAAACAGCAACACTATGGGGCAAATTAGCAGAAGCCATAAAAAAATTAGAATTATCATATGGGATTATAATGAATAGAACAAATAGTAATTTCAGTTAACGTTTTACTTCCTTTGCTATCTAAAGAGGTAGACACGAAATGAGAAAGCATGGCTGAAGAGCTGTTGGATATAGTGGACAGGTACAGTGCCACTGCATTTCTGCCATTACAGAAATATAAGACTGACAGAAAGTAAAGTGTGAGAAATAGACTGGCTCATTTCAATGATTCATATTAAACCATGCTTGAGATTTATAAGACAAAAGAAACTTCAAGCAGGATGAATCATAGGAAATCTGCATGGAATTGTGGTAGCTGTACCAGCGAACACAGAAAACAAAGAGAAACAGCATTTAAAACAGTCAAAGAGAGATGCTAATTTCTACGCCAATCAAATGTACTGACAGCCGCAATGCAGAAGACTAGAAAGATGGCTTTAAGGCACTGGGCATCAGGTACCCAAGCTGAAATTCTATACTCAGTGAAAATATCCAGGGAACTATGAGAATAAAGGAGCTGAAGAGATGCCTTGGTGATTAAGAAGCACTACTGCTCCTGCTAAAGCACCTGGCTTTGATTCCCAGCACCCACACAGCAGCTCACAAACATCTGTAATTCCAGTGATGGGAGATCCAATGCCTTCCTCTGACCTCAAAGGTCAGAGGCCAAACAAGGTGCGCATATATACATGCAGGCAAAACACTCCAACATGTAATCATAAACTAAATCTAATTTTTTTCAAGGAATATGAGAATAAGGTCGATGGGAGTTTTTTAAGTTAAAATGGAACATGAATGTATTAACTACTTTGCTAGGGGAAAAGTTGGGAAAGATATTTTAGTAAGTAAAGTAATGCTAAAGAAACACCTGAGATGCAAATATTAAGTTCCATTCATAGTCAGCTATTGTTTGTTGGGTTAGCTGGACTTCAGCCTGTAAGTCATTCTAATAAATCCCCTTTCTACACATAAGAGAGACTTATTCTATAAGTTCTGTCCCTCTAGAGAATCCTGAATAATACACAAGGAACAATTTCTGAAATATGTTTGAACTTTTAAGAAGGATAAACTTAGAAGAGAAAAGGGCAGTTACAGGAGGGGAAAGGAGGCTATTACTGTGAAAAAAGAATTACAATCATGAGCATGGATCACATCAAATCCTGTCAGTGTCTGTAAAAGGGAAAAGTGAATATGGGTGGATATGCTTGGATGAACACCAGGCACCTGCATTTGGGCCACCTGTCATAGCACTAAGGAGAATCAAATAAAATAATATGTGTGTCAAGAGAACATTTGGCAGGAGCCACCAAGGACGTCAAGAGCAGGCACTAAGCTCTCAGATAACAAGCACTGAGAAGTTTTACTGGCATATTTGAAAAAAGGTTTTCTTTTTAATTTGAAAATTGTAAGTTATGAATAAAGGTAAAATGAACACCAGGGTAGTAGTTAATATACCCACTGTCCACTTTGAACAGTGATTTCTTTCTCCACAGTTCTAGCTTCTTATTGGAGATACTATGTTATTTTATCCCTGAGTACATCGACATACATTACTAAAACAGACATATCTTTATAGCACAATATCATTACAGAACAAATAAAATTAACAAGAATGTCTTCAATGGCATCTAATACTAACGAATATCCAAATTCCCCCGATTGTTTGGCTCAGGTTGTGTGAATCAGTATCAGATAAAAAGAATCATGTGCTGCTTTTCATTGCCTAAGAATTAAATTATTTTAAATTTATAAGTGTTTCCCTTCATACTTTTTAATGTGATTGTCCTTGAAGGAGACAGGATCAGTTACCTTGCTTGTTATGGAGCCATTCCCAAAATCTAAATATGCAGTATTAGCATGCTTTTACTCATTATTCTCAGAAACACCCACTGAACAAGGCATGCCATATCCTTTCTTGATACAGCCCTAGGGCACTCAGTCAGGACTCTGCAGCCTTCAGCAGCCCCAAGCTGATGGTGAGTGGACCAGAAGGATGAGACCTGAGGCAGGTGGAGCTCCAGGTTACACCAGTCTGCTTTGTCTACACCTGGGTCTGTTGCATGAATCTTAAAAGTTCTTATTAATAAAATCAAACCTGAGGCCAGTTATTGGGGTGAATTCTGGAAGTTCAGAGAGACAGAACAAGCCACAGCTACCTCACCTCGTCGGATCCTCAGCTGGTCTTGTCTCCTCAGACTAGAGGCCTCTGAGTCCTCATCCGGAATGGGTCTCAGCTGAACTGCTGCTCAAAAGCCTGAAGCTTAACCAGCCACATGCTTAACCAGCCAAATGCTTCTAGTTTCTGGTCCTCACACCTTAGATATCTTTCTGCTTTCTACCACCACTCTCTGGGATTAAAGGCTGGCTTTCTGGGATTAAAGTCATGTGTCACCATGCTTGGCTTTTTCCAATGTGGCCTTGAACTCACAGAGATCCAGAGGAATTTCTATCTCTGGAATGCTAGGATTAAAGGTGTGCTATCACTGCCTAACTAGTGGCTTTTCTGTTCTCTGACCTCAGATAAGTTTATTAAGGTACACGATATTTTAGGGAACACAATATCACCACATGGGTCTCTTCTCTAATTTACTAGTTTTTATTGGAAATGCTCAAAAGAGCTTATACAGCGAGTCCCAGCACATCATGGGGAAAACTTGCATCTCAGAAATGTAACAAAATTTTTATCTTTATTCAGGGTGGGAAAATGCTTCTTTTTACAGTTCTCAGTCTGTACGTAAGCTATATCAAAACAAACTGAAAAGCCCCCTTTTTTTAATGGTGAAAACGTGTATTTAGATTAACCAGCTGGACTTGGTATAGATAATTTTAATTTTGTTGCCAACATCCTGAGCATATCATCAGAAGCCAGCAGAATATATACCTTCTTCTTTCCAGCAGGCCTTATCAGTGTATTGACATTGGGCACATATATGTTATAGTTTCTTCCCAAAGCAAAGACATTGAAAACCAAGAAGATAGCCCTGAAAGATGTTTTCAGGCACAAAAGATCTGCACATCAACCATCTTTTAGCCACCCAAGACCTTATGGTTCCAGAGGCAACCTAAATACCCTCACAAGAGCAGACACAGAAGAAACAACCACCTCAACAAACTTGGTCACTATGCCTGTGTCAAGCTTTTTGACTATACTTCCAATAGAGTCCTTCATCCCACTGTGAAGATCAAACATGCTGAGCACAGCCTCTCCTCTCCAAAAACAGAGGAAAGAGCTTCTCTGCTATACAGAGAGTCTGCTCTTGCACCGCTAGATATCTGTGGGCTTATGTTGCCCTCCTGTTGGTAGAGGACTTCTTTGAAGTTTAGCACACAATGTGTCCTTGTAAAAATCCATGTTAATGGGCTGGATGCCTCATTGGAACGTGATGCACACAAAAAGTCTAGACTGAAAGCATTTCAAGCCCCTGAAGTCCTGCCTTTTGGCAGCAATATTGAGCCACAAAGGATCCCTGTCTCTGTCCTAAACAGCCAGCTATGTCCCACAGCCCCTCTTCTCTCTCAGAACTTGCATGCTCTAGAATTGTACTGGTGGCAAGTGAGGTCCCAAGGCTTCAGGATCACAGGTTCACAGGCTTCTCTCCAATATTGTCTTCTTCCAAGATCAGGGAAGGCTTCTGATAGTTTGGGAAATGAGGCAAAGTTCCACTGCCCTCACTGCTTGCTGTAAGACATTGTGTCCTCATCACTTGCCCTCGGTTTCCATTCAGCCTTTCTTCACTAGTGTGCACCTTCTCTGATTCTTTCCCAAGGTTTTGATGCTCTCTTAAAGCAAACCTCCCCAAACATCCTGAGACTATTTCTTGATTTCTCAAAAACAGAAGAAACTAATTTTTAATTCCTTCTAGAACAGGAAAGGAAAGAATGTTCTCCATGAAAATAATTCTGAACATTCACTCCCACCCACATGTATATATCACTTCCACTTTACTCCTTGCTCCTTGCAATGACTGTTAAGACTATAGTCCATATCTTGATAGTCTTGGCAGGAACTATTGGTTCCTTAGAAGATACATCACAATCCTGATAGTCACAGTATTACCATGCTTCATTCTTGCAGCTTTCTAACTCTACCTAAATTTGAGGTGCTTCTCTGTTTTATGTCAAAATAGAAACACACAACTCTGGAGATCTCTAAATGTTAATGCTCTGGTTTTGTTTCCCCATTTAAAAATGAAAGAATTATCTCCATGGGTCCAAAAATGATCAACAAATAACTCAATGTGCATTGCATGAAAGTATCTCATGCCAGTCTTCCTGGACAGACTTAAGGAAGACTCAGTTCCACTCAGAGGACAGACTCCTTACTGTGCACACACACACACACACACACACACACACACACACACATACACACACACATACACATGCACACAGAGATCCTGAAAAAAGTAGTATATAAGTTACTTGAGCTTCACAAATGCTCTCTTTTTTCTAAAAGTTTGATTTTGAGAATTATGAACTCTTTAAACATCAAAGAATGATTTCATAATCACATAAGATATTAAAGAAAGTTATTGGAAAGTTTCTTTCCAATAGTTAGACAAAATCACTCCCTATGGATGACATTTTGTTAAAAGCATGAATGTGGGTTAATCTCTAGATAATAATTGAAAATTATGCATGCCTTTTAGTTTGACTGATTTCATGGGCTTATCATTGCTGGCACATTTTATATTTCAACTTGAACTTCTCCCATGACCCTGCTAACCCAAGCAAATAATTCTTGAAATGATTATACCTATATAACCCTTCAAATGCTTCAATAATGGCCTTTTGTAGCCAAGAGAAAGAATGTTCATCTTTGTAGAGTGCCCATATTGACTCAGTGCCACATAGTACAAACTGTTACCTTGGTAGCTGATTTTCTTGAAATGCAATACGACTTCATTATATAAATTACTGCCTAAACATCAATCTTAGAAATAAGCACTGCTGGGCATTATTTATGAATGTTGAGTCTTAAATGAATCAGATTCAGCTTTGCTCACATCTGCAATAATTATCTCCACCAAAGAGAGTACATTTTAGAGAACAAAATATTAAATTAATCTTCTAAAGAATTTATACAACATAATATGTGTTGCTTTCTCGCACGAATTTTTCAAAGAGTCATTACAGACTTCTAATAGCCTCATCAGAAAACTTCTGTTGAGGTAGGGGTGAATTTGGGGATGTATTATAGTGATATGTATCATAATATTTGGAAAATACAGAAAACACAACTCTACTGTCTCATTCTAAAGGCTTGATGAATGCCAGGAAATGCTTAAAATTTTAATTGATATGTTTCCCCTAAAGTCAAAGGAGATGAATCCTCCCATTCTGATTACATATGTACATGAATCCTCCTTTTAAATCTGGATAGACACTATATTACATGCATTGATGCTTATGCTCATATGTGTTAGCTTTACTTGAATAGCCTCAGTGGTAGAGCCTTAGCCAACACATGGAAATTTGGGCATATAAATGAGGTAGTGATTGCTCCATGTGCCAGATGAGAAAACCCAAGCAAAGGGGAGACCAAGTAATTCCCCAAGTGAAATCAGAGAAGACAGGGTTTCCCTCTTCTCCTAGATGAAAGAACACTTTCCTAGTCTTAGAGGAAAAGAGTTGAGCATTAGAGAAGAATAGGAGCCTGTGTCCTGAGTGACAGATTCATTAAAAGTCAGTGTCTACTCAGTATCTCTTGCACACTTATCAGTGTTCTCCACGGCTCAGGTACAGTACCTTATTATCTCTCATAACACTCCCTTAATGAAATGTGATTAGCAGTGAAAACACCACATGGCTAATGAAGAAACAGAGGGAAAGCATAAACCAAGTTACTGAAGTTACTGCCTCAAGGCTATGTACACAAGAGAAAGATTTTAATATGTGCTGAACCATAACCTGAAGTCATGGTTGTAAGGACCAAAGAGTGGTAGACAAGAGGCTTACAGACTTTAAATACATTTAAATATATTTCACCTACCAGAGTGAAAAGTGAAAAAGGATGTTAATGTTCAGTATTAGATTGTCCTAATAAATTTTAGCAAATCTATACAAAAGAAAAATTGTGTAGCTATTAAAGGCCATGTCTACAATATTTTAATAACACCATCATTATCACCATTGGTTTCTAAAATATTTTTCTTTTATTTTTGAGGTTATAGTATAATTACATCCATTTTCCCTTTTCTCCCTCCAAACCCTCCCATATAACCCTCCTTGCTCTCTTACAAATTTATGGCCTCTCTTTTAATTAATGATTGTAAAATGTGTGTGTGTGTGTGTGTGTGTGTGTGTGTGTGTGTGTATACACACACACACACACACACACACACACACATATATATATATATATATATATATATATATATATATATATATATATATATATATATTCCTAAATATAACCTGTGGGTCTTGTCTTAGTTAATGTTCTCATGTTATAAGGAGACACCACAGCCAAAGCAAGTCTTCTCAAATAAAGCACTTAACGGGGGCTTGCTTACATGTTAGTCCATGAACATCAATCATGGCAAAGAGTAGACAGGCATGGCACCAGAGCAATACCTGAGAACTTTAGGTCCTGATTCTCAAGCACCTGGCAGAGAAGCGGAGAGAGGAGAGAGGCAAGGGGGAATGGAGGGAGGGAAGGAGGGAGGGAGAGAGAGAGGGAGTGTTTCATAGACCAAAGCTGAGGTTTAGCTGTTTAGAGGACTCAGAGGGGCTGTAGCTGAAATTTTCCTGGTCTTGCCTGGCCCACAGTCAGGACAAATCTCTCACCCTCCATTCCTGCAGCCAAGTAAACACACAGAGATGCTTATATTATTTATAAACTGTATGGCCATGTCAAGCTTCTTGCTATCTAGTTCTTATATCTTAAATTAACCCATTTCTATAAATCTATACCTTGCCATGTGGCTTGTGGTTTACCGGTATCTTACATGGTGGCAGCTGGTAGCATCTCCTGACTCAGCATTCTTCTACCCAGCATTCTCCTCTCTTGTCCCGCCTACACTATACTTCCTGCATGGCTCTTGGCCAATCAGCATTTTATTTATTAATCCATCATAAGCCACACTGACAGGACTAAGAAGGACACAAATACCATACCTGGGGTCTCACAGAGGTCCAAGAAATGTGAGTACTGGATGAAAAGGGGAGAGGGAGGAGAATGGGCTGTGGCAGAGCATTTTGAGGCTTACCCCACTGACTCCTCCCTAGTGGGAAGCCTGCAGGAGGCAAACATATCAGTACTATCTCCAGCTGCCATCAAGACTAGCAGTGTGACGTAAGGGATGGTACAGAACTCTCTGAAGTCCAAAGTTCATCAGAGGCAAAGATTTAAAGAAGGGAATAGCTACTCGAGGAGGGTGACTTGGAGAAGGGGCAAAGTCTGTACTAGAGCAGTGACCAAAGGCAGAGCACCCTACTGCTAAGCTAGAGAGGTTGGAGACTGAAGCTCAGGGTGGAATCTCGCTGGATTTTAAAAAATTTGACTGTTAAGGTGTCAGTCTTTTTAAATGTGAGATATTCTGGGCTTCTTCCTGAAAGATATAGACACACCAACACAAGGGGAGGTACAGAAAAATGCCGGTATAACTGGGTGTTTTCTGTTTTTCAAGGGCCTCCTCTAAAGTCTGCCTTCCCAAACCATCTGCCTCCTAGTAAAAAGCCTCATATTTTTGGACTGGAGTCCAACTAAAACTCTTTTACATCAGAAACAACTCTAATAAGACATTTGTTGTATAGGGGGCAGCATTCCCCAATTTTTGCTGTGCTGAGACTTACTCTACTCATCCCCTGAACCTAGCAAGTGTGTTCTGTCCAGTAAGCTGGGATGAATAGGTACAACTTTTGGTCATCTTTCAAAAGTGTTCTGCAGAGACTGTATGCATTTCACCTCAAGTGGTTTGGAATGAATTTTATATCTCCTGGACAAATGGAAAGTGAATCCCATTTGCATGCTGTTAGTCTTTCTCTTTTCTGCAAAGCATTCTATTTCCAATCACTTTCCCATGATTTATTAGCTAGTCCTTCCCTAAAGGCTGAAAAGTTGTCCTTCTCCATATTTATAAATGATTTAAAGACAAAAACCAGAGCTACAGATTCTTAAAGTATCTTCTGTAAGGTCATCCCACAAGTTTGAAGGACAGAGATTTGGTTACAATGTGGGACCCCTAACTGGCCCTGCCTGAGCCCCTGCACTGGGCTGCACCGCCTCTCTGCAGGATAACATAACATGCCGTCAGGGGCAGATGTTGCCTGTCACCCTGACTATCCATCATGCACATAAGAAGGTTCCGTTACAAAGAACAATTGAAAAATAACTCTCATCCAGGTGGCTAAATCACTTTCCCAAATAAAGGCTTGGAAATGAGTGTCTGAGTAGTGGCCACATTGTGATCATCACCTTGCTTCTGCCTGCTAGCCACTCAGCATGACTCTGAGCCATGCTCCCTGACACTAACGACAGCTACTCAAAGGATGAAAAATACGATTTTGTTAATATTTGTCCAAGCAATTAGGATAGGGAAAGATGATGAAGAGGAAAGCCATCTGGTGAATGATGAAATCAAGGCACAGGGTTGAGGGTTGATGCACTCCCTAAGATTTGTCATAGCCACCTCTTACCTTGTTACCTACTCTTTGCCCTCTTTCTTTGCTGAATAACTATCTATCATTGGTGATGGGGAGGAGACCTTTAAATGTCACTAAGAAAACTCTGCTATAGAAGTGATCTAGAAGACTTCAGATACCTACTCCATTATCATGCCAAGGAGGAAATAAAAAATAATTCCTGAAGATTACAAGACAAACAACCAGGTCCAGATGGACTTTGCTTGTCAGCCTAAAACCATATCTGGCACACACTCTGGATATAACTGTATTAATATTATTCAGCCATTTATTCAATAAACTCTCATTATCGACCTATCTATGCACAGCATAGCTTTTACCTTCAAAATATACATAGTCTGAAGGGTTGATAGCAATTTTATGATTTGATTAAGTAGTATAATGCAATTTTGAAATGTCACTGAAGCCAACAGCCTGAGAAAATAAAAATCAGCTCTTCCTTGCTTAAAGACATTTTTTTATTCATAATGATTTCAGCATTATGAGGGAGTGTATCTTGTAAGAGCCCAAATAAAAAGGAACCTAGCAGAGTATATAGGATGTCTACACCATAATAAGTTGTCATTAGTGCTGCACAGATGCAAGACAAACTGCAATTGGAACAGGAAGTAAAATTTCATATGCCCAGCAGTGATAGCACAACAAAGCAATACCATAAATGAAGGCATTGATTATCCATAGAGAAATGCAAAAGTGTTCTTCAGTAATTGAAGCAAGAAATACATTTATGTTAGTTTCCTCTACATTTTAGTTATGATCATTGGAAAGTATGTAGGAAAGACATGAAGGATGGAGTGCAGGATATAAAATCGATATCATTGTATAGGTAGGACTAGGGCACATATGTGTGTGTGAGCAGGCATGTATGTGAGGCTTATGTGGAGAAAAGAAGATTTTATTTCTTATATCCTTAACGTAAAGTCAAGGGGAGCAAAAGTGGGTGTTTGGTAAACAGTGTATGAGACTTGCCCAAAGTTTACACACTGTGGAATCTAAGATAGAGTTTAAGACATCAATCTATATTGCAGCCTCCTGAGAGGATTGTCTTAGAAAACATAACCTTTCCAACAAGAAGTGAGTAGCAGAAAACAGAATATATGGACAAGAAGAAAACAATTTGATGTTAATATCATACCAGAAACTATCATTAAATCAAATAACTGTGATCAAGTTAAGCAATAGAAATTCCCAGATGTAACAATTGAAAAACAGCTTAAAAGAATCAAATTTTGTTACAACTGTAAAATTATTTAATTTCTTCAACCAGCCAAAGAACAGAAGGACTTACAGCGTTATGTAAGAATTATGCATGATTTAAATAAGTGAATGTAAGAAATTGTGTAGTTGAAAACAGTTGAAATATGGGGTCGTTTTCATAGCCCAGTGAAGACACCTAGCTGCTGTAGTAATGAAACCTACAAGACTTCCTGTGAGAGTTACTCTTCACTTTCAACTTGGTGGGTTTTAGAGTTACCATGAAAACATGCAGAGGGAAAGGCTTAACTAAGACAGGACAGCCCACTAGCCCATGAGAGGTAGTCCCAAACTGAAAAGACCACCTGATCAGAGTATTCATTAATGTCCCTATCTGCTTCTTGACTGCAGATTCAATGTGACCAGCTGTTTTATGTGCCTAACCCCTCCCATGATGGAACTATACCCTAAAACTGTAGATTGGTATAAGTCCTTGCGTCTTGAGTTTCTTCTGTTAAACATTTTTGTCACAGCATTCAGAAATATTCTTTTGAATATCATATATATCATGTTATATTACATCACAAACATCCTAAGAGTCCTAAGAAGATACACAGAAGAATTAAGTTCCTTGGCAACATCCTTCTGATGAATCAATTATTTGCTTTTTTCCTTGGCTACTGATTCCACTTATGAACAAGGGTTTTGTAGAATCCATAGAAATACACATATTTTTGTAAAGTTCATGGAAATACATATAATTTTAATTCCATTCTGTGAAGGGTGAGTGCTGCTCACTCACCTTCCTGCTTTTTCTCACTCTGCCTTACCTTCACTGCCTTTGGTGTCACTGTTCAAGAAATTCTGACCAGGACCCAGATTTTGTTTAGTTCTTATTGTTTTTATTTCATTTGAAAAATATTTTAAGAACTTAGGAAAGAAATGTGGTGTTCTCTTAAATGGATAAAAACGAGTTATCTAGAAAGATAGCATTATCAACACTGGAAAACATTTATGCAGATGTAAAGAAAAATAAAATGTAGAACAGAGTATTCAGAAAAAAAGAGAAAATGAACAAACTCTCCTCTTATTCCCATCCCCAAATAAATAACAATTAATTAATTAATGACATTCATCAAATATTACAAACATTATCAGCAAACCCTAGAACCTTAACATGCACACAGATTGAAGATTATGCAGTCTAACCCCCTACCAAATACAGAAAGGGTTTTCATCTTCAGTAAACACAGTTGCAGCTAACTTACTACTTCAGTATCAACATATGCTCCTTCAAGGATAGGTGTTTATAGTTATACTTTTAAACCAACCAAATATTTCCTTGTAACTTCAGCCTCAGTTGAACAAACAGGAATGCTAGATCTTCAGGCACTTGAAAATGGCTATGCTGAGGCCTCCTCACCAGGCGATGATCTTTATGAAGGTTAAGATTTCTTCTGGTTCCCTGCAGTTGGCCCATTCAATGTGGAACACTGTGAGTGAGTTGGGAAAGTTCCTAACAAAACCTAGTGCTCATGCCCCTAACCCAGCTCACTCATACCAGCTCCTCATATCTAGCCTTTCTCAGGATACATGACTCAAACACCAGTGTCACCCACTGAGATCCTTAGAACCAAGCTATCCTCACACTCCCAGGACTAGCTACAATCCCACAGTTCATGCTTCAGGACAGCATGAGGTAGACTAGGTTCCCACAAGAGACATCGGATAACAGAAAATTACAAACCAATATCTCTGATCAACATAGATGTAAAAATACTCAATAAAATACTTGCAAAGTAAGTCCTGGTATATGTCACATAGATCATCCACCACAATCAAGCTGGCTTTATTCTAGAGACGCAGTGATGATTCAACTTAAAGAAGTTAATATATGTAATAAATCACATAGTAGACTTAAAGACAAAATTACATGATCTTCTTAAGAGATAGAGAAAATGTCTTTAATGAAATCTAGCATGTCTTCATGATGAAGGGCTAGAGGGAGTAGGTCTGGCACATACATCAGTGGAATAATGGTTCTATAACAAACCTACCAATATCACCTAATGGAGACAACCAGAAATCAATCCCATTAAAATCAGGAATGGGGAGAGCTATCTACCATCCGCACCCCTTTTTAGCAGTACTTGAAGCACTAGCTGGAGTAATAAGACAAGAGAGGAAAATCCAAGGACTAGAACAAGAATGAAAAAAAGTATCCCTATTTGCACATTATACACATCACACATAAGAGATCTCAAAAATGTCACCAAAATATTCCTAGAAATGATGAACATTTTCAGCAAGTGTCAAGATATAAAATCATTTTATAAAAATCAATAGCCATTCTATAGACCACTAATAAATATGCCAATGAGGAGATCATGGAAATAGTCTAATTTATAAGAGCTTCAAAAACACCTAAGAATAACTTGGTATAACTCAACAAAGGAAATGAAAGGGCTCTACAATAAAAACCTTAACTCTCTGAAGAAAGAGACTGAGGAAAATACTAGAAGATGGAAAGACTTCCCTTGCTCATGGGTTATTAGAATAAATATTGTGAAAATTACAGTCCTACTAATAGCCTTTTACAGATTCCATGCAATTCTAATCAAAATTCCTATGATGTTCTTCATAGATATGGAAAAAAATCCTGAAATTTATATGGAACCCCAAAAGACCTTGAATGCTCAAAGCAATCCTGAGCAAAAAGAACAATGATGGAGGAATTACCCTCTGAGATTTCAAGATATATTTCAGCAGGATAGTAATAAAAACAGCATATTACTGGCACAAAAACAGAGATCAATGGAACCAAATAAAATATCCAAACATAAGTACATATGACTACATCCATCTAATATTTGACAAAAATGCAAAAAATACACACCAGATAAAAGACAGCATCTTCAACAAATGGTGCTGGGAAAACTGGATGTCTGCCTGTCAAATGTAATTAGACCCCGATCTATCACTCAGCACAAAAAAACTGCTCCAAGCAGATCAAAGAACCCAGTTTGAACCTTAAAAGGGCTAAAAGAAATATAGGCAGTTCCCTGCAAGATATAGGTGTGGGAAAGGACTTTCTAAATAGGATTCCATTTGCTTAGGAATTAAGAGCAGTGATTGACAATTGTGACCCAATGAAGCCAAAAATATTTCTGTACAGCAAAGGAAACAATAAATTAAGAAGAGGAAACCCGGCCGGGCGGTGGTGGCGCACGCCTTTAATCCCAGCACTTGGGAGGCAGAGCCAGGCGGATCTCTGTGAGTTCGAGGCCAGCCTGGGCTACCAAGTGAGTTCCAGGAAAGGCACAAAGCTACACAGAGAAACCCTGTCTCGAAAAAAACCAAAAAAAAAAAAAAAAAAAAAAAAAAAGAGGAAACCCACATCATGGGATAGAATATCTGCCAGTAAGACATCCAATAGAGGATTAATATCAAAAATATATAAATAACTCAAAGACAAATAATCAAGAAAAGAAATGACCCAACAACTGAATGTGGAGTCCTAGTCTCAGCTGTTACATCTATAATACAGTTCCTTCATTTAAGGCTCAGAGAACAGCATGGAGGAGGGAATGGAAAGATCGTAAGAGTCAGGGGACCAAAGTCTGCTGTGAGACACTGTCTTCTATACACGACAAAGGAGCAGCTCTTATAAAATCTCAGCAATATGGTTTTCTAAACAAGAACTGAACAAATGTGATACCAGTTGGTATGCTTACTGGGAAGGGGAAAGTTTCATTGGGCCCCCATCTCTACATGAAAAACCACAAGCAATTAACTACTGCCAAGAGAAGGAGAATTATACTTCCTAGGGATGACTGTCCTGATTGGTTATCTAATATCAAGTGGTCATCCCTAAAAACATGCACGTACAAGCAACACTAAATAGACTCAGCAGGTTGTAGTTATACATGTATTTGTTTATATTTGCACACATGCACATATGTAATTATAATTACAAAGAAAAAGAGGCCATGGATTTGAGGGGGGTTGGGAGAGAAACATGAGAAGGGTAGATGGAAGAAGAGGAAGTGGGGGAGAGAGGTGATATTTTAATTAAACATAAAATTAAAAAAAACATAAGAGGAAAAATGGAGACTATGGCTATGAACAAAGAATTCTTGAATAAAGAAATAAAAATGGTTAAGAACTGTCTAAAAGAGTAGAGCAATATCCCTAGCAACTGGCAAAATGGAAAAAAGAAAACCTTGAAATTTCATCTTACTCCAATAAGAATGGCTAAGATCAAGAATCAGTGAACAACAAATGTTAAGTGAGTATATGATAAAATGGAAACCCTCATTCATTGTTGTTATAATTGCAACAATTGATAGGGACAGCCATTCCCGAAGTTGGTGTGGAGCGATCTCAAAAAGCTAAAAATAGATCTATCCTATAACTCACTTGTAGCATTTCTCTCTATACATCCAAAGAACTTCATGTCCTACCCCACAGATACTTTCTCAGCCATGATCATTACCATTCTATTCACAACAGCTAGGTAATGGGAGCAACATAAATGTCCTTCAATTGATGAATAGGTAATAAAAATGTGGTACATACATACAAGGGAATACTATTCGGCTATAAGAAAAATGAAATAATAAAATTTTCAGGTGAATTAAGGGAACTAAGAAAATACGCTGAGTGAGGTAATCCAGACCCAGAAAGAAAATTGCCAGATGTCCCCTTTTATTTGTGAATCTAGCTCCAAAGCTTTAGATGTAAGTGTAGAACCTGCAGTAACCACAGAAACCAGGAAAGTAAAAATGGAACATGGTGGAGAGGGATGAACTCTAGAATAGGAATAGTAGAATACTGGTGCTGTGAAGGGGTAAATGTGAAAAACAGCAGGAATTTAAGGAGGTAGGAAGGAGATCAGCACAGACAGGACCTGTATTGAAGATGCCCATGGCCCATATTGCCACCAAAGGCCACATAGATGCTTGGGGTCTGGGCCACAACGTGTGGCCATGAGGTTGTTCTAGGGCTATGCTGTGACCAGGGACATCCTGATCTGAGTGACTTCTTCTGTCACCAAGGGCCATAATGTCGTCCAGGTCAGGACGGCTGCAGAGGGCCATGTCTGGGTTCGTGGCCCTACAATGACCAGGATCTGAGTTGATGTCTGGGGCTCCGGTTGTCATGGAGGGCCATGCAGATGACTGGGGTCTGGTTGTCTACCTCCCAACATGTCAGTGTCCAAGGACCATGCTGTACCCAGGGCCATGCTGATCTGGGTGGCTGGTGCTGCCACCTGGAGCCATGGAGATGTTCTGGCACAGGCCATTGCCTAGGGCCATGTCTGGGTCTGTGACCCTGAAGATGCTCTGGTCTTGGGTAATGTCTGTGGCTCCAGTTGCCACTGAGGGCTCTGTGGATGCCCAGTATCTAGCCAGCCACCTGGGACTATGTTGGTGCCAGGATAGGGAGGGGGAATGATGTGGCTGTGTTGATCTGAGTGACCTGTGCTGCCACTGAAGCTATTGTGGCATCCGTGCCTGAGCTGCTGCCAAGGGCCATGTCTGGGTCTGTGGTTCTGCTAGAGCTGGGGTCTGTGGTGATGTCTTTGGTCTGTGTTAGAATGGGAGTCATTGGAACCATGCTGTGCAGAGCCAGCCCTGTCCTTCACTGGCCCTGGAATGGCTGGTCCTGCCCCTCAGTGGATATTGCAGCAGACACGCTGGCCCTACCCCTCAGGGGAGAGCTTGCCCCTGCACCCATGGAAGATGGCCCCACCACTCACCATAGGTTTGCACCTTTGCCTCGTCTCATCTGCCATGCAATGGCAAGGGTAAGGGAAAGGTGTCCTCCCCTCTCTGCCCCTTGCTACCTATGGCAGGTGAGAGAGATGGCCTCAGGGTCACAACAGTGAGAGAACTAGCCCTGCCCCACACAAGCTATAGCACACAGGATAGCAGGCCCTACACTCCAGCTGAGCCACACACTAGAGCTGACCTGTTGTTGGGGTGCAGAGAAGCCAGCCCTGGGGGCAAGAGAGCTGCCCCTGCCCTCTCTTATGCCCCCACAGCAGTGGGAGAGAGGGCCCTGCACCTTGCCTGGGCAAAACAGTGAAGCTGTTTGGAAACGAACCTACAGATCCAGCACAGCAGACTCTCCATGACACAGGACAACAGGATATTCATGAGGAGCCCCAGGGAGAACCCATTATCCGAGTTGTAACAGAAACCAGTGGACTCGCTAGAGCCAGACCAATGACTCCTGGCAATGAACACTTACAAGTAAAGATGAACAGACTAAAGGGTGAACTGTGTGACTGAACAGGCCACACTACAGCTTCCATGACACGAGTCTTCTTTTTTTAAAAAAAATTGTTTTTTGTTTTAATTTTGCTTCTTTGTTTTGTTTGACCTTTGGTTTCTCTTTTAAATTTGGTTTTGATTTTGGGGGGAAGGTTGCAAGGGGCAGAGGGCAGATGTAGGAGATGGGGCGATAAGTGGGACTGGAATGTATGATGTGAAATCTACAAAGAATCAATAAAAGTTAAAACAGCAGTAATTTAACTGGGGAGGTAGGAAAGAGACCAGTACAGAAGGAAGGGGAAAGAGGAGGGATGAACAATTTCTAGGATTTTTGAAAAAAGTAGAGAAACATATCATTATGTTTACTTAAAATACACATATAATATATATGGAATATATAGATAGACATTAACTGAAGTTATGGTACTTGGGCTTACAATGATTCCCCCAAGAGTGACAGACATCTAACAAAAACATTAGTTCCAAGCATGAGAAATCTTCCTTCACCATTTTATTAGGGAGTCCATGAGGCTCCCCAAACGATATAGACTATTGGCACACCCTTGGTTGTCTCCCAGAACTTGAAGGAAAGACCTTAATGCTAAAGATGCCACATGTTTTGAAAACAGGACTTGGAGAAACAGAACTAGAACTCTCTCATAGTATTAAGTGCTGTACAAGCTGCCAATGTGGGAAGAGAGCAAGAGTGATCAATAATCCTACCCTACTGTAAGGCATGATAACAACAACAATGACCAACACAACAGATATTCACAAGCTTTCAATCAGTGCCCACTCAATAGGAGGGAAATTGCTTTGTACTGTAAACTGAGCCAACTACCCATGGCTGGTGAGGCCATGAATCCTAGAGGAGTGTCTACTACTGCTACTATCCTAAACCAGTATAATTCCAAGATGCATGCTGAACATTATCCGTATTCCCACAGCTAAGTATTCCCTATCCATCAAAGAAGCTTCTTCTTGTAGCAAGACAACCACAGAAATCCACAAGTGATAAAAATACAGAAGACAATTGACTGTGGATCACCTGACTCCAGTTGGTACATCAGCAGCACAATCTCTTTACCTAATGCTCAAGGACAGTTATGGGAGAGGGGCCAGAAATACAGTAAGAGCAGAAAAACACAATTTCTACTGCAAGTTCATGTCTTTTATATATGACAGAGAAGCTGAACACAGGAAACCTCAAACAATGTTGTTGCCGAAACAAGGCCTTCATAATGACTACACCAGTTGACATGGCAACATGGCTTGGGAAAATTCTACAAGGCCCACCACAAGGTGAAGAGCTACAGGCAAGTAATGGCTACTGAGAGAGGGAGTATCAATCTTTTCCAAGAATGAGTCACCGGATAGGCTATACAATACCAAGTGGTCAGTTCTAAACACATGTATATGAGCAATACCAAATGGACTCAGCAGATTGTATTTTTATAATCTTGTGCATGTATATAACAAAATAATGAAGAAAGAGATCAACAATTTGAAGAGGAGTTGGGGGTACAAGAAGAGTAGAGTGGGTAAAAGAAGTATTTTTATAAACAGTACTCAAGTATAAAATTCTTTTAAAAATTAAATTTAAAAAAAATCAGTGTACAGTATATCAAGGATGACATTCCCAAGAACAATCTTTCCATCAGTTCCACTTCAGAGACAAATGATAGTGACTTAGCATTTCTTATTTTTAGGCTCTTAATGAGTAATTTCCATTTCTTGAATAAATGTCCACAATTATTCTTAATAAGCATGATTCATTCTAGCATTTTATTAGTGACAGAATGAAATTTCGTCAGTAAATAGTTTTGACCACACACATACACACACAAACACACCACATACATTGTCCATTGTAGATTCATATGTCTGCAGATATAAAATATATTTGCTTTATTTAATATTATTTTTCCTCTTATCCCTAGTGATTTTCTAATATTTTTTCATGATTTTAAGGCCTTCAACAACATTTGCAGGATCTCTTTTTCCAGCTTTCTCAGCAGCAAAAAGACTGTAAATTGCTTCATTTTGGATTTAGTTAATTGCTCAGATCATAATAATAACAAATGACATACTAGTTATGAAAATCTGTTGAACTTTCATAGTTCCTATGAAGTCTCTGTTTTCCCATCTGTAACAGGAACTAGTAAGCGTCACTATACAGATCTTAAGTGAGATTCTGGATGCATTGCAAGGGCTGTGATGTCATTCCCAAAATGGCCATTTCCCTCATGGTCCAGGCTCTGTTTCCTCAACTGCAAAACACTAAGAGGCCTCTCAAGTCCATCTGTTGGTAGCCATTCAAAGCTTCATGGAAATAGCAGTGTCATCTCCAGGAGACATGTAATAGCTCGCAGCACAGAAGAGGTAGAAGAAAACACCCAGTAATTAAAAGTGTCTTATGTATGTTAAAATTCCTGTTGGATGTTGGATCAGCTAGTATCAGTATTTGTAGACTAGAACTGTTTAAGGAAGTTACAGCCATCTTAAAATGCTGCTTCCCCAGTCAACTCCGACAGGAAGCATGTACTTCAAAATATGCAGGAGCTGCCTTCCAACCCAGCCTTCCCAATTTCATTACTTTCTTTGAACATCATCACCTCTTACAAAGTAAATAAAACTAAATGATTCAGGTGTTCCTTATTTTTTTAGCCTCAGACTTATGATGCTGTCTGACTGAAAAGACAATTTTATCTGACTAAGTTATAGATCATTAAGCTGAAAAAAAAAGTTTGCCTGTTACTGCTGTTTTTCCATCTTGCCCCATCTTGTCTCATTAGCGGGAACTGATTGAGCATGAAGGTGTTCTCTGGCTGTCAGTAGATAAAGTAGGTACTCTTGGCTTTCATCTGTTCTGAATTCTCCTTGTCTCATTATCTTCCCAAGGTCAGATTCTCTGACACGGAGGCTGCTTGCTTAGCACTCCATCCTGGCAATTATCTGCCAGGCAACCTTAACCACAATAAGGTTTTTCATCAGCAGCATCACAGTAGTATGGGCACCAGAATTCCCTGATCTGATCAGTGCACTTCCAAACTCCTTTCTCAAATATTAAAGAATCAAAGATCAATGGTTTATTCAGGATTGTAGTCTATTATTTCCAAGGCCCCATCCTATTGTGATATACTGTTTAAGATACAACTTCATACAGATCATACAGTCATTATGCTCAGTCTACTTCATATTGGGACAGCTACTGTCACAGACATCACACTTTGGGGGAGGGTCTCATCCTTAAATGCATTTGGCATTTCAATGAAAGGAATATAACTGCAAAGCTACACAGTCTTGATTCATGAATCTGTTTTCCTTTCTCCATTAGTAATCGCTGCAAGATTACTCCTGCATGCCTTTGTGAGGCTGTCAGGTTGGGCCACATAAGGAAAGGATGCTTCCAGCACATGCCCTGGGAGCATGCTTCCAACAAGAGTGATTAGTGAAGGTGAATTTTGTCACAGCAACTGTCTGTAAGGTCTGTATTACTTTGTTAAGAATTTCTGTAAGAAAAAGAAAGAAATGTACATCTACCTCAAACTACATAAAGGTGGGTCTGGTTAGCGACCATAGTTTCCTTTGTGTATTTGGAGATGAACCTCAGTCATTTATAATATGTTCAGAACACACAGTGGCTAGATAACTTTATACTTAAGAATTAAAGTTCCTCTCAATTTAAACGCCAATGCATTAAAACTACGAATGCCTTTTTCCATACTGGAAAGATATGTGTAAATGCACACTTACTTTTGTGGAGGAGGAGTGACCAATTCATCTGGGAGGTGTCCAGACCACCAGGCAGCAGGATACAAGGTGTGAGCCTTCTGCAAGTTAAATAATCTGCTTGCCAGGAAAAATCAAGCCATCTGCCTTCTTTTTAACACAGCCCTACGACTTTTCTGTACAAACAAAACACTCCTCAGTCCAAGAAGGGCTAAAAGCCATTACACTTCCTATACTCTACAAAGTCACAGATCTCAGGACCCACCCTTTGTTCAAAACTTACCTGGTGGATCATATAGTAGCATCTATTTTGATCTCATAATGAAATAATCAAAACAAAAGAATTTGAGGATCTCCTGCTATTTATCCAAAAGTGTATCCATACACCTGAGGCCAAAAAATAATATACCCCAGTAACTCTTCTCTGGAAAATACAGCTGGTAAATACACAGTGACCTCAATAATATATATATATATATATATATATATATATATATATATATATATATATATATGTAACAGAGGTAAGAGGTCACAGCTCTATAGTCCTCTAAAAATCTGCAAGATTCTAAATGACATGTTCCTTAAATTTCTGGTCAGTTTTTTGCATCTTCATTATTTGAGCCCTGTGAAATCAAGGCTATTCAAGCCAATAGCTAATAAAACCAGCAGTCTAACTTTAGGACTGAACATCATGATAGTTATTCTGTTCTCCCAAGCCCTAAATTAATCAATAATCCAATGGGTTCTCTACCTTATTTGCAGAATCACCTGGAAAATCTTAGATGTTTCCCTACATCATAATTTTGCATGATTAGTAAAGAATAGTATTTAGAAATGAATAATATTAAAAAGGGGGTCACTTCATGTTTTAAAAGCAATGCTATTTCTTAGAGACAGGGGATATCTTGGGACTTCTGCTGCTATGATAAAACACTATGACAAAAAACAACTTGGAGAAGAAAGTATTTATTTCAACATTCAACTTCTTATAGGCCATCATCCAGGGAAGTCAGGCAGGGCAGGAAGTTGAGCAGGACAGGAACCTGGAGGAGGAACTGAAGCAGAAGACATTGGGGAATGCTGCTTATTGGCTTTCTCCCCATGGCTCACTCAACCTACTTTCATATGTACTTCAGGACTGCCTGTCCAGGGGTGGCACCACCTAAAATAGGCTGAACCCTCACACATCAATCACTACTTAAGAACATGTCCCCACAGGCTTGCCTACAGTCCAATCTTATGGTGGCATTTTTCTTTATTGTGATTCTGTCTTCCCAGATAACCTCAACCTGTGTCAAGTTGACACAAAAACTAGCCAGTATAGACAGTTTAGCCCTTCATTGAATTTTGATTAAGTTTTTGGCTTTTTTGAGGATTAGACCCACATGTAATGTACATATATCATGACATGAGAAGGTAGAGGCTTCAAATGATAGGACAATTCATTGCTTGCATCACTAGAATATGAAAAATGGAATATATTCTTCTAACTAAAGCCAAAGGTAAATATACTGGACCTAGAGCAGTGGAAAATCTGGAATTCTCCTTGCTTTTTTATTTCTTTTGTTTTGTTTTGTTTTTAAGCACATGTAGGAATTGACTATATTCTTTAAAAATGTTTTTAATCTATCAAATTATTTAGTGGTAATAAGTACCACTTTATGCATCCTATGACAGATAATATACTAAACACTTAAAAGTGTCTCATTGTGTCCTCCCAACAATCCAAAGACAGAGGTGCATTTTTCATTCCCACCTTTCATATTAAACAAATAATGTTTTTTTTGTTTTATAACACCTAGTGCAGACTTAAAATGAGACCTGGAATGAGAGGTGCACTGAGAAAGATCTAAGCCTGGAGAGGAACATAGAAAAATTTCAGTCTTAGGTCACTAAAATGTGTTAAGACAAGGAGCAAAAATGTGTCCATCTGAACAGTTCTAATATGCTTTATTCTCCTTACTATTTCTTGTACATTGACTTTCCTTTTCATTATTGTCCTCCCTAAATTAAGTAATAGAAACAAATGAAGGTTATAAAACATACGTTTATGTAATTTCTTTTCTAAAGAGTTAGAATAAAGAACTCTAATGAATGTAACCATCTTAACCAGGATGAATAGCTTCACAGGAAAGACTGTCTGGAGGGACAAAACAGGATTTGTTTGTTACAAGCCTCCTTTCACTACCAAGAGGTTATTTTTATTTATAAATCTTAACTGTATTTTGTTTTAACAGGACAATCATTTTTTTCCACCAGGTTGGGAATGAAGGTATACTGGAAGCCAAGTATGCCCTGGATTTCCTTCTTCAGGATTTTTCATTCTTTATGTCTGCCCTTTAAGAGGTGAGATACCATCTCCTGGTCTTAGAAAGGAAGCCCAAAGAGAATCTATTACCATAAAACATCACCATGAGTCTTATCACATTACTTGACAGTATCACTTTAGTTAATGTTGACTTAGTGTTTCTATTATAAACCCAATTTACTGAAGGGGAGGGCAGGGAGGAGAGATAGGATCATACTTCAGCCCTGTGAAATGACATGAGGCTGAAAGCAGGTGGCCAACCAGGGTAGAACTTCTAAGCCATGATGCTTAAAGGAACTATAATTCATCTAGCCTCTGTACCTACATTATTCAAATAAGGTGGCACAAACATCTGAAAGATTAATAGAGAACCAATGGTGGTGCCTGTTAAAGTACCTCCTCCCTGTCATAGTTCAGATTACACAACTGAACTAAGAGGAAGAAAAATGATGTAATAAGAGAGGAAATAAACCAGGAAACAGAACCAAGTTCAAGGGCTCTTCCTGGTGTTTAACCACATCCTGATCAAGCCATTACAGTTTACATAAGGAAAGGGGGATGTCTTCAACGAACCATAACTTCACAGATGTTGCCTGAGCAGGACAGAAAGAGACCAGTCTGAGAGTGTGCACTAAAGCTCAGCAGCCACAGTTCAGATGATGAGCAGTATCACAGCTTTCACCACACAAAAGCAATCCCAAATCGTTTGGACTGGACCCCTACCACTTTGCTCTTCCACATCTCTAACAATTCCACTGTAATTTTCACAATCCTCCAAAATCTAGTATATGAAACAATCATGTGACACTTGACTTTGTGAGTCTGGCTTAGGTTGCTTCATACTGTGATCTCTTTACCTTCATCCGGTTACTGAAAATGCCATCAATTTGTCTGTTTTTATGGCTGAATAAAATGGTGACACAAGCCTTTAATCCCAACACTTGGGAGAAGCAGGTGCATCTCTGCGAGTTCAAGGCCAGCCTGGTCTACAGAGCAAGTTCCAGGGCAGCCCTGGCTACACAGAGAAACCTTGTCTTGAAAAACAATAATGTTATAATATCTTGGAAATATCCATGTGAGATAAATGTCTAGTTATAGATTCCTCTGATTCTATGAGCTGTCTCTTCACTCTGGTAATTGTGTCCTTTGTTCTGAAGAAGCCTCTTTTTCATGTGTATTTATTTATGCACACCTACACACTCTCTCACATCATCACATGTATATAGAGGGAGTTGGTTCTCCCTTCCACCATGTGGGTTCTGGAAATTGAACTCAGGTCGTTAGGTTGGATAGCAAGTGGCTTTACCTGCTGAGCTATTTTCCCAGCCCTTTTGGTTTTGCTGTTTGTTTGCTGTTTTGTTTGTTTGTTAGAGTTTTGCTCTCTCTTTTTTTTAACAGTCTTTTTGATTTAATTCCATTCATCAGTTTTTTTGTTATTTCCTAACTTACTGAAATTTTATTTAAAAAGTCATTGGCTGTGCCTAGATCATGAAATATTTCCCCTAAGTTTTCTTTTACTAATTTTGAAGTATCAGGTTGTACCCACATTGAAGACTTTAATCATTTCTGAGTTGATCTTTGGTTATGAATATGTCTAGATATTTTATTTATTTCTGTTGTAAATGGGTTTGTTTTTCAGGCTTCTTTTTCAATGAGTTTCTTCCTGGCATCTAGGAAAGCTGCTGCATTGCACTGACTTTATATCCTGGTCCTTTCCTGAATGTGTTTATCAAACCATAAGAATTTTCTCATTGAGTATTTAAGGTCTCAAATATAGGACCATATTGTCTGAAAATAAGGATAATTTTGTCCTGTCCCCAGTTAGATCCCATTTATTTCTTTCTCTTGTATTGTTCTGCTTAGGAATTCATGGACTATATTAAGAGTAGTGAGAATAGACACACCTGTATCACTCTTGATTTGAATAAAAATGCTTTTGCTTTTTAACAGATAGATGGTAGAAAGATAGATAGATAGATAGATAGATAGATAGATAGATAGATAGATAGATAGATGATAGATAAATGATAAATAATTATTGATAGTGGTGAGGATTAATCTTCAGCATGTTAAACAAAAGTTATACTATTAAATTATGATCTCCAGCTCCATTCAGCATAATGTTGGCTATTGATTTGTTGTGCATAGCCTTTATGTATTGAAGTGTATTTATTCATTTTGAACTTGTTCTAGAGATTTTATTTTGAACTTTGTCAATAGACTTTTCTAAATATACTGAAATGATCATGTGAATTTCTTTCCTATTTATAGTTATATAGTGTTGGTTTACATATGTTGAGTTATCATTGCATGTCTAAAATGAAACTATTTGATCATTGTGTATAATCTTTGAAATGTATTGTCAAATTCAGTTTGCATGTATTTTACTGAGTGTTTTTGTTTCTGTTTATAAAGAAAATGAATTCTGTTTGTTTTTTGTTTTTCGTTGTTTTTTGGTTTTGGTATCTGGATAATATTAGCTTTGTAAAGTAAGTTTAGAAGTACTCCTTTCCTTCCTATTTCTACCCTTTCATTTTCAGTCTCTGGTTTTTCTTTGTTTTAGGTTAATTTTGCTAATAAGGTGTGTTTCTTGTCAATAGCAAATAGTTGGATGTTGCCTTTAATACAACAAACCAGTGTGCATCTTTAAATTGGTTAATTAAATAGCAAATGGGTAGATGTTACCTTTAATGCAACAAACCAGTGTACATCTTCAAACTGGATAATTAAGGCCATTTACATTTAGAATTTTCACTTAGAAATTTTTGACAATTTCAATAATTTGTGAGTTTTTATACTCATTATTTTCAGTGCTCTGTTTGTCCTTTATATTAGATACTTGCTATATTAATGTTTCATTTATTCCTGCTTCTCATTTGCTCTAATACTTCTCTCATCTGATTTATTTTAAAGTTTTTTTTTATTTTTTTTTACTGTAACTATTTCTGTCATCTGTATGGAGAATTCCTTTAACTTTCTTCTACAATATCAACATAGAAATCATTAATTTTGTTTCAGTTATATTTATCTTTGAGGGTCTTTTTATCCACTGATTTTAAACAATAGCTTTGTTAGACATAATAATCTTGCTTATAAATTATTTACTTTCAGAGCTTGGACTATACCAAATTTCAGAATTTTCTGAGGGTTGGAATTCTGCTGAGAGGTCTTATATACTTCTGATGAGTTTGCCTTTGTATATAATGTGATACTTTCTTCTTGAAGCTTGCAATAATTTTTGTTTTGTACTCTTAGATTTTTAATTACAGTGTGACATGGAGAATTAAAGAATTGCATTTGTATATTCAGCCCTCATTCCCATATCTATCAAAGTGGTTACAAAAATGACAGTAAGAATGAAAGTGCACCTCAGAAGGAAAGTGATTTCCTACCATGTTTAAAGATCTATTAACTCTCTAGCAACACCACACACACACACACACACACACACACACACACACACACACACACACACACACACATCCAGCATGGAGAAAGATACTATAATATCAACAGTAAATTTCTGAGGAGGAAGAGTTATGACTTGGAGAACAGTATGATCTATATAGCAAGTACGAGGACAACTTAGTATGTATATAAAGATCTTGTCTAGGAGTAAAAGACAGAGAGAAAGGAGGGGATTGTCACAAGTAAATGGACAATAAGTATGCAAACTTCTATGCATGTTTTCAAGTCCTGTGGTGGAAACCCCACCGAGTTTTTCCAGTATATAGGAATTTTCAGCAGGGCTTGGCTTTTGCTCACAATGTTCAAGACTGTAACACAAATTATTGTAGGACATAATCATCAGACTATTTACAATAATCTACTTACTACAAAGGTACAGAAGACAAATAAAAGTTTTGTTAATGAGTAAACCAAAAAAAATTGCACAATCCTTCTTCAAGATGTTTACATCTTCATCAAATTCTAAACTATCACATGAGGTTGTTTCTCTTTCACTTCATCCAAACCTGGAAAGGCTCAAAGAGCCACTCTCCTTGTCTGTCTGACCTTACTCCAGGAGTGTCTTTTAGAGAAACACAATTCTTGTATTTGGACTTCTTACATTCATGGGGACTTTTTGGCAATATATACTTGGAAGAATATATAATACAGTAATAGCATAGTTTCTGATGGGTGCTAGTTTTTAGGTTTATTTTTCTGATAATAAAGACATAATTTTTACTAAAAGGAAATTTAGTGAGTCTAAAAATGAAGGAAAGAGTGCTCTAAGTGCTACTGTTGCAACAGGGTATGGAAAAATCAAGTTGGTACTAACTAAGAAGCATTCTACCCACTGGAGAGTTTCACACACTGAAGGTGCTACCTAGACTGCTAGGAGAAGAAATTCATCAACAATGTTACCCAGAGATGACTCTGTGAGCTACAATAACGGCTTTCCTGAAATATGCTCACTTGGCTCAGTAGTGGCAACGTTATATGAGCAACCAACTTCTTTCTGATCAGTTTTAGGCCCACTTCTCTGGAAGAAATGGATGCTGTAACTCTGACCAATAACCCATGATTGAGGAGTTAATAGGCCCCAGGAAAGAATGCATTGCTCTTATTTTACTGTAGGGACATAATATATACCCCCAAATTAGTGCAGCTCTCACTTCATCAGAGAAGCTTCCTCGTGCAGTGGATGGTAGTTGTTATAGGATGTCTTTCGCTACGCTGTGAATATGTGTTGCTCTGTTTGGTTGATTAATAAGGCTGCATTGGCCTATGGCAAGGCTGCTTAGAGTCAGGTAGGAAATCTAAACAGATATACAGAGAACAGAAAGAGAACAGAAGAGATGCCAATTGCCACAGCAGAAGGAGCAGCAAGATGCCAGCAGATCAGTAATGACATGGCCACAAGACAACCTATAGATTCATAGAAATGGCTTAAGTTATAAGAGCTAGCTAGCAAAAAGCTTGCCATAGGCCATACATTGGTAACTAATGTATGATTATTTTATAAGTGGCTGAGGGACCATGGGGCTGGGCAGGACCAGAGGAACCTTTCAGCTATGTTTGGCTGCCCAATGTGTTGGCTTGACTTTCCACATAAAACTTGAGAGAGAAAAACTGATTCTAAAACAGAGCTGGAAACAGCTTCCTAGTTATGTCTCTCAGGCAAGATATGAGCTACAGTTTGGTGGGTTCATGGCATGTGGGCTTGACCTACAGCATGGCAAATTTCTGCTGCAGTACAAAGAGGTATCTCCAAGCCAAGCCAAGAAGTACACTGCATGGTGTATTGAGCTCTTGCTAGTAGAGACCAAAAAAAAAAAAATATTTCCAGACTACACACTGCTTGTTGGAGGCAGAGACCCACTGCTTCCCAGAGTTGGCAGTAAGTGTGATTCTTCTGGGTACCTCCACCATGTTGGGAAGCTGAAATGGGTGGAGTCAGCAGCCAGGGATGCCGCTTCAGTCTTAGCCACATTACAGTTAGCGATGATCAGAAAAGGAGTATAGATACACAAAAGACAGGTTCAGATGGAATAAACCTCTAAATGGTTTACACTATGTATAAAAATGTATGTAGGCTTGGAAGAGAGAGGAGAAGGAAGATATACACTTATATAAAGACATAGATAATTTTAAAAACAAAGTCTTCAAAGAGACAGTTAAAGTAATATAAAAAATAAGCCACATAAAGATGGAAATTACACAGAGAGTTTGGATTATATTGTCTTTGGGATTTTTAACTCCTCAGAAAGGCATTTGATTGTACAGGCTGCTGTGTTAAACCAATATGTATATTTTAAAGGTATCTTGACTTCAAAATTTATGTCTAAGGATACATTGCTTTAGAAAAGAGGTTCTGTTTTTGTTTCCACAGAAGATGAGAACCTGTGTATTGCTTCCAGGCTAATATGGTTTGATCTTCCAAGACCTCCTGAAAGGTCTCCAATGACACCATGGCCCAGAAGAGCCAACATCTGAAATAAACTTCAAAGCAACTGGATAAGATGATCCATCCTCACAGACTACTACAGCCAAGATTTAACTATAATTCTTAATTTTATCAGGATCCCCATAAGATTACCAGCACTCCCAATCAGCAAGAAGTAGTAGGAGAAGCTATGCCCAAATTCCCAAAATATTGTTTATAAAAGTTTATTTATATTTAAAGGAGGTTGATTATAAATGCAATCTCTTTCTAAAGAGAAAAAGGGGATATTATAGATATGATAGGATAAAAGGGTAGATCATTGAATCTACATTTAAAGAGCAACAACTTCTTTAAAATGTTTTACATTTCTATAGATTTTAGTTTATTACAAATTTAAAGTTAATTTTGTTATTCAATATGTATATTTCTATTCTTCTTTAAGGTATTATGTTTATGCATCTCATTTAAAATTGTAATATATAATTAAGAAATATGGATTAATAGACATCTAGGATAATCAAATTTATAGTCATGCTAGTTAAGTTTTTTAGGTATGTCAAGGTACATTTCAATTAGGTAGCTAATCTTAAAACATTTCAAAGACTTATAGAATCTGGCACTAAAATGTTTGAAAAATTTCTGGACAGTAAGACATGTCTGCTTCTGGCAGCAATGTTTCACTTCAAAGAAGATGATGGGCACCAAAGAAAGTCCATATGGTGTTTGATTTCCTTATGGCAAAAGTCAGCCATTTGGCCAAGAAACTGTTCTTACATGGACTGCTTGACAAAATGTTGTATTGACTGGACATGCAGGACCCATGGAAAAATGACCACTAAATTTTGCCAAAACAAGGTCAGATGGTTCTTCAGTTTCCTACTTCACAGAGGAGACTACCAGATATTCTACAGGACACAGGTAAAAGCAACTAAATAGCTCTAAGCCTACAGGCTGAAGATGGATGCTCCAACATTGCAGAGAAACTTTGGGTGACTGTCCAGGCTGCCAGCTGTCTCTGTCTATTCTTGCAAGAAATTTGGAAATTGCTTGCTTGCATTTTCCATTTTCTCAGTGTTATTATGATCCTTCTCAGGTCTTTGATGTAGTTCAAGACTAAATAACTATAATTATAATTTTCCTTGGTTATGATCAAAGATAAATTAGAAATAAAACCTTAGATTCACAAATATAGGATAGAATACTTTCTTTAACTTTGCCAAATATAAATAGATTAGATATTATAACTATAATTCCTGCTTGATAACTGTTCTATTATATGTAATTTTACTATGTTAAAGTTAAAACCTTCCTTTTTGATTAGACAGAAAAGGGCAAGTGTTGTGGGAAATCTTTCTGTATGCTGTGAATATGTGTTGCTATGATTGATTAATAAATAAAGCTGCATTGGCCTATAACAAAGAAGCTTAGATGCAGGTGGGAAATCTAAGCAGAGATACAGAAAGAAAAAAGGAGAACAGAAGAGATACCAATTGCCACACTGAAGGAGCAGCAAGATGACAGCAGACCAATAATGCCATGGCCACATGGCAACTTATAGATTAATAGAAATGGGTTAAGTTGTAAGAGCTAGATAGCAAGAAGTCTGCCATGGGCCATGCAATTGGTAATTAATATTAAGCCTCTGTATGATTATTTTACAAGTCACTGAGGGACTGCAGGGCTGCACAGGACAGGAGGAACCTTCCAGCTACAGGTAGTTAACACAGAAATCCACAATTGGTCAAAGTAAAAAAAATAAGTGTCAGCAAAATACTCAGCCACAATTGAGACACCCATATCATACTCTTTTTCCTGAAGACTCAGAGACCATCATGGAACAGGGGATGGGGAGACTGAAAAAGTTGGAAGTCAAGGAGGACTGGATTGAAACTGTACCGTCACAAAATGATAGGACCCCTGCACTTATAAGTTCAGAGTGTCTGTGGTTGCCTACAAAAGACTGCACAAAATCAAGCCAGTTGACATTGTAGCATAGAGGAAAAGGGGTTGTGCACCCCCACACCACCCACAGTTGAGTGCTATTGACTGTTGATGGCTTCTGAGGAAGGGACAGTACATTTTCTTTAAGGACATGGCCCACAGAAGGTTGACCAATTTTTACTGGATAGCCCAACACCCATTAGTATTCGGCAGCACAGATTTTAATTAATGGGCTATATCAATAGAATATGAACTTAGGACTAGGCAGAGAATGGAAGACTGACCTGAAGTACTTAGAGAGAGGAGTGGGGAGAGTGAATATGACCAAAATACATTGTATTCTTCGTGGTGATATTGTGTTTCCCAAAATATTATGCAATCTAATAAACATATCTGGGGTCAGAGAACAGAGCAGCCACTAGATACACATAGAGGCCAGAAAATGGTGGCACACTCACCTTTAATCCTATCACTTGGGAGGCAGAGATCCATCCAGATCTCTGTGAGTTTAAAGTCACACTGGAAACAGCCAGGCATGGTGACGCATGCCTTTAATCCCAGGAAGTGATGGCAGAAAGCAGAAAGGTATATAAGGCGTGAAAACAAGGAACTAGGCCTGGTTAAGCTCTTAGGTTTTTGAGCAGCACAGTTCAGCTGAGATCCATTCAGATGAGGACTCAGAGGCATCCAGTCTGAGGAAACAGGATCAGCTGAGGAATTGGCAAGGTGAGGTGGCTGTGGCTTGTTCTGCTTTTCTGACCTTCCAGCATTCACCCCAAAACTGGCCTCGTTTGTTTTTATTAATAACATTAAGATTCATGCTACAATTGTCATTTAGCCAATTAAATAATAGATATACAGAAACAACTTATTGTGATACTATGCACAATGCAGTAAAACTCACAATAACACAAGGAACTATTAATATTTAGTGACTACTGGAGGAGGGACATCAGTTTTCTTCATGGTTATTGCCCAACATGAAAGTAGGCAGAGGACAGTGTGAGGCAGAACTTTTCCTGAGTAAGAGGTGAGGGTAGATAAAAGAGGGGAATCACACTGAATATGATCAAAATACATTGTACACATGTATGAAATTATAAAAGAATAAACACAATATTCTCTAAATAAAATAGTCTCCAAAATGTGTGTGTAGAAGATTTAAACTGTCTGCAGAAGGCCCTTCCTATATGGAGATCCAGGGTTCTTTGTATGAAGTAGTGGGTTATTAACTGCCACAAGAAATGTTCTGCAGACTAGCAATAATGAATACTGGATCCTTCAGAGAAAGATTTGACAGCTACACCCTAAAGTGGTATTAGATGAAGTGGCCCAATTCAATGAGATTCAAATTTTATCCTACATATTAACCCACTGATATCATTTCCAGATTTTAAAAAATAGTGTCAAGTCTAACCATCATTTCTCTTGGGAGCTCTCTATACAATGCAGTGCCACATGGAAGAAATTAGCACAGGATGAATTTCACATAAAAGTGTAGTAACATGTATGGTTGTGCTGAAAGGTTAACTGTTGGAGTTCCACTAATGAGTCAAATGCTTAGCCACTCTCAAGGAACTCTTGCTCACCCAGGTATACAGAGACAAGTCCACTTGCATTATTCTGGTTCTTATTCAATATTCCAGTGATTCCTGTCACTGTGTCTTTACTACGAACAATTTCAGGTCCTTTCAGTCTCTTCCCAAGGGCTATGCCTTACATTTAAGACTTGATCTTCCTCAAAATTTCATCAGGACACTTCACAAATACTTCCCTTCAGAAGTCTATTGAGAAAGCATCAACTCCCAGCCTGTGGCTCACAGTAGCTGGAAAACAAATCAAAAGTCATGCAGAGAAAAAAGGAAAATGCTATCTTGTATCTTTATAGAAAAAAAAAACCTAAAGGAAACTTTTCTTTTAAGAGACTCATGCAGAGGAAATACAACTCTGCTTACCACAAGAAAAATGCTAGATTCTCACTCAGTAACAGATTAGTCCTAATACCATCTCATACAGCTCTCCCAGGAGCAATTTTGCTCCACATTTGTAGAGTTGAGTTATCCTTTAGCAAGGTCTCCCAGGTCAAAGAGAAAGAGTATCTTTGTCACAGCTTACAACACAAAAACACAATTTTCTTATATTTTTGTTCTTTGATAGTTTCATACGTGTATATGATTATTTTTGCTTATTTTCACACTACTTTTCCTCTCTCCCTGCAACCCCCTGTTGATGCACTGATTTTTTTCCCCTTCTCTTATTTTTATGTCTTCTTTTTCTATGTGATCCCTGGTTGTTAACAGAATTTCACACAGGAGCCTGAGTAAGAGGTTAATTATTGGAACATAGACAACTGAGCAGTAGCTACACCACTGAAGAAAATCACATTTGTGCCTCAGCAACCATGAAAAGGAAATCATTAGGAAGTGATCATTCATGACTTCTGCATCATTCATGTATCTGGGTTCCTATCTTGAGTTCCTGCTCTGACTTTCATGGATGATGGGCTGTAAGGTATCAGATGACATAAACCCTTTCCTCCACAAGTTGCTTTTGGTCTTGATGCCTTATCACAGCAATAGAAATTCTGTCTAAGGCAGTAAGACTGTTGATGACTTTGTCCCCTATTAGCCTGCATATGGCCTTCTGTTATTCTGAAAGGGATGAAACTTCCAGCTTGGTTTTTCTATGCCCTATGGCTAAAGTGCATGGCGTCTTTGGTGACAATGTCTCCCACCAAGTTTTGTTAAAAGCAATGAAAAGAACCTATATAATTTTGGGGTTCTCTGAGACCTCCATTTCTCAGAGGGAAAGTGGAAGGGAGTGTCCTTTACTGGCTCATAACCTATGGTTTCTGGGAGGAGCATTATCAAAGCATGGAGGGCACCTCCCTTCAAACTTTCTTTCAGTGTTTTGTTTTTAAATCAATGAAAACAGTAGGTTTCCATATGGCTTTTTCATACATCAGTGATTTTAGTTACCTCTCCCCTCCCCTTTTCTCATTCCTACCCACTTTCCTTCCTTAGATCTTTGGGTCCTGCACTTTCCTTCTCTCTACTTTGATGTATGATGTGCTCTATTATTCTCCTTCCCTTAGGGTCTCTTCCCAAGCCCTGACCTTCTCATGGAACCTTTCTATCTTCTCAGGCTTTACTTTTACTCAAAGCTACACATACTAAGAATTCATAGTTAGAATCAACACAGGAGGGAAATATGCCATTTGTCTTCCTGGGCCTTGGGTACCTCACTTATATTATTTTGCTTGGTTTTTAGACTTCTAACTTTTTTTTTTAATACATTGAGTCTAGGAGGAGCATATTTCAGTAAGCTCTTGGGCTCAAATATTAAGTTTCACAGTCTAAATCCTAACATTTTCCACATTTCCTACTTGGGGACTTGCTTGGCTCTGAAACATTGACTATGGAAGTCATTACAGTTTGTGTCAAGGATGTTACCCTTTTCACCTATCTCACCCCTACCTCAAGAAGATCTGTGATTGCTGATAGAATAGCATCCATGTGAAAAAGACAATGGAGTAATGTTAGGTCCAAAACAGGCTCCTAAAATAGCAGTGCTCTTGACAATGTCCTAATATGACAGCCTGGGCCCAATCCAGGCAGGATTCTGATGAGGTAAACAAAAGGATTTGTGTCCCTGTTTGGTAAACAGAAACCTAAACTCAACATTCCTCAGACTGGTTTCTGTTTATCAGGGAAAGCCTCTACTTCCCTCTTCTTCCTCCAACAATAACCTTTGCACTGGTAAAGTGCATCTGAACACTTTAGATTATCTAAACAGCCTGCAACAGACCGAAGTCCTCATGCTAACTCCCAGGCTTTTCTGTCTCACATGCAGCTGTCTTTCCCAACCAAACCGGTTTTTCCTGAAGGCTGCTGTCCTATGTGCTCTGGGGCAGCCTGGCAGTGTCTCCCACCCGCATAGTGTTCTAGTTTGGTGGTTTTACTATGCCTCACTTATAAACAAAAGTGCTTGCTTGTTATGATCTCCAGATCAGGCTCTCTATTCTACCCTAGGAGTTTTGAGTTCAACTTCAGCATACTTCATATTAAATTATGAAATAACCTGAGAAATTGTGAAAGATTTAACTCAGTACATGGTATATAAAATAATGCATACTCAGTCTCAAGGAAGTCAGAAGAAGGCACCAGATTTCCTAGAAACTGAACCTAGGTCCTCTGCAGGAGCAACAAGTGCTTGCCTGGCCATCTCTCCATCCCCCAAAACCTTTTCTTATCACCTAGATGATTTTATAACTCTATAACCTTCCTTATTCACCTCAAGTATATAAGAATGTCGTTATGATTCACATTTTTCTTGAATGTTCTTTTTAATGGCTCAATAATGTCACATTAATGAACAATTTACTTAAGATTACCCATTACTAAATGTTTATATATTCTTGTTTTGTAGATACTATAGAAAATTTTCTAGTACAGAGAATTTCACATAAATCTCTATAAGCATTTATAATTATTTTCTTAGAGTCTATGAAATAGAACTAGGAAATTGATATTTTTAATAAATTATAAAAATATAATAACTCCATATATGTATTAATTTCACTATCAAACATATTAACATTGAATACTATGTTTTTAAATTCACATTGCAAACCTTAGTATTTAGTTGGGTGTGGTGGCATGTGCCTTTAATCCCAGTACTCAGGAGGGGCAGAGGCAGAAGAATCTCTGTGAGTTCAAGGCCATCTTGGTCTATAACTTGAGTTTCGGGACAGCAAGGGTTGTTATACAGAGAAACTCTATCTCAAAAAAAAAATCAATGAAGCAAACAAAGAAAGAAAACTGTAATGTTCTAATTAAGATATTTGATAAACTTGAAATATAATCTGCTGCTATAATAACTGGATTAGTGACACGTGGGAGACTAAATTCCAGATATTGATGGGTGGTGACTAGGCTAAAGAAAATGATGTGAATGCATGTTTTTCCTGCTAACTGTCTTGGGGAAGTGTCATGGTGGCAGCCAAGAGATGACAAGCCCACACAGATCTCAGAGGTCACCCTGGGTTGATACCCTGCTGTCTTGGGACACCATGAATATTAGAGTCCCTGAGGAAGAATACCAAAGAAGCAAAAGATATACATACAAAAGCTTGCTCCGTGGAGGATCTCTTAAAGTCCTGAGTGGAGTATAGGTCAGAGTATGATGTGAGGGAAAGAAAGATGAGAAACAGAACCAACTGTGAAGAATAAAGGGAACTGTGCCCAGATGAAGCATGGGGCTGGAAACAGCACATCCTGTCAACAGCCATAATGGGACACCTCATATTTTAGGAGCCATCTGTTACCATACCAAGAAGAGTCATGGTTCAATAGTGTGGAAAATTAACCTTAAACTAAATACAGTGCTAGTTCTGTCTCACCCGACAAAGCCTAAATGCAAGCAAGACTTGTATGTCTCAAACAATTCTCAAGTAGTTGAATAGCATCCTCAAACAAAATTAAACTACAATGACGTAACATTTCAAAGACCTAACATGGCAAAATGCACAGTGCCTACTCAACAGTCAAATATTACCAAGTCTGAAAGAGGAGAAAAATGCAACCTATGGTGTGAAAAAAAAATCAGTTAGTAAAACTAATCAGAAATAACTCAAAAAACTAGTAAACAGGCACTAAAGTATTGTACCAACAATCTGTATGTGCCAGAAAAGTAAGATAATATCAGATATTTTGAGAGATAAATTATATATAACATACACTGAATTTCTAGACATAAAAGCTAGATTGTTTGAGATGGAAGAAACACATTGGATTGGTAGGATTAATTGAAAATAAAATACTATACAAGAAAGGTATGGCAGTTAGTGTAAATTTTCTTCTTGACAGGATCCCCTAGGAGATGGGCTGCCTCTGGCAATAGGGGACCATGTATATCTCTCTATATATATATCAATATATATATATCGATATATATATCAATATATATATCGATATATATATCTATATATATCAATATATATATTATTTTACAATACCATTCAGTTCTACATATCAGCCATGGGTTTCCCTATTCTCCCCCCTCCCCCCCCCTCCCCTTACCCCCAGCCTACTCCCCATTCCCACCTCCTCCAGGACAAGTCCTCCCCTGAGGACTGCGATCAACCTGGTAGACTCAGTCTAGGGAGGTCCAGTCCCTTCCTCCCAGACTGAGCCAAGTGTCCCTGCATAAGCTCCAGGTTTCAAACAGCCAACTCATGCAATGAGCACAGGACTTGGTCCCACTGCCTAGTTGCCTCCCAAACTGATCAAGCCAATCAACTGTCTCACCTATTCAGAGGGCCTGATCCAGGTGGGGGCCCCTCAGCCGTTGGTTCATAGTTCATGTGTTTCCATTCATTTGGCTATTTTTTTTTTCAATAATTGAGTAAAACTGAAATTTACTATAAGCCACAGTCGTCCTAGGGACCTCCATGCTATATATATAGCCTCTATGGTTCTATGGGTTGTGGTCTGATTGTTCTTTATTTTATATCTAGAATCCACCTATGAGTGAGTACATACCATAACTGTCTTTCTGGGTTTGGGTTACCTCACTCAGGATGATTTTTTTCTAGTTCCATCCATTTGCCTGCAAATTTCATGCTTTCATTGTTTTTCTCTGCTGAGTAGTACTCCATTGTGTATATGTACCACATTTTTTTTCATCCATTCTTCCGTTGATGGGCATCTAGGTTGTTTCCAGGTTCTGGCTATTACAAATAGTGCTGCTATGAACATAGCTGAGCATGTATCTTTATGGTATGAATCAGCATTCCTTGGGTATATGCCCAAGAGTGGGATGGCTGGGTCTTGAGGTAGTTCGATTCAATAGGGGACCATCTTGATCATGTTGGCTGATGTGGGAAGACCCATATTAATTGTGAATGAGACTGTTCCCTAAGCAAGGAGTCCTGGACTATGATAGATACATAGATAGATACATAGATAAATAATAGATGATAAATATTACTACAAAACACATATTTACATAACAGCATAGCAATTTTGCCATTATACTCACAAACTATAAATTATGCACAGGCTATCAATAGGTCAATAAATAAGCAATTGCTTATTTATATAATCTATCATTACTATATAAGAAAAAAATTGTTGATACTTATCTCTAATCAATGACTATGTAAAATAATTATTATACGGGGTTTATACAGAAAAATATATGGTACATGAGTCTCCTTACATGAAAAATTTTAACTGACACCATGAATTAACCTACACAAAAATAAAACAAGTAGCTTTTGAGGAGATGGGAAGACTGACTGCAATACAAAATGAAAGATCTGCCTTGCAAAGTATAAATACTTCATGTTCTGATTGTGATTGTAGTTTTGAGCAAAAATGACTTTGACAAAAGTCCTTAAATGTAAAATGAATGAAATTGACTGTATGTAATTTTATGTAAGTAAGTTCACTCAAAAAATTATTTGGGTTTATTGTATAACCCCTAGCTGTGCCTTTCAAAAGGGCAAAATCACTCCTTTTGACAAGAACAAGAAAAAGACACAGAAGCAGAGAAACAGAGAAATGTGGCAGTGATCTGTGATTGGGCATATTTTATAGAAGCTTAAGTATCCCAGGGTAACATGATGATAATAGCATGCTAACATTAGGCATAAAGTAAGCTGGTCACTACAGTACACAGCATAACTATTCTGGAATGAGAGTGGTATAAATGAATGAATGGTGATTGCTGATTGATTAGAGGAGGCCTAGGATAAGACTATTACCATCTCAATATGCATTATTCAATATTGTGTAAGAGTAAGAAGATCTGAGACCTCAAATCTTGTGAACTATGTTTTAAATTGATTTTTTTAAAGGTATGAATTCATTGGGTTTCTTTTTATTTTCTCCAGTTTCTACATGAAGGCAAATAGATTCTATAGTTCTCTTTTCTTTCCTTTTTCTCCCTTTCTGCAGTACTTGGAATTGATCCCCAGGGCTTCCATGTTGTGGGTGATCAGCACTAAGCTGTATCTCATGAAGGACTTGTGACTTCAAACAAGAGCCCTACAATGGTATTGCCTGTGTAATGCATATTTGCTATTAGCTCACCTCAATTTGAAACTTTAAATAGACACTGAGAAAGATGTATCCTCAGAAATCTACACTACAGAAAAAGATAAAGAAATGTCTCTTAGGGCAAACTTACAAGATCTAGCAAAAAAATATTACCGCCCACTCTGGAGTGAAATTCAATATTTTATGTTCAGTTGCCATCGATGAATTTCTGAAATATGTTATAAATATGACTGTTTATTCTTGTTCAGAGGATCAAGCACCTATTCTGATTCCCAGGGACAAGTATTGGATGTTGTCTTATTTTTAGTTGTGATAAAATAGTCTGAAACACAACTTAAAATATGATTTTATTTATGCTGTGGAACACTTGTATTAATGATGCAAAAAGAGATATAACTGATTTATCTGGCTCACATTTCTATGTCACGTCCATCATGACAAAAAAATCATGACAGAATTTTGAAGCAGCTAGTCACATTGCAGAAAGAGATAAATGATTGTGCCCAGCTCTCTCCATTTAATGCAGTCCAGGATTCTAGCCCAAGGAATGTTACCACCCATAGTGGGTGGGTCTTCTCACCTCAATCAATTTCATGGAGACAGTCCCCTTTAAGTAAGGCCAGAGGCTCAATTCCAATTCAGATCTCATTATGGTAGTAACAACTATAATTCCATGCCTTATCAATTTGATACCCAAACATACCACATTGAATTATAAACTCCCAAGCATGACCTCAAAATCTTATTTTCCTCTCATAATGCAAAATGAAACCCAACTTCAAAAATCCATATATTCTTTAGCAATTCCATCAGTTTAAAGTTCCTTTGCTGCTCCAAAACACCATGGGTTATTAAATGAAAATCCCTGAGCCATATATGGGATAGCTTCTTAAGAGTTCTTCTTCAGAAGACCTCCAAAACAATATGGCTCTTCCCATTCTAATTGGCTTCTCGATAGAACTAGATGATTTAAAAAAAAAAGCTATTGCTGAAGACATCACACATTTACATTGCAAGATATAGTAAAATCAATCTAGACCTGAGCTGGAAGCAGAAGAGGCATTTGACAAAATCCAACATCCCTTCATGATAAAAGTCTTGGAGTGATCAGGAATACAGGGAACATACCTAAACATAATAAAAGCAATTTACAGCAAGCCAACAGCCAACATCAAATTAAATGGAGAAAAACTCAAAGCAATTCCACTAAAATCAGGAATGAGGCAAGGTTGTCTGCTCTCCCAATACTTATTCAGAATAGTGCTTGAAGTTCTAGCCAGAGCAGTAAGACAACATAATGAGGTTAAGGGGATACAAATTGGAAAGGAAGAAGTCAAGCTTTCCCTATTTGCAGATGACTTGATAGTATACTTGAGTGACCCCAAAGATTCAACCAAGGAATTGATACAGCTTATAAACACCTTCAGCAATATAGCAGGATACAAGATCAACTCAAAAAAATCAGTAGCCCTCCCATATACAATGGACAAAGAAGCTGAGAAGGAAATCAGAGATACATCACCCTTTACAATAGCCACAAATGATATAAAATACCTTGGGATAACACTAACCAAGCAAGTGAAGGACCTATATGACAAGAACTTTAAGTCCCTGAAAAAAGAAATTAAAGAAGATGTCAGAAAATGGAAAGATCTCCCATGCTCATGGATAGGCAGGACCAACATAGTAAAAATGGCAATTTTACCAAAAGCAATCTACAGATTCAATGCAATCCCCATCAAAATACCAACACAATTCTTCACAGACCTGGAAAGAATAATACTCAACTTCATATGGAAAAACAAAAAAACCAGGATAGCCAAAAGAATCCTGTACAATAAAACAATCTCTGGAGGCATCACAATCCCTGACTTCAAGCTCTACTATAGAGCTACAGTAATAAAAACAGCTTGGTATTGGCATAAAAACCGACATGTGGACCAATGGAATCGAATTGAAGACCCTGACATTAACCTGGACACCTATGAACATATAATTTTTGACAAAGAAGCCAAAAGTGTACAATGGAAAAAAGAAAGCATCTTCAACAAATGGTGCTGGCATAAGTGGATATCAATGTGTAGAAGGCTGCAAATAGATCCATATCTGTCACAGTGCACAAAACTTAAGTCCAAGTGGATCAAAGACCTCAACATAAACCCAGCTACTATCTGAACCTGCTAGAAGAGAAAGTAGGAAGTAGTTTTGAACGCATTGGCATAGAAGATCACTTTCTAAATATAACACCAGTAGCACAGACACTGAGAGAAACAATCAATCAATGGGACCTCTTGAAACTGAGAAGCTTTTGCAGAGCAAAGGATATGGTCAACAAGGCAAAATGACAACCTGCAGAATGGGAAAAGGTCTTCACCAACCCCACATCTGACAGAGGACTGATATCCAGAATATATAAAGAACTCAAGAAATTAGACATCAAAATGCCCAACAGTCCAATTAAGAAATGGGCTATAGAACTAAACAAAGAATTCTCAACAGAGGAAACTCAAATGGCTTAACGTCATTTAAGGAATTGCTCAACATCCCTAATTATCAGGGAAATGCAAATCAAAACAACTCTGAGATACCACCTTATGCCTGTCAGAATGGCTAAGATCAAAAACACTGAAGACAGCTTATGCTGGAGAGGATGTGGAGCTAGGGGAACTCTCCTCCACTGCTGGTGGGAATGCAAGCTTGTACAACCACTTTGGAAATCAATATGGCGCTTTCTTAGAAAATTGGGAATCAATCTCCCCCAAGACCCAGCTATACCACTCTTGGGCATATACCCAAGGAATGCTCAATCATACCACAAGGGTACTTGCTCAGCTATGTTCATATCAGCATTGTTTGTAATAGCCAGAACCTGGAAACAACCTAGACGCCCTTCAACTGAAGAATGGATAAATCAAATGTGGTATATATACACAATGGACAATTATCCTGAGTGAGGTAACCCAGACTCAGAAAGACAAATATGGTATGTACTCACTCATAGGAGGATACTAGATGTAAAACAAAGATGACTAGACTGTTACTCACAACTCCAGGGAGGCTACCTAGAAAACAGGACCCCAAGAAAGACACAGGGATCGCCCAATTACAGAGAAATGGATGAGATCTACATGAACAACATGGACATGAGTGGGGCTAATGAAGGGCAAGGGTCGAGGGAAAGAGAGCTTAGGGATGCGCAAGATCCCAGCTAGATCAAGAACAGAGAGGGAGAACAAGGAATAAAAGACCAAGAGAAATGAAGACCACATGAGAATAGGAAGAAGCAAAGTGCTAGAGAGGCCCACAGAAATCCACAAAGATACCCCCACAATAGACTACTGGCAATGGTCAAGAGATAGCCCGAACTGACCTAGTCTGGTGATCGGATGGCCAAACACCCTAATTGTCATGCTAGAAACCCCATCCAATGACTGAGGGAACTGAATGCAGAGATCCATGGCCAGGCCCCAGGTGGAGCTCCAGGAGTCCAATTGGCGAGAAGAGGAGGGTTTGTATGAGCGAGAATTGTTGAGACCAAGGTTGGATAAAGCACAGGGACAAAAAGCCAAACAAATGGAAACACATTAACTATGAACCATTAGCTGAGGAGCACCCAACTGGATCAGGCCCTCTGGATAAGTGATACAGTTGATTAGCTTGATGCGTTTGGGCGGCATCCAGTCAGTGGGACCTGGTCCTGTGCTCAGTGCATGAGTTGGCTGTTTGAAACCTGGAGCTTATACAGGGACACTTGGCTCAGTCTGGGAGGAGGGGACTGGACCTGCCTGGATTGAATCTACCAGGTTGAACTCAATCCTCGGGGAAGTCTTTGCCCTGGAGGAGATGGGAATGGGGGCTGGGCTGGGCTGGGAGGAAGGTGGGGGGGGCAGGGCGGGAGGAGGGAGAACAAGGGAATCCGTGTCTGATATGTAAAATTAAATTAAATTATAAAATAAAATTAAAAAAAGAACTAGATGATTTTTTTAAAAAAAGCTATTGCTGAAGACATCACACACTTCCATTGCAAGATATAGTGAAATCAATCTAGACCTGAGTTGGAAGCCTCCTTCCTCCTAGCTAGCTTTTATGATAACAGAAAGTGCTATGCAGGCTACTGGGGGAGAAGAGTCACCATCAACTTTACCCAGCCTTGAATCCCATGAACTGTACTACCAACTTGCCAGATAAGATGTGCCCACTTGTGCCAGAGTGTCACATTATTAGGAGGTAACCAATTATTCTTTTATGGGACTTTTCCAAATGAGGAAACTCATTTCTGACACTGTAAATTCAGTCAAAAACACATTATTGAAGAAGTCTTAGGCAGTAAGAGGGAGCTTTTGATGTTCTTTTGCAATAGAGAGATGGTGCCAAAGTATCTTCTAAATATTTAAGAGCCTTCACCCCTACCGTCTTGTGTTCAGGTTACTGGAAGATATTCTGCATGCCTCCAAAGGAGAAAGGTAAACACCAGCCCAGCTACAAACCCTTTGAGCTACACTGGTGGCTTGTCTGCAATACATAATGGTGCAATAGTGGCAAAAACCATGTGGAAGTAATCAACAAACTGGACTTAAGGCCCACTCCATGAGATGGAACCCATATGCTATACTGCCTGAGTGGCCAAGAGCCCGAGACTAGACAGGCCAGGAACCTAATGGGAAACCATAGTGCCATTCGGCTAAAGGACCATAGCAATAAAATGTCTCCTGATAATATTCTGCTACACTCTTAGGTCAGTGTCTTGCTCAGCCACTATCAGAGATTCTGCCTTCTGCAGTAGATGAGAATGAACACAGAGACTCACAGCTGGACAATGTGCAGAGAATGAGAGACCTTGGAACAGTTGGTTCCTAATGGGATGTCTCCATCAATTCCCTCTTCTCACAGCTCAGGGAACTCTGCAGAAGAGGAAGCAGAAAGATTGTAAGAGCCAGAGAGGATGAAGAACACCAAAAACCAAAACCTTCTAAACACAACAGGACTGATGCACATATGAATTCACAGAACCTGTGTCAGCATGAATGGGGCTTGCACAGGTCCAGGCTTGATGGGGTCCCAGCATTGAGAGTGCAAGTGAACATAAGCTCTAACCCAGAAGCTATCTCCAATTGATAAGCACTCACAAGTGAAAAATTAGTTTTCTCCAACAGAGTCTCACTGAGTGTACAAATGAATCATATAGCCAGGCCTCAATGCCCAGCCATAAATGGCCAACATAAAACAAACTCAATCATATTTTGGCGGGTTTGGATTTTGTTGTCGTTGTTATTGCTTATCTGTGTTGAAATGCTTTGGGCAGTACTTCCTCCTTCCCTACCTCTCCCCCTCCCTCCCTCCCTCCCTCCTTCCTTACCTTTCTCCCTTTCTTCCTTCCTTTCCTTTTCCTTCCCGCCATGCCTTCTTTCTTTTCTCTCTCTCTCTCTTTTTTCTCTTTCTTTCTTTCTTTCTTTCTTTCTTTCTTTCTTTCTTTCTTTCTTTCTTTCTTTCTTTCTTTCTCTCTTTCTTTCTTTCTTTCCTTCTCTCTCTCCTCTCTCTCTCATTCTTTCTTCCTTTCTTTCTTTTATTATGCTAAAAATCTTTTGTTTATATAATATGTTTATAGAGTATGGCTTCTGATTTTTAGTTTTTATGGGATTTCTGTGTTTATATCTGTATCTATATGTGTCTCCTCTGCTTTTTCTTTGATTCTTTGTTTTTCTGTTCATTTGTTTGTTTTGTCCTATTCAGGTTTGTGTGATTTTATTTTATCTTATTTTATTATTTTTTTCTTTTTAGATATCTGTTTTTTTTTCTAATAAGGACCAAGAAAGGATATGGATTTGGGTGGATGGGAGGAACCTGAAAGTTGAGGGAGGGAGAACCATAATCAGAATATATGGCATGAAAAAAATTCTATTTTCAATAAAATATTATTTTCTGATGCATAATCCTCATGCTTACATAGCAAACACCCTACTGTTCCCTGTGGGTATCTAGTTTTCCTAATGTCATTTGTCAAATAGGCTGTCTTTTATCCAGTGTGTATGCTTTTGACACCTTTTTTAAACATTGGGCGTCTATAATTGCGTGGGTTTTCTTCGGGGCCCCCTGTTATACTCCACTGGTCTTCGTGTCTATTTTGGTGTAAGTATCATGTGGTCTTTTTCATTAATGCTGTGCAGCACAATTTTAGATCAGGTGTTGTGATACTTTTTGTTTTTAAGATTTCTTGGGCTATCTACAGTCATTTGCTGTTTCCACATGAATTTTAGAATTTTTCTCCCAGTTCTGAGAAGAATGTCATTGGAATTTTGATGGAAATTTCATTGAATGTGCAGATAATTTTTGGTAACAAACAAAGTATTAATGCTCCTTGATATTGATTGTGGCAAGCTAGGAGCCTTTTTGTTAACTAGTATCTTCCTCCATGACATTTTTCATACCAAAAGTTTTCAGTGTAGAGATATTTTAAATGCTTGATATCCTAGACAGGTTTTTAAGCTATTATCCTCACTGGCCAGTTACTCCTAGCAAATTGGCGAGCTCCAAGTGTAGTGAAAGATGCTAGATCAAAAAATTAAGTGTAACACAATAGAGAAAAATATTGGAAATCGACCTCTTGCCTCCACACAGGTGTGAACATGTGTAGATGTGAACATGTGTGCATCTGAACCCACACATTAATGTGCACACACATACATTACAAATAAAATATACATATTATAAATTATTAACTAAATAAATAAAAAAGTCTTGAAATGAGTATGGGGAAACATCTCAGGGTGTGCTGTAACCATAAATTAAAAAGTCCCAAAAATTGACAAATGGGATTATATAAAATTTTAAAGCTTTTACTTAGCATAGAGAATTACCAACAGAATAAAGGAAATCAGCCTATAGATTTGGGAGAAAAATCTTTACCAACTATGCTTCAGACAAATATAGAATATTTAAAGCATTACAAAAATTAACACCCACAGTCACAAAAATAAAACCAACAATACTTTGTATCAATAAATAGACTAGAGAACACAAAAGATAGATTTCAAAAGAAAAAAAAAGGATTCAGAAAATGTTTTTAAGATGTTTGGTATTCTTAACTGTCAGGAAAATGCAAATTAAAACTGCTTTGAGATTCTACCTAATCCCCATCATAGTGGTTATCACTAAGAAGAGGACTGTAGCGAGGGAAAAAGTAAGACACCATTCTATGAAGAGGGAAATGGGAAAAAGAAATAAGGGAGACTTACCTGGAGATGGGTGAAGGGAGGGCAACAGAGAGAGAGGGAAGGGGAATGAGGAGGGATAAATAACACTAAGAATGCTTGATGAAGCCATGTGAAACTTACTATTTTATATTTACTTAAAATTACATATAGTATATAAGCTTTCATATATATATTGAAGTTATACCACTTGGGGTGATAATGCTTTCACCCTAAACCATAAACTACCTAACAAAACTCCAGCACTAGGTATGAGCACCTCCTTTAAAGTTGCTGGGCAGAAGAATCAATACAGCCATCTAAACAATATAGTCTACTGGTGTTGTCCTTCATTCCTTCCAGAAAAAAAGAATGTAAGAATGTATTGCCAAGAACACCACAAACTTTGGACACAGAAATTAAAGGAACTGATCTGAATCTGAATTGGAAGCTTCCTCCATGAAGATTAGCTCTCATAGCATCAGAAGAAGTTACATAAACACTAAGGGAGAAAAAAACTAATAGTCCTGGTCAACCTTAGTGCCTACACACTACAAGAATGTGTAACACAGAAAGATATCCCTAAAGGTGCATGAGTGGCTCTTAGGTGAAGGCAGTAACCAACAGTCACTAAATTAGACTTAAGTCCCAGTCAACAAGAGGGAATTCATGCCTGACATTGTAAATCCAGCCAACCACCCTTGGCTGGTGAGGCCAGGGAACCTAGAGAGATCTACCACTGCCATTTTCCTAAACCAGTGTAAGTTCTAACTGCATTCTCAATGCTTACCCTTATTGCAAAAGAGATCCTCAAAGAAAGCCACAATTGGTGAAAACGCAGAAGAACTGATCATGGAATACTCATCTCCAGTTACTGTATTTACAACACAGCCCCTACACCTAAGACTCAGGGAACAACATGCTGGAAGAGGGGGAAGAAGTGTTGTAAAAGACCAGGGACCAGGTGTCTACTGTGAGATAGTCTCTTCTGGGAAAAGACAAAGGACACGAGGTATGTAGGGAGGAAGGGAAAGATGCATAAATATGCTCAAAATATGTTGTGTGATATTCTTAAAGAATTAACAAAAATATCATACTGTTTTTTAAAAAATAAGAGTGAAGATTTCTCAAAAAATTAAAACTATGACCTAACTATACCCCTGCACATATTCCCAAAGGATTCTACATCTATATTAGCCTAGATATCCATTAACCAATAAATAGAAAAGGAAAATGTGACAGTTACACATGATGGAATTTTATACAGCTAAAGAAAAGAAAATCTTCAGGAAAATGAATCAAACTAGAAAATAACTATAAAGTAAGATTACTTACCCCCAGAAACACAAATACATATTTTTCTCTCCTGTGCAAGCCCTAGCTTCTAATTTATGTGTATTTATGTGGGAGCAAGTGATTATAAATCTAGAAAAGTGATCATAAGAGAAGAAAAGTAAAGATCTGTGGGAAAAAGCAAAAGAAGACACATGACATGAAAAAGGAAAGGAGAATGCTGGGAATGGAATGGTATAGACTGGACGGGAAGGCATGGAGATGGTAGAGTAGAAACTAAGAGGGGTCGAATCAACCAAAACTATATATATGAAAATGCCACAAGGAAATTTTTTGTTTTGTATACTAATTTAAAAAATAAAGGACACCAAAAGAAAAGCCATGGTAAAAAGTAAATAAGTGGGAGACACTCCTGACTTACCTCAAAAGCCATTTAGTAGTCCCATCTTGTATTAGTCAAGGTTCTTTTGAGGAACAACCAATGAGATGACTGTAGGCATAATATAATACCTATTAAAGAATCTATTAAGAAATTTACATTAATATAGCAGTAATGGCCTAATCACACTTGACAGGTTTAGAAGCGGGTAGTTGCTTGGTCTCTCCAAAGTTAGAGCTGTCTCACAGTGGCTGTTTCTCCAAGCAGGACTGAAAACCTGGCAGTTGCTCTCTCCACAAGGGTAGGTGCTCAGCAGTCCCATTGTGAAGCTGAAAACTTAGATGATTCCCAGAAAGTGACTGATCCTCAGTCCATGATAGGATCCTGGAAACACTCACTGATTGTGATATCAGTGAGGGAATCAGCAGCAGCAGCAGCAACAACAACAGGATAAATCAATTCCCAGTAAGATGGAAGAACAAGAGGGCAGAGGTGAGCTATCTTCCTCTACCAGATCCCTTTTGTCTGGACTATTACCAAGAGGTACTGTATACTATCAGGGAGGGTTGTCCCCATCTATTACGAATCTAGTTTAAAGCAAGGTGGTGGTGGCACAGGACTTTAATCCCAGCACTTGGGAGGCAGAAGAAAATGAAAGTTAGTAACTTTTCATACCCATGTATGCATGCTACAAATAGCAACATGCTATTTGCCAAACACTTATATAATCATAGGAACACACAGAAATGTGGCCTCTTCTATCACAGAATTCCTACTGTGCCACAGCATCAACAACTTGCTGTTTTTTAATGCATATTTTAACATGATGGTCTCTAATTATTCAGAGAAAGAAAACATGTAGCAGATGCAGCAATTCCTAATGGAATCATCATGGTACCACCTCATGCCATCAACCTTCAGCTCACAGCAGAAATCTTGACCTTCAGTAGTTGAAGTGAAAATGCAGTAAAGATCTCTTTGTATCACAGTTCTCCCTTCCCACATATTACGTGAGAAATGGAAGACCATGATAGTAGACTTGATTTATTACACCTGTTCAAGTTTCTGAAGTGTCCTATGCATTTTCACATCACTCACTTCTTGATCTGCCTAATACTAAATCTTCATCTTTGAAAGGACACTGAAAATCCAGGTGAAATTCTTCTGCTCTAGATTACATTGCTAATGTTGAGTCAAATTTAGTTATGCTAATTACTAACCAGGAAAAGGTGTTACATGTTGAAATACACAGGTGAAAAAAAGTAATGCCTATTTACATCAAACACATCCGTCAAATGTTATTCCTTTGCAGCAGTATGGTGTTATTCTACAAAGAGTGGGAAGCTTCTATGCAGTGTTGTGTATTTGTAAGATGAGACACATTTGGAGTTTTCTTTCCTAGTAACAACTCTACAATGCCATTGCGCCAAAGCTTAGAACACACAACACTGAAGACCCCTGGAACTAGATGCAGTCTGCCAGAATCGGAGTAGTATTCATGTTGAACATAATAATAACTGTGGACTAGACAGTATTTTGCAAATGGAAACAACATATGGTCTTCAATAAAGTGTAAGGTACAGTATAAAAAGGTCACTTCTAAGGAATGTTCCTAAGAAGTACAAATAGAAATAAACTCAATATTCCTTTTGTAATAAAGAAAAGAGAGAAAAATTACCTGAATATTTGCATCCTAAGAATTCATGAGGGAGAAGTTTACATAGCCATCTCCTTTCTCTCTCTCATCAAAAACATAAAGGACAGCTATATCACAGAGGGAAGCAAAATCTAGAAGGATTGTTCAGACACATCAGAATCCAGTGTAATATATAGCTATTTGCTCTCATCAAAAATTATCTATGATTTAAAAGTTAGTATGCAACATTTATATATTACTGAAATGAATTTAAAAGCTTGATGACTAAAGCTCTAAAACTGCGTTTGCATTTTACCACATCACAATATCACCTATACCACCCAACCAAAAGGGGAAAGATCTCTAAAGTAAACATCTTTACTTTTATCTTTCTGGAAAATCTTCATAGCATTCTTCTGTAGAAATTGTTTACGTTTAAAGTGTAACAGGGGGCCTGTGAAATGTTGTCATGGAAACCATGACAGTAGGGGGAAAGAGAAATTTGAGGATTTAGTGAATATTTTTGATTTTTCAAATACAATAGCTCCCTTAACAAAGTCAGCTGTACCATATGGTGAACTATGTGTGGCAATTTTCTAAGCTTACAAATAGAATTCTGCAGCATGTGATCAACTACTCAGTCAGTGCATTCCAAGTGAGGCCCAATTCCACTCCTGCTCAACATTCCCAAGGTGATTAGATGCCAACACGCTGCACACTGCAAACAAAGAACACTTTCTTAATTTCTTTGCCTGTAGCTGTGATAAGAGACCAAAGCAACTTAAGGGAGGAAGGGCTTATTTTTGGAATACAACTTCAGAGGGAGAGAGTTGAAAAAATGTGATGGCAAGGAAAGGCAAGATGGCAGGAGCCAGAGGCTGGCTGCTAATAATATATCCATACTCAGGAAGCAGAGAAGGAATGAGAAATTGGATCAGGCTATACAACCTCCAGGCCACCCTAGTGGCCAACTTCTTCAAGAAAGGTTCCACAGTCTTCCCAAATAGATCCCAACACTGAAGATCAAGTGTGCAAACATGTGAGCCTATGAATAATATCTCACATTCAAGACACAAGGAATTACTTAATATTTAAGGTCCCATAAAATAATGATTCTTGGAATAGGATAGAAGTTTATTAAAATTACCCAGTTCAAAAAAAAATAGAGAAGCCAGTGGATTCAAAAGCCAGACTTCTTTTATTTTTTTTAATCTACTGATTTTTTTTTTGTGGATTTCACATTATGCATCCTGATTCTACCCATCTCCCTGTCCCTTAGAATCCACCCTCCACCCTTGTTCCCACCCCTCCCCCAAGATAAAACAAAATTTTAAAAGAAAAGAAAAATATCATCATGGAAGCTGTAGTGTGACACAGTGAGTTTACCCTTTAGTCCATATATCTTACATGCAAGTGTTCTTTGAAATGAGTCTTTGGTCTGGTTCAAGGCCTCTGATTTCTGCTACACTATAGATATTGGGCCCTTAGTGGGACTCCTGTTGGATATCCTCTTCAGTCTGTGTCATGGAGATCCTGCAACTTTGCATCTGCAGGACAGGCCCCTTCATATGCTTCAGCAGATCATAGATGGGGTGGATGTTGGGATGGGCCAACTCAGCTCTGGTTCTGGGCCTGGGTGGTTAGGTTGGTCCACCCACCAGCTCTCCCTCATCTTCATCATCAGGGTGAGCTCTCCAGCACCAAGCCAGCTAGCTCACCCTATGTAATAAGCAGCAAGGGGAGGGGCCAGTTCTCCTGCTCTAATGACCCAGCTCAGCTACACCTATACCACCAGGGCCAGTTTTAATCTGTTGCCCATGCAAGGTTCAGGGGCCACTCTGCTGAGTACTGAAGCTGGTGAAATGCAGAGCCAGCTCTCTTGCTCTTGTGACTTCAGGGCCAACTTTCCTACCTGCCACAGACAGTGAAGAATGTTTTCTCTCCCTCATTCCCACAACTTTATGGCAGATGAGGGGTAGGGCCAGATCTCTTGCACTTACATTCTTGGGCTGGCTCATCCCAGTCAACTGGGTCAACTCTATTGTGATGTCTAGGTGAACTGCAGGGCTGCTCTCTGGAGTGTTATAGCTGGTGAGGGGCAGGACCAGCTCTCTCCCTGCCATAGACAGCAAGGGGCAAAGTGGAGAGGGTTTCATTTCCTCAGCCTCACCATGACATGGCAGATGAGGGTTACAGGGCCAGCTCTCCCACTCTCACGACCTCAGAGCAGGCTCACTTGCACCCATGCCAGCAGGGTCTGCACTACTGTGCTGCCTAGGAGAGGTGCAGGGCCTGCTCTCCCAAGTGCTGCAGCCTCTGAGGAGCAGGGCCAGCTCCCCGACTCTCATGACCCAGCGGCCCACTTTCCCACCTGCCAGAGTATCCAGGGGTGAGGAGCAAAGGGGGACATCTCTTCCTTGCTCACACCACATGATGACAGATGAGTAGTGGGGGGTATCACACCCTTGGGGCCATGAGGTGCAGGGCATGCTCTCCCAAGTGCTGTAGCAGGTGAGGTGCTGGGCCAGCTCACTGGTTCTCATGATCTCAGGGCCAGCTCTCCCACCTGTCACAGGTGGTGGGGGAGAGGGCATATCGTTGTTCACACTACCATATAGCAGATGAGGGCCAAGGAGCAGGGAGAGGGGCTGCTCAAGGTGGCAAAGAGTGAGTGGGGAGAGCATCTTTCCCTTGCCCACACCACCACAAGGCAGATGAGGAGAGCAGGACCAGTTTTTGCACTCTCACACCCTCAAGGCCAGCTCACCCATACCGCTGCCAACCAGGCCAACTCTGTTTTATTGTCCATGCAAGGAGCAGGACCCACTCTCTCAAGTGTTGCAGCTGGTGAGGGCAAGGGCCAATTCTGTGCAGCCCTAACCTCTAAGCCTTCAGTGACAAGAGGACCCTCAGACATCAACACAGACCATGGCTGCAGCAGGGTCACAGGCATAGACATGGCTCTTGGCAACAGCCCAGACCCAGACATCACCATGGCCATGGGTAACAAGCAAGCAACCCACCTCAACCTACTCCTCACCATCTTCAACTATTTGGATCTGCCTCTTTCCACCAGACATAAACCATTCTTTCTTTTTCTCTTCCATACCCCACCATATATTTGCTCATCATAATATCACTTAACTGCCTGATCTCTTCCTGGCCAGGCTGACATTTGGATCTTCATCTCTTGCTCAGTCTTAATGGTGCTGGGCAGGCTCCTGCTGTCTCCTCCCAGAATGGCAGACTTCTTTTAATTAAAATATTATTTCTCCCTTGCCTTTTCTCCCTCTAATCTCTCCCATGTCCCCTCCCTCCAACCTCACCCACACCCCACTTAATATCTTTCAAGTTCATGGCCCCTTTTATTTGAATACATCTATATGTTTTATATATACGTATATGTATACATATATATGTTTAACCTGCTTGTCGCTAGAGTTTTTCTGCCTTGCCCACAGTCAGGACAAATCTTTGTCACCCGCCAGTCCCACAGCCGCTCAGACCCAACCAAGTAAACACAGAGACTTATATTGCTTACAAACTGTATGGCCGTGGCAGGCTTCTTGCTAACTGTGCTTATAGCTTAAATTAGTCCATTTCCATAAATCTATACCTTGCCACGTGGCTGGTGGCCCACCGGCATCTTCACATGCTGCTGGTCATGGCGGCATCTGGCAGTCAGTCCTTCTGCCTTCCTGTCCTTTTATTTCTCCTCTCTGTTAGTCCCGCCTATCCTTCCTGCCTAGCCACAGCCGATCAGGTTTTATTTATTGATCAATCAGAACAACTTGACATACAGACCATCCCCCAGCACAGCCAAGTGCAGACCATCTCAGACACCTGCACTCAGGCCCATGGTCCTAATCATCCTCTATACGGACCTGCTGGGTAACGCCACAAAGAACCCAAGAAGGGCTCCCATAGGACATACAGAACATCCCACAGCACCTGCTGAATCCATTTAGTGTTGCTTGTGACTGACCAATTGGTATTGGATAACCAATAAGGGGATTATTCCCTGGTGAAGACTAATTCTCCCTCTCTCAGCAGTTGTTAGTTGTCAGAAGTCCTTTATCTAAATGTGGAGACCCAAGAGATTTCCCCCTTTCACATTAGCTTGTCTTCTGGTGTTGCCCTTGTTGAGGTCTTATTTGGAAAGTTATATTGTTCTGAGATTGTAGGTGTAGCTTCCCTATCATTTCTAGGAGATACAATCTCATGCAGACTTCCTGGTCCTCTGGCTCTTATGACCTTTTAGCATCTTCTTCCTCTATGTTTCTGACCCTTAGGTGTAGAGGTGTTGCGGATGTAATCACTGGAGCCCATTGGCATACATAATTACTTTTCTGCATTTTGACTACTTGTGTTTTTCTATAATAATCTCCACCTACTGCAAAGAGAAGCATCTTTGATGAGAGGTAAGAGCTAAATTTGCTTGTGGGTATAAAGATGAGAGTTTAGATAATTTGAATTATCCTGGTCTAAAAAATTGGTAGTTGTAGCTAGAGTTTTTCTGCCTTGCCCACAGTCAGGACAAATCTCTGTCACCCGCCAGTCCCACAGCCGCTCAGACCCAACCAAGTAAACACAGAGACTTATATTGCTTACAAACTGTATGGCTGTGGCAGGCTTCTTGCTAACTGTTCTTTTATCTTAAATTAACCATTTCCATAAATCTATTCCTTGCCACGTGGCTGGTGGCTTACTGGCGTCTTCACATGCTGCTGGTCATGGCGGCATCTGGCAGTCAGTCCTTCTGCCTTCCTGTCCTTTTATTTCTCCTCTCTGTTAGTCCCGCCTATCCTTCCTGCCTAGCCACAGCCGATCAGGTTTTATTTATTGATCAATCAGAACAACTTGACATACAGACCATCCCCCAGCACAGCCAAGTGCAGACCATCTCAGATACCTGCACTCAGGCCCATGGTCCTAATCATCCTCTATGCGGACCTGCTGGGTAACGCCACAAAGAACCCAAGAAGGGCTCCCACAGGACATACAGAACATCCCACAGCAGGTAGTAGTAGAATCTCTTCTAAAAATCCATGGCCTCAATAGCCCTTGATGTCTGGATAAGTTTCTAGTATTGGTACCACACATGATTTATTTTTCCTGTTGAAAGGACCTTAAGTCCAATTAGAGAGCTGTTAGTTACCACCCAGATATTAGGGCTACTATCGAACCTATAGAAATATCTTGTTGTGCTGGCCATTGTTGCGGTTCATAAATTTCATAGTTTAGTAGAACTGTTGATTGCTTTTTACTTCAGCAGCTTGCATAGTGCCCTCCAATACTGTGAAAACTTATCCTCAGGGTGGAGAGTTTTATGTCAGATCCAGCTTGAATCTTTCAAATCCTGTGTCCTAAGTCCATGCTGTGATTAACAATAGAGACTTACCTTCTACCTCTAGAACACAACCAAGGGCAACAGCTGTAGCCTGAGTTGTTTTGAGGATCTCTTGGACTCTCCTGACCAACCAACAGCTTAGAAAGAGGTTGGTCTTTCCTCATACTCATGCTGGATTTTTGTTCATTGCTGATCATGTCTCTGGGAAAATAGATTGTGCTTAGGTTTTGTTACTCCTTTCCTTCCAGCATCAAAAAGCTATAATGTTGCCCTTGCTATAATACAAGCATTTTCATAATTTAAGTATTTCTTAAATCTAAACTATAAGTCAGATTTTGCTGCAACATACATCACCACAAAAATCTAATTTTCACAGTAGAGGATTTATTACTTTCACATGCACCTGAGGAACCCACCTCTACTTTAGGCTGCAGGTTTATTGGCTGAGGCAGTCAGGTTTCTTACATCTAACACTGGACCCCAAGCTGGAGGGCTAGCATCTATTCTCTCTGGTCTCCCTAAGGCATTAGCCACAGTACAAAAGGGTAAAGAAGACCATCAAACAAATGCATTTGAAGCCTCAATTTTCATCACATTTTCTTTGTTTTTATTATTAAGAAATTTTCTATTCATTTTACATACCAACCACAGATCCCCACCTCGTTCCTCTTCCCGTCCCCCAGCCTTCCCCCCAGCCTTCCCTCCATTCCCACCTCCTCCAAGTCAAGGTCTCCCATGGGGAGTCAGCAGAGCCTGGTACATTCAGTTGAGACAGGTCCAAGCCCCTCCCTGCTGCACCAATGCTGCGCAAGGTATCACACCTTAGGCACTAGGCTCCAAAAAGCCCGCTCTGCATCACATTTTCTAGTATTGCCTTAACCAAAGTAAATTGGAGTCAAGCCCCACAATGATACAAAAATGAGCTATATCCTTCCAATTGAGGTAAAGCAATAGAATGGATATTATTAACACAATCAACCATTTTTCTCTCAGATGTTTTCTGTCTTCCCTCATGCAAAATATATCCACATCATTTCACCTTTGAAACCATGTATCACCAGAAACAAAAATCTATGACTTCATCATCTGTATGGTATGGACAAAGTTTTGTTCAATTTAGAGAATTATGGACTAAAAACACAAGTTGTTTGTCCTGCACACCCTCGATGTATAGTGGTGTCACTCAGAAAGAAAATCCACAGTAAATGTTCCTATTATTAAAAGGGGGAAATAGAAAGCACCTGTCACCCTCAGGACCATAGTAATTTTATAACCCAGCAGGACAAATGCCATCAGCTCTTAAATCATTGCTTGCTAGCCATTCCTGAACCAAAGATGTGCTAGAAACTAGCAATCAATATTCTCAGTGTAATGCAGAGGAATACACATACAAAGCAAAAGTATCGCAGCAAGGAAATTCTTTTTTGGAAAAAAAGATGGGGCTAGCCAATACTCCTGGGTGAACATATCTCCTGTCTTTTATCCCTGAGGTAAGTAGTGACTGTCTTATCCCTCTGGTGGTAGCTCAATTTCTCAATCTGACACAGTTGGCTAATCTGTGCAAAGGAGAAGAGAAAGGTTCAAGAAATAGGAGTCTTTGCCAGGATAGCTACCTTGACTAAAATTTAAAAAAAAAAATGATTTACAGATTGGCCACAGTAATGTATAACTTTAACTGCAGCCAGTTGGAAGGAGACCAACACCAAATTATAGCTCTTTATTCTTACATTAGAGGAAGATGAGCCATCCTAAACAATGATATTTCACTGGAAGCTTGTTCTGTACAATCATTTCAGTGCAAACAAGGTGGTTGCCTTTGTCCCCTGAGAAAGCAGAGTGTACAAACAATAGAATCATGGCCATAGTCTGTGATAAGATTCTCTATTCATTGTTTTCAAAAATCATGGTTAGCTCTCTTGAAAGTCCCTTTCTCTGTCATTATTTATACTGTCATACTTTAGTAACAGGCACCTGAAAAGCTTTTCTCAGTGTTTTGATTGTGTGTGTGTGTGTGTGTGTGTGTGTGTGTGTGTGTGTGTGTGTGTGTGTGTGTGTTTAATTCTTGACAATATAATGCTGGGGATCAGAAGGTTTTTTATATATCTATAACAGGCTTTGTGTCTTTCAGTCTAGGCTGATGGTTCTTTTGCCAATATGTCTTTCAGAAACTTGTTTTGTTTTCAATGTACCTAATTATAATTCAGCATGAACTGCCAAGAGCCACATGCACAGTCTTCAAGGCATATTTCCATCTAGAATAAGTATGGGTACTTTTAATACATTAGGCTTCTGTGTTAACCTTCTCTTGGTTTTTCCAGAATTGTGGTATGCTATTTCCTCTAAAGCTTTTTTCTCCTAGAGAGAAAAGAGGCAGAGAAGATGCAGGAAGTTAGGAAAACTTACAAGGGTCAGTGCATTGCTTTCCAAGTTAATAAGACAAAAATATCAGAAAGAGGCCATTTAAAAGAAAAGAGGTGGGATTTTATTTATTTATTTATTTATTTATTTATTTATTTATTTATTTATTTATTTATTGCCCCATGGTGAAGTGGTAGAATCTACGATAGGTGGGGGAGTGGTAGTCGCAGGACTTGCAGTCAGGTAGCAGAGGGAGATGAATATTGGTGCTCAGTTCACTTTCTTGTTTTTCTTCAGTCCAGGACTCAAGTCCAGAGAGTAGTGCAGCCCATTTTTAGGATGAGCCTTCCTACCCCATTTACCTGATCAAGATGACCCTTTACAGGCATGCCTAGAGCTTTGTGCCTTTGATGATACTAAATTCTGTCAAGTTGCAAATCGAGATCAACCATCACACTCAGAAAGTTCGCAGAACTAAAAAAGCACACAAGGCCCTTCCTTGAGACTATATAAGTAGTAAACAGTTTATAGAGAAAGGGAGAATTTGTGTTGGAGCTGTTTGCAAGTTGTGTAGGCAACTATAGTTATAGAGATTTTACAAGTCGTTCATTACTAATGCTTGAGTGGGCTTCTGAGATGCTGCAGCTGCCTTTGAGGCACCCATGTAACTCTAAGTAACTCCTTACCCAGGCTCCTGTAAGTAATCCCAACAACCTCATTGACAAAGCCATATTTGGGTGGAATCATTTCTTTGATATGTAGTTTGTACCTTATCTGGGTGGAATATATGTTTGTCCATGTCTCCCCAGGAGGAATAACGCAATACAATTGATTCCTACACAGGGTCTAACAGATCCAGATATGACCTGGAGGAAAGCTGGTGCATCAACCCTGCAGTGGCTGCTCCTTCTGGGAGTGATGCAACTGCAGAGACTATCTCAATATGGCTATTGTCTCTCATGTGGGGTAGGATGTCCCTCCTTGAAGTAGGGACAGTCATGTGCTTTCTGTAATGCATGATCATACATGCAGGCAAGATTGATTTGTTTAACAGTGGGACATCTTCGCAGTAATCCCAGTGTGCCTACCGTCCTCTACAGGGTATAGAGTATCATGACTCTTTGATGAATAATGCCTGTTATGTGAGTAAGAGGATGATCCCCAAATGGCTGATAGACTAAAAAAACATGTTGCAATTTCAGAAAAGATTACATATGGGAACAAATCAAAAACAGATTGTGTCAGCAGCTGTGTGGCCTTTGCTGTGGGCAACAAGACCTGGAACTGAGGCTCGCTCAGCTATTTGACCAGAAAGAACTTGTTGACATAAAGGAGGAATCCCAAGGAAAATAATGTATGTGGATGTTATCTGTGGCATTTTGGCAACAAAAGTAAAAAAAAAAATTGGAGGATGAAATGGAGATGTTAGTTGGCTGTGTCTTATACCTAGTGGTATGTAAGAACTCAAAATCAAGCACAATATCATTAGCATTAATCCAGAGTTTCTGGTGAAAAAAAAAATTGACAGAACATCAAATGCTGTGCTTGTGAGTTGGAGCCTGTGAGGCAGTGCACCAATGAGGTGAAAGACACAGTATAATACAGCTGAAAACAGTTCAGCAAGGAGTGAAGAGTTAACCCCCCTCTACCTATTCTGTGTACATTTCTTCCCTACAAGAAGGTATCATTGTCTTGGATAGGATTTTGTTTATCCAGCCCAAGGTGCTTTCAGTTGTTAGGTGTTGCTGATGGAGGGGCAACACCATGTCACCTGCCAGGAGCCTGTCAGAATTAGGTAGTTGGGCTGAGCAGTAAGGACTAGTCCTGCCAAGTCCTTCAGGGACAGGGAGATGTGGAGTGGCCCTGTAGCAATGGCTCAAGACGAGAAGATTCTGGATTGTGGAGTGCTATATGAAGTAATACCCCACATCTATATTACTGTATCAAACATGATGTTTTGATGAAGCAATATGAGTGGGAAGATGTATTCATGCTGTTTGACCTTGCTAATTTTTTTAAATTTAGTATCCCTATAGCTACTGAATCCTAAGATCAATTGGCACATCCTTGGAAGGGGTAGTGGTAGGCCTTTGGAGATTCTGCCCAACCTTTGTGAAAAAGTTTGAATATAATGCTAATCCTTGACTGTCTTAAAGACATCTTGAAGAACAGTGAATCCAGTAGTTAAGAGTAGACAAAGGAACTCTGGATGGGCAAGGAAAGTCATTTGCAGATGATATAAAGTTATTGAATAAAGCCTGGTTGATTCTCTTCCTATGGTTCTTGAAGCCTCATAAGTGATAAAGGTTGACTGTTGTTGACTGCATGCTAGAACTGGATAATAAGTCTATTTGGGTGAAGAAAACATATAATTTGGCTATAGAATGTGGGGAAATCAGGTTTGGACTTAACTGGAAGCTCAAGCAAGATACAAGGTGGTGAGGAAGAATTTTCACCAATAGTCCTGATCAGTTATGAACTCTATGTACTACATACACCACCAACATGTTGAATAGTGGCATGACTGCTAAAGATGGAATGTGAGAGCCCAGCTGGGAGACTGGCTCCCACATTTTACAACAGGGTACTCTTGAGGAACGAGGGATAAGAGATATTAGATAGAAAGATAGAGGGGAGAGAAACAGAAACACAGGATAGCCTCGGGAAGGCCTGCATCATTATCCACCAGCCTCCTCTTCTAAAGGGCCTTTTACAGAAATGCCAAGGGATGGAGCAAAAGACCTCCCCCTAGCACAGCCTAATACAGACCCTTCCAACCACCTGGTAACCACACACGTGGTCAAGCAATTCTCTAATGCAGCACTGCTGGGTGAAGCAAGCTCAGATCTCACTAGGAAACCTTGGTGGGCCTCCACAATGGAACCAATTGTTTTCTGACTGGATTGAAGTTCTACTCGACAGGGAGGATCGCATGTCAGGTACCAATAGCCAGAACAAAGACTGTAGACTGAAGAGGTAATGGATACTAGTTAGGGAGCTCACCGCTGTGGTTTTGTTAAATGGATGTGATTGTTAAACAGCTTTCTAAAACTTGTATGTTTAGTAACCTACATATTATTCCTGCTATAGCTTCAGACATTGAGGGAAATCACTTTTTGGTGGTGGGTAGTGGTTACTGTTGGCACCCACACCAGTCAATCTGCTGAGAATAAGTGGCCACTGTGATGGCATATGCCTAAAGTTCAGCCATGAGGGGAAGAAAGGAATGAAATATTGGCATCCTCCCTTTCAAAGGTCAGGACCATTGCAGAAGAAGGGCAGAAAGAATGTTAGAGCTAGAGGAAGAGATGAGTCCTGTGCAGAGATTTCTTCCAAACTGAAACACTGGCACCTAGAAGAAGGAGGGAGGCTCCCCAGACTCCGAGTGCTAAAGAAAGTTACAAAGCTTGGGGAGCTCACAGAACGTGTAAGATTACAAAGCTCAGAAAGTTAGTAGAGTTAAAATTGCTCCCTGAGGTACAGAAACAGTAAACAATTGCCAGGGGAGAAGAGATAACTTTATGGCACTGCCTATAACTTGCACAGGTAGCTCCTGCAAAGAAGCCATTGTGAGCTGGGTTGGACTTTTCTGATGCAGTTGCCTTAGCATCATTTATACTCCTGAAACTAGACCCTCACCCATGTTCCTGTAAGTAACCCCAGTAAACAATTGGCTCACCAGTTGTCTTAGAGTTTCTATTGCTGTGATGATACACCATGACCAAAAGCAAACTGTGGAGGAAAGGGTTTATTTAGGTTACATTTCTACATGCTGTTCGTTGTTGGAGGAAGTCGGGAGAGGAACTCAAGCAGAGCAGGAACCTGGAGGCAGGAGCTGATGCAGAGAGCATGGAGGAGTGCTGCTTACTGGCTTGTTCCTCATAGTTTGCTCAGCCTGATTTCTCATAGCCCAGGGATGGTATCACCTATAATGGGCTGAGCCCTCCCCATCAATCACTAATTAAGAGAATGCCTTACAGACTTCCCTACGACCATCTCTTATGGAGGCATTTTCTCAATTGAGGCTCCCTTCTCTCTGATATCTATAGTTTGTGTCAAGTTTACATAAAATTAGCCAGCACACTAACCTGACTTGTGTGTAATCATTTCTTTGGTCTTTTGTCAGTACCAAATATGGGTTAAATAAATATTAATATCTGCTGAGGAAAGGTAATACAATACCCTTTTAGGAAACTGGTAAGACTTTAGTCTATTGATACATCCACACCTGGCAACAAAGGTATTGCTGACTTAGTCTTTGTGGTAAAACTGATTGGTACATATTTATTTATTTATTTATTTTACAAAATTCCAGTTTACTTTCCAAACTTGAGGTCTCTTAGCCTTATTAAATCTTATTTGCAAGGAAACCTGATTTGGATGCGCTCGTGATTTTCTGTATTATTTTATCATCTTTGATTAGTAGGTATCTGCTTATACTTTTGAGGTCTGTTTTTAAGCAGCAAATACTGTAAGTTTATTAAGTGCATTTTCTGTCTTCTAAGTTACTACAGGCAACAGTTGGATCAACGACTTTGTTGTTTATAATATGGGCATATTATTTTAGTTCCCTTGCATACATTTTGTTATTACTCACTATCTGGTCCTGAAGTCAAAATCAAATACTTGTGAGTCTTGTATGGAAATATCTCATTTCATCATTAATTTACCAATTAATTTTTGTTATAACATTGACACATTATAAAACATGCCCAAATTCGGCCATTATTGTCATTTATTCCCATCTTTATGCATTCCATACCGAGTGTAGCTCATGATATATTTGCCTGTGGTAGTTCTATGTCAGTGTATAACTTCATTCCATTTGCCTCCACATAGCAACAGACATATGATGGAAGAGGTTGGTGAGAGGAAACAGTGCTCCATGGTTTCTTCATATTCTCGCATATCTTATAGGCAGAGGTGCTGACCTCCTTTGTTCCAGGTTTTCGTTCGAAACTGACAGGGCAAAGAGACTTGGGAAACTAAAAGCAGCTCTTGCTCTCAAATAAAAGGCAGACATGTTGACTGTCCATCACTAAAAATTCTTTGCATTCTTAAGTTTGGGGATTCTGTCCTGTCATTTAATTCATAATGAATACAGATACATATATATGTGTGTGCACCTGTGCGTGCTTGCTCCAAAGGTGCATGCTTACTATGGCATGCGTGTTGAGGTCAGAGGAAAACCTCATGGGTCAGTCCCTGCCTTGCACCTTTTTTGAAACACTGTCTCTTATTTTGTTGTTGTTGTTGCAGTTGTTTACTGCTACATATTCCAGGCCAGCTGGATAGCAACTCGCTGGAGGTTCTCAGCCTCCCACCTTGCCGTAGAAGCACTGGGATGACAGACACATTTCACTATACCCAGATTTACATGAATCCTGGGGATTCAAATTCAGCTCCTCATGATTACATGGCAGAACCATGTCCCCTGCTGTTGTTTCTGAGACAGAGTCTCACTATGCAACTCAGGTTGACCTGAAATTCCCGATTCTCCTGCCTCAAGCAACTGAGTGCAGGTATTAAAGTACTGTACTGCTGCTACACTCATTTTCCAGGTTTTCATATAGATGGCATTCATGCAAATAAAGGAAATAAAGAAAACACTTTCGATGGCATTTGGAGATTGGGGGTGAGGGAACAGCAATGAATACCCTGCGGGGTCTCCAAAATCAAACCAGGGAACCAGTAAATGCCATTCCTCCTAACATCTCCACTGTTTGGACCACAGTAGCAGCAAGGATCACTAAGACAACACCATGAAGGATGTATTTAATTAAGCTTGTGGAGTATGCTGAGATCTCACTTGGTAAACCCATGCCTGTTAAGTTAATAGCTCTTGCACCAAATGAAGACCATTTCCTTGAACCCATATGATTATAAGGGATTTGTAGGACACTAAAGCAAACTCATCCCTCGTCAGAAGTAGTTTTGCAGTAGGCAATAGACAAGAAGATCAAATTTTGTTTTAGGAATATAAAATAACCAAGTTCCCAACTACCCAAGGCAGATGAGATTCTGAATGTTCAGCTATTAACTATTTCAAATCAGTAAAAAGTGCAAGGAATGTTTAATCAAAATCAATTCTGTTTTAAAATTACAGTTAAAAATCGAGATTTGTGAGCTAGTGTTTTTGCTCTAATAGGGCATTCTACTTCCTGACCACACACATCTCTATATAAGAAAGGTTATGTCCAGCAATATGGCTCAGCAGTTAAAAGGCACTTGCCACCAAACTTGACAACCTGAGTTTGATTCCACATGGTAAAAGGACAGGACCAACTCCCCAGAGCTGTCACCTGACCTCCACACTTATCCACGGCACATGTGTGCCTCCCTCCAACAAATAAATAAATGTAAATAAGACAAAATATTTTTAAAGCCTCAACCTTATCTATGGAAATGGGGAGATAGATGAATCGGTAATCTGAGCTTGCTCTTGGGGACCCATATAATGGAAGGAAAAAAGAGACTAACAATTTATCCTCTGAACTACACACACACACACACACACACACACACACACACACACACATTAAAATAAATGAAATGTAAAATATTATACACAATATCAAATTAGAATTAATTTTTACTCAGTTTAATAATTCAAATTTGAGTGCAGCTACTATCGTGTTCTTAATACTTGTCTTATGTCTCATTTTACTTTATTGAAATTGTATTAGTGTAAAAGGAAAACACTGTTCTTGACACTATAGCTACCAGCATATGTTCAAAACCTGCCAACTTATTATTTACTTGTTAATTAATAATACCTTTAATATTAGCCTCACCCTTATCTGTGGCTCTCACAGAGCAATAACTGCCATTAATTCTGAGGCTATCTTCCCTCAAACAAACAAAGTGATGTAGTTTGGTTTTATATTTATATTTACAAGTGTGGTAGATGGAACTAGAGTAAATATTGATGGCATCATGCTACACAGGTTTGGGCAGTGGGAAAAAACTGGGCTATCATGACAACAGTGGAGTCATACAGTGGAATAAAGAACAGAGGTAAATGGATAATTAATGTATTCTCTGAGTGCAAGGTTGAAAATTGAGACTTTATTTTATAAAACATTTTAAAGCAGAAAAATTAGATCATTTACATTTAGGAACACCTTCTTGTGTGGAGAAGTGCTGTGGGACGGTCTGTATGTCAAATTGCTCTGATTGGTCAATAAATAAAACACTGGTTGGCCAGTGGCCAGGCAGGAAGTAGGTGGGACAAGGAGAGAGGAGAATTCTGGGAAGCGGAAGGCTGAGGCGGAGAGACAATGCAGCCGCCGCCATGACCAGCAGCATGTGAAGATGCCGGTAAGCCACCAGCCACGTGGCAAGGTGTAGATTTATGGAAATGGATTCATTTAAGCTATAAGAACAGTTAGCAAGAAGCCTGCCACGGCCATACAGTTTGTAAGCAATATAAGTCTCTGTGTTTACTTGGTTGGGTCTGAGCGGCTGTGGGACTGGTGGGAGACAAAGATTTGTCCTGAGTGTGAGCAAGGCAGGAAAACTCTAGCTACAGAGAAGTCTTGGAGAAAGTCAAGCATGGAGACCACACACCCTAGAGACAGGAAAATCATGGAACTCTCAAGAAATGTAGAGTCAGCAAGAATGCTTAAAGGCAGTGAAACACTTACAATGTTGTTGTGTCGCTATTTCATTCCAGGTAAAAACTTCCATTATGAAGAAAATCTCTGTAATATTCAGGATGTTCTAAAGGGAAGTGGAACATTCTTTCCTGTAGGAAAGCTCATTAAAACTCAGGAAGCAAGCAACTCAAAAGCTTCAAGAAGCCTCTGAAATTGAGAAGATAGTCTAGGCTTTCTCCTCCCCAAATATATAAGCATTAAAAACTGTGGAGAGATACCCTCCGACCAGCCAGGCTGAGTGAAAAGACTCAGCAACTGAGCTGCCTAGAAGAGACATGTGGAATGGCCCCAAAGACATACAGTGTGCTCCAGGTTTCCAGTTTTCATGAGCCATCACCCACACTAGGGTGGGATCGTGGTGACGCTGCTGTCTCTGAGTCATTTCTGCTCCTCTGTCTCCTCACTCACACTCTTGTAAATAAGTCTGATGAAACTCACCAGTTCGCCAAGTCAGACTTTGGTGGTATCCTAACTCTGGATCTGTCATCAGTTTCCTATCTAAGGTAAATAAACATCTGTTAACACCACCCTAGGAACAGTGTCAGAGAACAAATTATCCTTTTGATTTTAAAATGTGGATATATATGTACACATACATGTAATCATATACATATAGTGCACACATACACATACCACACGCACACACGTACATAGATCCTACAACATGGTCTTCCCAAAAGCCTATTCTTACCTTCTTCCCAGAGGTTAGCTTCTTCTAAGCGTAACATTTATCCACATTCCATATTTTTTCTCTCATATCTCTTTTCATATCTACTGTCATCACTGTGCTCAATGACTCTCTTGCTAAATAAAAAAGTTAAACATCTATATTGTAGAGGAAATTTCATTCTTACCTCTTCTTTCTCTGTTAAATGGCCTTTCACACTACTTCTTGCAGCAAGTGACTGGGTGGACATCATGTGGGGCTCCTTGTATATGGTTTCAGGAGTCCTTACACTGGATTATTGCTTTTCTCTCTCTTCATATCTGCAGGCCAAGCTGGATCACTGAGAGCTATAGGAGCTGATGCAGGTGATGTGTGAAAAAGTCAGTAAAGTCCAGGGGAAAGCTGTTCTTGTATGACCAGACAAGTGAAGTATCATGAAAGACATCAAAAGAAAAACTCTTCATGAGGTAAAAGACAACTTAAATAAACACTGTATGGTTTATAATTCTACAAGTGAAATTGGACCAAAACCATTATTCTTTTCTGACTCCTGCCAAGCCACTTGTGATGGACAAGACGGATCTGTAAACTTTATAGATGATTTTTGTAAAGCGTATAAAGTGGTGCTACATCTTGGATCACAAAGGATTTCATATTATAAGAGTGAAACACATGCTCAAAATGTTAAGTTCTATTTTCAAGTGCACGAGGAAGCAAAAGAAAAAGTTTATGGTCAAAATATGAATACTCATATTGTGAATTCTCAGGTCCACAGTGATAGGGAAGTCAACAAAAACAAATTTAGTAATCTCTTAAACATGAGCTTTGACTCCTCAGCTGTTTCTCAGTCTCACCCTTTGGCCAAGAGCCATACTCAAAATCAGAAGCAATCACTGAAGACATGATCGGGTATCTCCATCAGGATGTCAGCCAAAGCTGTATAGACCTAATAATACTTCATTAGCATCAACCTTCCTGTAGTATGCTTGTGTAAAACCTCCTCCAACACTTAGAATGAGAATCTATGTATGCTGTGTCTGCAGTGTGATATGTGAGTTTACATCCTTACATACGTATGTCCCAGTGTAACACACAAGGAAGTGAACATCAAATTAAAGAGTCTCATGCTATCATTCAAGTAAAGATACAAAGATATTCAAAGACGAAGCCAGTCTCTTACCAAGGTGAGTGTGCAGACAACATCAGAGTGAAAAAAAATCTAGAGAACTAGAGTCCAAGGTTTATTTCAGGAAGATGGAGGATAATTAATTGGAAATCCAAGGGTACAGACAAATGTTTGGTTCTACATCTAGACAAAAAAAAATGCCTCAATAAAAACTTCCACTTGAAATTTTCTGAACAAACCCAGGACCAGAAAATATTTCTTGAGTACTAGAAAACAAGTTAGCACATTGTTTACTAGCTCATTCAAAGACAAATGACTCTTTCCAAGATGAATTTGAAGATTACTTGAAAGGGCAGAAGGCTAGAGGACTAGATCCCAATATTAGTTTTAGGGAGATGACAGAAAACTAGGTATTAGGATCACAGGTGGAGATAAAAGGCTGATTCTGAGCACAGACAAAAATATGTAAAAGAGATATTTTCATCTGAAGCTATGGAGACCTATCAAGGACAAAATAGTGATACACCAGTGAGAGGCCAGTTACCTCACAGGTTACTACCTCATTCAAACAGGAGAAATTATTGTTTCCAAAATGAACTTGATGGTTATACCAAAGTGGAGGAATCTAGAGAACTCAAGGCAAAGACTTCTTTTTGAAGAATTGAAAGCTCTGTTAAATCCATTGAGTACAGAGAAATGAACAAAATACCTAAACACAGAATGTTCTAGCAAAGACTCCAGAGTGAGATGTTCCAGACGCTCACAGATGCACCCATACAACAATCACAAAGAGTAGAAAACAAGATTGTTTTAACAGCTTACGAAGGCAAACAAAGCTTGAGAGAAACATTAATTTACCAGAGAGTGTTTGTTAGCAAATATGTCTCCCTGAGCCTCAGTCAGCAAGAAAATAACTAACTCACATAATGTAGAATGTGAAGTTTACAAGTAGTTGCCCTTAGATCACAATGCCAACTACCATGAAACAAGTGAAGAAAGGAGACATCAGAAGAAAAATCAGCACCTGGGGTAAGGGAAAGAAAGGCCAGAGAAGGAACATTCCAGGCATTAAAAGAAAAAGAGCTGTGAGGGCAAAGTTCAGACAATGACAAGAGTATCTGATAAAGTTAGAGAAAGGAAGATAAAGTTAGAGTTGATTCAGAAAACAGGAAGCATCAAGATAAAGAAAAGAATATGTTACAACTTCTGAAAAAGAAGAAGGTTATGCACAAGAAAGAGAAAGAGAAATATGTTAAAGAAAGAAGAGATGAGGAAGTCCTCTATGACGTCCCAGTTCTGGGCTTCTGAACTTAGAGTTTACCCAATAATGGCTTAAAGAAAACAAAATTGATTTTGATAAAGACATAAGTAATCAGTGAAGGCAAGGAAAAGTCTTGGTTCAGGAAAAAAAACCTTATTTTATTTGCTTGCCTGTTTGCACAAATTGAAATTGAACAGAAGAGACAAGATACATGACATATAAATCTAGTCTGTAAGGGAGTATTTTGAGATGAAGCTACTATTGGATTTTGAAGTTTTAGTTTGTTTATACAGAAGTTAATTGAAGAATCAGTGGAATAAATTAAGGTAAAATCAAGCAATTTAAATGAAACAAAGAGGTAACAATCAGGATCAGTTTAAGAAGCCATTCTCTCTGTTTGTGTGTCTGTGTGTGTATGTAGGTTTGTATTTGTGTGTGGGTATGTGTTCATGTACATGTGTGTCTGTGTGTATATGTAATTGTGTTTATCTGCCTATAGGTGTGTCTTTGTATGTGTGTGTGCATATGTGTGTATATGTAATTGTCATTATCTGTGTATGTGTGTATTTGTGTGTATGTATGTGCATATGTGTGTATGTGTGTGCATAAGTGTGTCTGTATGTATATGCATATGTGTGTCTATACATGTGTGTGTGTGTGTGTGTGTGTGTGTGTGTGTATGTGTATGTCTGTCCTCTGCTCTGCTTTCCTCTCTCGTCTACTTTCTCCCCTCTTCCTTTATCTCAGTTACTTCTTTCAAAATGTAACTGAGGGACAAATCACAAAGTCTGAACAGAGCATCTGAGAAGCAAGAATGCAGTGTGAGGAAAAATGAAAAGGGAAGAAACCTACTGGACGAAAACCCCAGATTGAGTGATTTCTACCTTAAGGTTGAAAATATTTTATTTTATGAAATCTGTGTATTTGTATGTGTGTAAAGTAAATCGCTAACAAAGTTCAGATGAAATAAAAACATTAAATGTATTTTTTCTTAAGTTACTTTAGCTCATTTTCTAAAATGAAAACTTATTCTATTGCTTTATATAATATCATTTTCACAAGTGAAGCTATTTCTACTTAGTCTATCAAATTGCAGTGAAAATGAGTTGTTTGCTTGGGGAAAATAATGTACTTAAAATGACAGAGTTCCAAAGCAATCCACAGATACACCACACTGAATGTCCCAATATTGTTTGATTTTGAAAAATGGTCAGGCCTATGGGAGTCCAGACTTTGTAGGATCCATTCCTTTCCAAGCTCGTCTTAGCATTGTGTATATTTTACTACTGTTATATGTTTATGTTTTCTCCAACAAAAGTGTATGAAACAACTTAGATGAGTTTCATTTTTGTTATTAAATCTAATTTGTAGTGTATTTATGTATTTTCTAGTTCTGAAAGTGGAAACTTACAGTCTATAATAAATTAGATGATACACGCTTTTAAAAACGTTCTGCATAAGAGCTAATAGAAATCAATCTATATTCTGAAAAATGTTTATATTAAAGCATTTTATGTTCAAAGAAAAATAGTCTCTCATGGCAGAGCAGTGTGTTCACAGGCGACAGGCATGGTGGCCAAGGCAGGAAGCTGAGGGCTCATGTCTTAAACTGCAAGCATGAAGCAGAGAGTGTGAACTATAAATGCCCAAGTTTTTAAACTCTCAAAACCTACTCCTGCCCCTACCCCAGTGACATCCTTCCTTCAGCAAGGCCACACATCCTAATCCAGCACAAACAGTGCCACCAACTGACCAAGTATTCAAATGCCTGAGACTATGGGGGGCATTTATCATTCAGACCATCACACTAGCCAAGGCCATAATAAATAGTGTTCACATCCCCAGAGTGGTAGTGTTAAGACAACTTCAAATTATTGTCAGGCATCAAGTTAGTCCCCATTTTGATGGATTCTAGAAAATTTACCATGGATAATGATACTCACACAAGAGCAACTTCAAAGAGTTTTGTACCAGGCTATTTTATTTAGGCCACCAATCAGCTCCCAAATCATGACACAGAGATTTATTAGTTTTGAATGCCTGGCCTAGCTTAGGCACATTTCTGACTAGCTCTTTTAACTCAAATCAACCTGTTTCTCTTCATCTATCTTTTGCCTTGGGGCTTGTTACCTTTCTTATTTCTATATATCTTACTTTGACTGATTCTTTATGTCTGGACAAATGGTGTCTGCCTGGATTCTTCTCCTGGGCATGTCCCCCATTCTCTCCTCCTTCTCTCATGCCTAGATTTCTCCTACTTATTTCTCTCTCCCTGGCAACCCTGCCTATCCTTTTCTCTGCATAGCTATTGGCCGTTCAGCTTTTTATCAGACCAATCAGGTGACTCAGGCAGGCAAGGTGAAACAGATGCAACACACATATTTACTTAATTTGAGTAGGGAGGACCTACCTTGACTAAGTAGTTGAATGAACTATTTGTTCCTTATAGTTACTCAACAGCAATATTAATAATAAAAAGCCATAGAAAAGCTTATAATAATAGCAAGCATACTTTGATAAACTGTCACATGTATAACACATCTTTTGTGAGCCTTCTAGATTCTCTATCAGATACCAGGTTTCATTATTAACCCTGAGAATTCTTTGAAAGTTTTCCAACTATCCCTCAAGGGTTAATACTCTATGCCCCACAGCAGAGATGAAGAAAAACAGAGGAAGACTTATATGAAAGCCATAACTTTAGGAAATAATATAGTCATTAAAGTAAACTTGAATGCCACTGATAGTGAAGAAACAATAGTGATAATGATGATGACAAGAGCATCATAATCATAAGTGAAACTCAGGAGCGTGGGTAGAAGTGGGGCATCATGATTCTTGGTAGAGAAGTCATCCCATGGACAGAACATGCAGGTACTGCGCTGAAGCCACTGCTCATTTGTTTAGTACATCACTACAAGTGGGGCAAGGGCTTTCCTGCTTTTCACTTGTCACACCATGTGTGGTTTCAATTGCCTGAGGCAGCAGGGCCCCTGCTGTAGTTTATGTTAGTAACAGAAAGTTATTTCCATGGTTCCCTTATGGTTTCTAGAGACAATAACATATATTTTTAAAGCTTGGCTGATTTTATTCATGGAATCCACCCAACAGCTGACACATTAAAAATGGCACAAGTCCACATTTTGTAATGTGTATCAACATCACACAGTTAAGAACTAGAGAATTTTAGACTAGACAGGTCCTTTCAAAATGAAGTGCATCTACCTACCATAATCGTGCTCAGAGCACCAAGCTATTGAACCCTATGGCTTTCTAGTCCCATAGCAGCTCCCTGGGACAGCATAGGTACAGGGTGATTAATATGCCAACCTCTGGCAGTAATGACAATGGGTGACACCAATGTATGAAAGGAAGACATAAATCCTTATGTTGAGATGTGGCCTATTCCTGAACAGAGAATTATTTGGTCTCCTCAGGTCTCACTTTTCCAGAAAAATCCCATAGAAACTACTGTATTTAAGCTGGATCTTGAAGGAAAAGGAAGAATTCACCAGATGGAGAAGTGGGTGAAGCCTCAGCCGATGTGAACACTTGAAGGTATTGGAACATTCCCAGCCTGTATCAGCATAGATCACGAGATAAACATTTCTACTGATGTTATTCTACTTACTAGTTTGGCATGGAAATATTTCTTGTTGATGAGAAACAGTCACTGATCATTTTGTCTTGGTCATTGCTCGTAGTAACACCTCTACACTTTTGAAAATGCTGCTCTTGTGGGGACAATATTAATTTCTGTATTACACTTGCCTATCAGTAGGGAGCAGGATATATCTCAGTGTGAGAACACTTTCCTTGCCTTTGAAAGGCCTTCATTCAGTCCTCTGCATTGAAAAGTAAAACGAAACTAAACAAGCAATGATGACAATGTTGATAAAAATCAAGATTGTCTCCCATCTTTATTTTCTGAAAAAAATATTGTGTGACTTTGGGAGATTGTGCTCTTGTGAATGTGTGTATTATTTCTCATAATAAACATATAAATAAAAAATCTAAATAGTTACATGTGGCAGAAACTGAACTCAAAATACTTGGGGCAAAATATAGGCATTTGTTATCATGAGTAACTTGAAACACAGAAGCTCAGCCCAGTCACTAAAATGATGGCAACCTTATTGTTGGCTATTTCCTCTTTAAGGCTTTTTCTTCTGTGTTTTTTCCCTTTCAGACTTCTCTACATTATGATCCACATAGCCCTCAGCAGCTCAGTCTGACCAGGGACTTTAGTGATCAAAATATCAAAATTAAAGCAGGTTTCTTTCCCAAACATTTTAGCAGAAATCCCAGCAACAACTTTGACTGATTGGCTTATTGAATACCTACCCATTGCTACAGTAATTGTCAGAACTATGAAGGATATGGAATCAGGTAATGCCTCAGCTAAACCAGCTAAGAGACAAGAATACTAGCTCCCTAGAGGATCCTGGAACAATGGTAGGGTAGAAGTAGCCTGGTTGACATTGAGCCTTTCTTAGAGTCAATGCATTTTAAGAACAAGAAAAGTATGGCAGTTTTGATCCCTTTGATTTGGGGGCCTCAGAATATTTAGTCTTTGTTGTGAGGGTTTTGCTTTTTATGATGAGATGAAAAATGTTCTAACATAAAATGGTACCATGTTACTAATATATAAGGAAGGAAATAAATAAAAAAGAATTTCCTTACCATCACCCATCCAAGTAGGCCAATATTGTAGTAGAAGCACCAAATTCAGGAAGAAAAATGGGCCAGGAAAGTTAAGACGACCCTCAGAGGAGACTTAGATAGTACAGGAGACAGGAGCATGGTGAGAAGTTACCAAATATGACAGAACTTAGAGCAGAGGAAAAATTTTTCTATTTTCTTAAAACATGCTAAATATAGGAGGACATGTCTTCTTTAGATTATTTTATTTATTATTATTATTATTATGATGATGATATTATTATTGTCTTTGAGGCATACATATGCAGTAAGCACACATATGCCATGGCCCACATGTGCTACAGTGCACAAATGGAGGTCAGAGAACAACTTTCAGAAGTCAGTTTTCACTTTCCACACTGGGTTCTAGGAATTGAACTCAGGTCATCAGGACTGTCTAGACAGGAATGTGCCCACAAGTCATCATATTGCCCCCCCCCATTTTTAAAATGCCCTCGTCTGTGTCCATAGCTTATTGATTTTTATTTTGTGCTTTTGATACTTTAGTTTAAATTTATGCATTAGTGAAAGTAGAGGAATGGCTTGTCTATAAGATCCTGGGACAAAGATTTGTACAAAAACAGCCTTGTAGGAACTGTTACTAAGAAAATAGAATGGGGGAGTCTGGAAATGGAATGGTGAGGAAGGGATAGGAAAAATTTATACTTCTACCTGGAAAATTTTCAAATGATAGAGGCCATATCTGTAAATTCCTATCAAAGCAAGGGAGTTTTGTCTTTTGGCCCATATTACTGATTCACCTGGGGATGAGGAGTCAAAGAACTCCCAGGTTGTTCTGATATTTTATGCAAAGTTTGATCATGTTAAGAAAGAAATCAGAAGTATAGTTAACCAAGTTTAGAATCTGTTAAAAATCAATGGCCAATCTCCAAGGAAATATAAGGAAAATACTGACCCCTCTTGCTATAATTCATCATACTCTGTATGTTCTGTTTGTACCAGCATTAACTTTGTTACCCATATCAGTGTCTTTCCAAAATCATGTTGTCACTTTTCATTCCAGTTATGCTACTTTTCTGATATGCAGATGCCTTCGATCTTTATGCCGAAGAGTATTTATCATCATCGTTTTATTTATTTATTTTACAGCCCTACCACAGTCTCTGCTCCCTCCTCTCCTCCCACTTTTTCCTCCCACCTCCACTTACCCCCTCCCTCAAATACCCCTCCTCCGGTATTCACTCAGAAAGGGATTTGCCTCCCATGGGCATAAGCAACGCATGGCATATCAAGCTACCTTAAAACCAAGCACCTCCCCCTGTATTCAGGCTGGGCCAGGCATTCCAGCATGAGGATTAGGTTTCCAGCCAAAGCACCTGGGACAGCCCTGCTCCCATTGCCAGGAGTTCCACAAACAAACCCAGCTACA